>NC_136505.1:53681109-53788609 GCF_053919585.1 Euprymna scolopes
GTTAATTAAATGTGTTTGTTTTGATTTAGCAAAACGTTTTGTGAAACTTCAATAACAGTGTTGATTGTCTGCCAGTTGTTCGAGTTGAACTCTTCAAAAATGAAAACAGAAAATTGTCGCGAAGACCTAAAATGAAGCAGTGCCTTATATTGTGATCTCTGTAGTTTTTATTCATAAATAAAATAAACGATAGTTTTTTTTTCCTTTTTAATGGATTTGAAATGAAATCACAGGCCAACCCGCAATGTTATGCTCTCATATATATAAATAAACATATACTGATTTAGAAGTGTATTTCTAAATGACTTCCAATTTTCCTTTAACAAACAGATAATAATTACATTGCTCTCATCTCGGCTGTCTTTGAAGTCGCTTCTCCATCACATACGATTTTTTTAATTATTATATTTTCACTCCAAACAAGGCAGATTGCCACTTTGATGTAGGGGCTACTACATGGACATAACCTCCAGGCGTATTATTTAGGGAGTTGGGCAGCAAGGTGTCTATTCACATTACACTTGAACTTCTGCATGTCAGTAGAGTTGTAGAAGCAGGGATCCGGAATGGTGTTCCAAAGTCTAGCAGTTCTAGAGAAGAAACTATTGGAGTAGAAGGCTTTCTTACATCTAGGGATCTCTACTCTGTAAGAGTTTTTTGTTTTTTTTTTTGCTGCTAGTCGGGTTTGTCGGGGTATTAACGTCGATGGGGTACAGGTGCTTGCAGTTCATCAGAGCATTCGCCATTAAAATACTTGCAGAACAGGCATAGAGACGCAACATTTCGTCGATGGGATAGAGGCTGAGGCTTAGATGATAGTCCAGGACAGCTGTACGCTATCTAGGAGCGAGAGACTACTAGCAGATGCACCAGCCCAAATGTGACAACAATACTCCATAGATGGGCGAATGGTGACATTATAGAGGTACAAGATACTTAATTATTTACAATTTGTGTTCGCATGATCTACAATTCTTAGTCTTGTAGTAGTTTAATGTGACTCTTCTTTCTATCTCAAATAAGACGACTGTCCGAAATCACGCAGAGAACTAGTTAGCTTACTTCCTATATAGTGGGCCGCTAGTCACATCGTTCTTTGTTGCATTTTTAACGATACTAGTGGTAGGTTTCCATATAGTTGCTGTTTGGTAGTGTAGCTCTTCCTAGATTTGTTGCGAGATATCCTGAACATCTGTGTATAATATCCGCCGAATTTCTTCTTCGGTGCCATTAGGTTAGGGTTCATGTCTGCTACGACATCGGGATAGACTGTTTCAACGGTGACACAGATGTAACAAACTACAACTAAAGTGTATATAAAACTTTAGGAGTTGGAAACCCCTTGTTAGATGAGACACACTTAGGAACTTCAAGATATGCAAGGGATTTGATTTGAAATGCTTCAAAAAATAGTAATATAATTTTAAATTGTCATGTGCAATACATACCGTACTATGGCGAGACTGTTACCGACAAGCAGGAAGTTTAATGTAAGGATCGGGGCAGGTACTGAGAATAATTTAAAGAATATGACCTAATGCTGTGCATAAAGCGAAAATATTCCAAGACAAAGGTCAATTTTGATAGAAGCTTCAAATCAATATTTTTAAGGAAATATTATTATAAAACGAAAAAAAAAAGAAAACAATGAAATGTTAATAAATTTTATTTTGCTTGTGAAATTAGGTTGTCTGCCAAGAAAAAATACTATATATTTATGTTTAATTAATCACTTTTCAAGGCCCAAAGCCACTCAGGGATAAAAATGAGCATTAGGTGGCCAGTAAGATAAAACCATGATGATAGGCAGTGGTGGAAATTGTATTATTTATGAATACGGATCAATAAGAACTTGTTTACATTGGACTTGAAAACAACTATGTTGTAGCCAGTTGTTATTGTATTCCACATGGGGGGGGCAGTTCTAAGAATGAAACTTTGCTCATGGAATTTTTGTAGAGTTTTAGGCACATGTGAAGAGTAGGAAAAATTGTTGACAATGGTTGTAGTCTAGCTACAATCATTGTCAACAATTTTTCCTTTCTGCGAATATTTTACAAGAGTCATAGATTGACCCGTAGTTGTGTACGTGCCATGAAAATCGCAATAGAGTAGTGAAAGACTCGCAACATCTTGGTAATCACAAGACCATAAATTGATCATAAAATCAAGAAGTAAAACTCCTATTATATAACTGACAATATCCATTTCACTATTGAAAGAAATACGCATGGTCGGGATGTAAAAATACTTAAACATCCCATGGTCGATATCTGTTTCTTTTCAATTGTGAGGAAGGATGAATTACGTAGAAGAGATTAAGGGTTTATTCTTGTCTAGTTATCTGAGTTCCGGACCACCATTTTCCAGGCATAAACTAATGATCTTTCCTAGATATATTTGTATCTATCTCCAAACTCCATAAGAAAGTTACGAGCGAGTCAGATAACGTTTTCGCTTTGTTTGGTTTTGTTTAGTTTGTTTGTTTGTTTTAACTCTTTACTTCCGGCTAATAAATGAGAAATCGTATCCTTTAATTCTCATTTACAGTTACACTTACACGTAGTATCCTTCAACTTCCAAAATTCCTAATAAAATCTTATATATTCTTCAGACATATTAAGCTCAAAGTTGATTTTCAAATGTTTTTCTAAATTTGAATAATTTTACGCCCTCTCAAATGTTATGTCGAATTATATTTCCCTGAGAATAAACTCAAAATGTTAGCATTATGTATATTTGAAGTAGAAGACTACCCGACCCAGTTTAGCATACTTGTGTCTATATACATATGCATGTCGTATAGCTGATCATGTTATATTGTGGATCCTGTCGTCTAGTATATATATATATATATATATATATATATATATATATATATATATATATATATATATATATATGCCTTTGGATTATTATGGACCATCTTCTTCCAATTACGGGATTTCCTTGGATTTTACTTGTACAAATGGAAATTCTTTTAACTTTCTTGAAGTTTTACATTTGGATTTTACCGTCACTGGATTTTTTATCTTCCACCAGACTATCCATTCATGTGTAATCACCTTTTTCTTTACCATATTCCCTCTGTTTAACTTATTTTGTTTTCAAGTAAGATATTTGACTTACTTGTTGTTTTATCAAATACTTCTGCATGCAAAATCCGATCCCGCATTTTTCTAATTCCTACCCTCTGATGAGAAGGAAAGTATTTCTTCGAAACTCCGCGGATTAAGGACTATCCATTCATCTAGTGTTTCCTTTTCAGATTAAATATGTTTTTAACTCATTTCAAAGTGTTTTTTAACATATTTTATTAACTTTTGCTCATATATATATATATATATATATATATATATATATATATATATATATAACGTGTGCCTTTTAATGTATGTATAATGTTCTCTTTCTGGATTATACACAGTCGGTTCGTTTTCTGTGTGCTTGAGTCTTTGGATGTCTACAGATATAAGTACAAATACAGTTCCCCAAACGTAGTCAGTCAGTTAATTAAACAACGACACATAAACACTTTTGTCTGCTTGCTGCCAGACAAAGAGGAAAAAATACTTTTTGCAATACATCATTTCTTTCTAGCGGTTGTCTTTGACGTGAATCCTGTAATGGACATACTTTTGCTCCGAAGAAAACTCCATAACGCTAAGTTATCATCTTTATTTCCATCTTCTCTCGGATTTTGCCACGTCCCCTATTTTCTACATCTTCTCTAGTTAATCAAGCAAATGCTTCTATGGGCGGCAAAGATAAAATCATTTCCGAATCAACAACTCCAGTGGTTCGACTCAATGCCCATCCGCAAGTGGCCTAACTGGAAAACGCTCTCTGTGTGGTCTGGGTTTCATGAATGTATGATAACTCGTTTCTTTGTTAGTTACATTACGTCACGTAATCAGGTCAGTATTATTGCTTTGGTAAATAATTTTTTTCGTAACTAAAATTCCAATATTCTATTATATATAAAAATTTAACTAGTTTTACTCAATTCTAATCTTTTATAATATAGATATCTTGTAATTTGTTTATCTTCTAACACACCCTTCTGCTATCGAAAGATTTTATCTCAATAACATCGTGCATATTGCAACTCATAATATCTCTAATACGCTAAAAAGAAACTTTGTTTGTTTGTGTGCGTTCATTCCCTATAGATGCGAAAACGGCTAAGCCGATATTTTTTTAATTTAACACGAAAGGAGTGAAACATTTGTTGATGGTCATTCAAACCCAGACAACGGGGCTGCTAATACGCACGCACGCACACACACACACACACACGCATATATATATATATACATATATATATATATATATATATATATATATATATATATATATATATATATATAGCTTCAATATCTGAGATTACACCATCACTCCGATGAGTATGTCTTATGTATTATGAATTTTCCATATTAGTAATCAAAAGAGCTTAATGGCGATAACACAGCGGACACTAATAGCTAAAACACTAATAGCTAAACACTAATAACTAAAACACTAATAGCTATAACATTAATAGCTATAACACTAATAGTTAAAACAGTAATAGCTATAGCACTAATAGCTAAAACAGTAATAGCTATAACACTAGTAGCTAAAGACTAGTAGCTAAACACTAATAGCTAAAACACTAATAGCTGATATAGATACATATGTCATATTGTTTTCATGTTGTAATTGTGGAAATATCTATGAATATATCAATGTGACAAAATCTAATTTTGCACAGATACAATAAAATGTGAAATTTATAAACAAATATCAAAAGTTATATTCAGAGTATTTCCCGAACTGAGTAATAAACCTTCAAGACCAGTGTTTCTAACAACTGGATTTTACCGAATAATTTACTCTTTACACGACAGTCCCTTGCGAACAAATTTAGTAAGAAATTCTAGGAGCCTTCTAAGTTTTAGCTTTACCATCTTTCTAAATATCTGTGCAGATTCTTACTAAGTACTACAGAGTATATATAGAGAGAACAAGTTAAGAACATAACGCGTAAAGTTACATTAGTGAACTTCATTACATTATCAAGTAACTAAGGGTGACAGAAAGCAGAATAGGAGAGAACACCTTTTAGGCCATGGCATTTTGAAACTAAATGCTTCTCGTCAGAAGGGGGAAATTTCACCATTATACAAATATGAAGATAAAAAGACAACACCGACTAATATATATATACGTTTTATTTCTTATTACCGTATCTTTCTATTAAGTTACATTATTGTTTCGGCTACACGGCCGTTTTTTTTTTTTTTTTTTTTGCCGTCTGTAGCATCCTCAGACTTTTACAGAAATGTTCACTATTTTGGGATGAAAGAGTGGAAGAGTGAATGAGGTCAGGGGGGAGTTGCGAAGAGGGCGGAAGAGGAAGAAAGGAAGGGAACAAGGAGGGAAGGTGGGGGGCGTTTGGTATGTCGATAATGTTTTAATTTTGGGGTTTAAGAAACTTGTGTCGGAGGGTCTGGGAAGTTCATTTCTGGTGTGGCTGAGGGCATAGGGATACATGAGGCGAAGGGGAATATGTGGGGGTGGGAGGAGGGGGTACTTTAATATTCGAGTCTTAGTGTTAAAGTTTTTAGCGTCCCGTTGGTGAGGTGATTTCTTGATAAGTATGTCTTATGCGTATAATATTTAAAATATTTTAGATTTGAAATTGAAATATTTCATATTCAACGTTATAATCATAATTACGTAGTGAAAAGGTTTATACTTTCGGCATGTGGAAGCCATTGTCCGTGGGTATTATGATTAAAAAGGGTTAGGGTGTTTCTTTTATTGTTACATCAATTAATGTAACGCAGTGTTCAAAAAAGAACTTGTAGTTTATTTACAGTATGTAAGAAACGTACAATGAAGTAAGTAAAAAACATGCAATACATAAAGATAGAAAAAAAGAAAGAAACCAATACATTAAATCTAACAATAATTACAATTCTTCAAAACTATGACAATATTAAATAGTGTATGCTGTTGCTCGAAAGTCAACGGTGTATTCTATCTCGGAAGATATATAGGGTGACTCCAAAAAACGGGCCCAACTCTAATTAGGCCCCATTTCTCCGTGTTTTGTCCGATGAAATGGAACTTTGGTCATAATTAGTTTATTGTATTCAACATATCACATCAAAACACTAGGGTCTTTGGCCTTTTTTTTCTCCGTTCTATAGATGGCCTCCATTTAGCTTCTGTTTTTTTTTGGGGGGGGGTCCCCCTGTATATACTCTATATTTTTTATTTATTCATTTTGTATTGATATTCATATTAAAACCCTTTTTTCTATTTATTTAAAAAGAAAATACAACTTTGTTATATATGAGTCGTGGAATTGAATTCATCAGCAAAAGATCTAATTTGCATATTCTTTTAAAGATTAATTTTAATTAATTCATCATTAGTTTTTTTTTTCAGTTTTCTTTGGGGAGTATCGGGGGTACCCGGTGTTGCCCGGGTGTTTGGAGGTGTGTGTGGTGTTAAATAAAAAAGAAACCGGGGGTAGGATCGAACCCGAAGCTCTGAGGCGAAGTTTGAAAATAAAATCGGCCAGCCAGAATGAGTTACTGAACCAAATTGGCAGGTGTGCGCCCTGAAGTTGTCGAGCGTTACGACGACGACGACGACGTCAATGACCAGGTTTGTTTGTTATAAGCGAAGTAAAAAAAGAAAACAACGTTTTAATTAAGGGGGGGTAATCAAAACATCGAAAAAACACACAAAAAATAACATAAGGCAAACGAACGATGAAAACAGAAAAACGAACATGTGCAAAATTCAACTATATAAAGTAAATCAGTTCATGACGTCATCTGACGCATGCGTAGAACCGGTCGAGAGGGCCGTTTTTATTGTCCCCTCCCCCTGTCGAAAATTGTCGATTTCGGGGTAAAAAAAAAACGTGTTTGGCCAATTTTTCGATATTTTTTGAGCGAAGGATGGAGCTTCAATATGATACCGAGTTTGTGAATTTTTGTTTTGTCTGTCGAAAGTTTTTAGCAGGCACACAAACATACATACATATATACATACATTTTCGCTTTTATATATATAGACTAGCGAGGGGTACCCGGCGTTGCCCGGGTGTTTGGGGGGGGTTAAAAAAAAGTAAGTATGAGGATCGAACCCGAACCGTTGAGGCAAAGTTGTGAAAAAAAATGCGACGTTAACCATTGCCCCACCGCGACATGCTTACGGAAACACGTTTGAATTTATTTAATTAGTTGGATTTAGCAGGTGCTCGTTTTAATGAGTTAATGAGGTCAGTTTGACTGCGGGATTTCATTTACTGCTGAACGATTTTTTCCTCGCCCCCAAGATGTTATAGGAAAAAGACTAACCCACATGCGGCGAGCGACAAATATTGAATATTTATCTTCCCGAAATCGAGCAAATTAAATAGACAGGCAAGCTTCGTTGTTAAGTGTGAGATATTACGATATGTGATATAAAAAGTTTTAAAAAGTTGTTTATTATTATTATTATTATTATTATTATTTTTAGAATATTTGTTGATTTAATAAATAAGGAAAAAATTTATTCGTCATCACTTAATTTTCTTAGTCCATACATGTATCTTCTTCTCCTTCTTCTTCTTCTTCTCCCTCTTCCTTCTTCTTCTCTTTCTTCTCTTTCATTTTCTACTTTTTCTTCTCTTTCTTCTTCTTCTGCTTCTTTTTCTTCTCCTTCTTCTCCCTTTTCTTCTTCTGCTTCTTCTGCTTCTTCTCTTTCTTCTTCTCTTCCTTCTTCTCTTTCTTCTTCTTCCTCTCCTTCTTATTCCTCTTCTTTTTCTTTTTCCTTCTTCTTTTCCTTCTTCTCCTTCTTCTTCTCCTCCTTTTTCTTCTATTTCTTCGTCTCTTTCTTCTTCTTCTTCTTCTTCTTCTCTTTCTTCTTCTTCTTCTTCTTCTTCTTCGCTTTCTTCTTATTATTCTTCTTCTCTTTCTTCTTCTTCTTCTTCTTCTTCGCTTTCTTCTTATTATTCTTCTTCTTCTCTTTCTTCTTCTTATTCTTCTTCTTCTTCTATCAGGAAACTATAAAAAGAGAGATCACTTTTATATTCTTGTCCAGGATTATCAGATTGGCCATTTTTACAGCTAAATCTGACGAATCAAGCCTTGTATTCTTAAAGCATTTTGACCTTCAAATATTGTATTTTAGTTATTTACAAAGCGTAAGATACGGCTTTACAAATGAAGGAACACTCAGAATATTATATAGATTGATGTCTAATAGCTATTGTTTCAAAGTTCAGAAATCGGAGCTGGCTGATATTTTCTACGAAGGGTTTTCGTTCCATTTTCATAAAACTAAAAAGAAAAAACAACTATATACAAAGCTCGCATTACATTCCCTTACGCCTAGTTGCTGTGTCCAAAAATTCATAATGATCGGTTAATTAGTTTCCGAATTAATTCTGTACAAATGAATATATGAAAACATACAACTTTTTATAGAAAGGGATATCAGAAATACTCCAAAGTGTGGGTTGATTTTTAACATTTGGCTTGAATATCAATATATGTCTATGCGAAAAAAAAATTTGAATACTGTTATGATGCATATAAATTCTAAAGTCTAGCTTTCTTATTTTCCATAATATATAATGACTAGGGCTATGACAACAGCATATTTTTTCATTGTTTTTACTCTCGAGTGTATATCTGACACAGTAAATTAACCGAGAACCACATAGCTCTACATAAAAACATATAGCAATGGATATATACCTGAGAATCAAAACAAGGAAAAGAATATGCTGTTGTCACAGCCCTAATAATGACTTCGGTGCCATTAGGTTTATTCATCGTCTATTAACTAGCACTGAGAAAGTAATGTAAAATGGTTTTATTTAAATAACTTCATCAGTTTAAAGTAGTTTCGACCGAGAATTTAAACACATATCCAGGACTTGCGACGCAGTCGAGACATCAATGTTCAGAATCACAGCCTTTGTGGTATCAAAGATATTTACATTTATATAAAGTACGCCGAGTAGTAACGATATTCGATCGGGACGGGAAATGACAAGTTCCAGACTTTGCGTGATTTTAGATCAAAATTGGATTCATATATACAAAACCAGTGCCGCAATACACCAAAAATGAAAAAGCAGCTTTCTTATTTTTCTACATGAAATATCGAATAATTTATTGCGTCGAAGTGAATGTTTTCCTCGAATTATCATTTTTGCTATTTTTTGTACTGTTGTCAATATCAAGTCTCGTCGTAAAAACTGGTAGATAATTGCGGATATAGAATTCGTACATTGCCAGGTCGCATGTATTATTTTAGTCTTGCGTAATAAAATAAATAAGGAAGACATACTGTTACTAGTTCACAACTACTTAACAAATTTTAAACTAATATATCTACTTGCTGATATACCCACTAATACTCAACGATACGTTCATGTGTTACCGGCTTTTTTCCAAGAACCTACACCAATTTCATTAGCTGCAGTCAAGTGCAGCCTGACATCGTTTCTTAGTATAAAATTAATTAAAGGAAGGTAGGAAAAAAAAAGAAACTTATCTTTACTTTCTACCGCATCTGGTACTGGCCAGGCACTTGGCCTTTTGGTCCAGATCAAAGTGTAGTATCTGTTCCGGCAGATACTGCACTTCAGATAATTTGTACCAGTCAATGGAGAGGAAACCCTCTATACTGGGACAATTATTATTTTTGGTAACCAGAGTGACCCCTTTTAGGGGAGCTGGTTTTTACCTCACATTAAAAACGGCCTTGTGCCTAATTTGCTCAGTGGGGGAGCAAATAAATACCATCTGTTCCGGCAGATACTGCAAGCAAAGACCATATGTGGGGGCGACCCCACATATAAGACCTTGGTCAATGTAGGGGCAACCCTTCATACCAATTGTCACTATCCAGCTCCCCTACTCCCCGGGAAGTTGGTCCCCATTTCCCCTTCACTCCTCACTTTAAAAATCGGCCTTGTGCCTAATTTGCTCGGTGGGGGAGCAAATAAATACCATCTGTTCCGGCAGATGCTGCACTTAAGATGATTTGTACCAGTCAATGGAGGGGAAGCCCTCTATACTGGGACAATTATTATTTTTGGTAACCAGAGTGCCCCCTTTTTGCCTACTTTTAGGGGAGCTGGTTTTTACCTCACATTATAAACGGCCTTGTGCCTAATTTGCTCAGTGGGGGAGCAAATAAATACCATCTGTTCTGCAGATGCTAAACACCATCTGTTCCGGCAAATACTGCACTTAAGATAATTTGTACCAGTCAATGGAGGGGAAACCCTCTATACTGGGACAATTATTATTTTTGGTAACCAGAGTGACCCCTTTTAGGGGAGCTGGTTTTTACCTCACATTAAAAACGGCCTTGTGCCTAATTTGCTCAGTGGGGGAGCAAATAAATACCATCTGTTCCCGCAGATGCTGCACTTAAGATAATTTGTACCAGTCAATGGAGGGGAAACCCTCTATACTGGGACAATTATTATTTTTGGTAACCAGAGTGCCCCCTTTTGCCTACTTTTAGGGGAGCTGGTTTTTACCTCACATTAAAAACGGCCTTGTGCCTAATTTGCTCAGTGGGGGAGCAAATAAACACCATCTGTTCCCGCAGATACTGCAAGCTATGACTAGCTATGACTAGCAAAGACCAGATGTGGGGGCAACCCCACATGCCTGACCATTAACCAGCTCCCATTTCCCACCTCTCGGGAGCTGGTCCCCTTTTTTCCCTTCCCCCTCCCTTCACTCCTCACATTAAAAATCGGCCTTGTGCCTAATTTGCTCGGTGGGGGAGCAAATAAATACCTTCTGTTCCGGCAGATGCTGCACTTGGGATAGTTTGTACCAGTCAATGGAGGGGAGGCCCTCTGTACTGGGACAATTATTATTTTTGGTAACCAGAGTGCCCCCTTTTAGGGGAGCTGGTTTTTACCTCACATTAAAAACGGCCTTGTGCCTAATTTGCTCAGTGGGGAGCAAATAAATACCATCTGTTCCGGCAGATACTGCAAGCTATGACTAGCAAAGACCAGATGTGGGGGCAACCCCACATGTCTGACCTTTAACCGGCTCCCATTTCCCACCTCTCGGGAGCTGGTCCCCTTTTCCCCTTCCCCCTCCCTTCACTCCTCACATTAAAAATCGGCCTTGTGCCTAATTTGCTCGGTGGGGGAGCAAATAAATACCATCTGTTCCGGCAGATACTGCAAGCAAAGACCAGATGTGGTGGCAACCCCACATACCTGACCTTTAACCAGCTCCCATTTCCCACCTCTCGGGAGCTGGTCCCCTTTTTCCCTTCCCCCTCCCTTCACTCCTCACATTAAAAATTGGCCTTGTGCCTAATTTGCTCGGTTGGGGAGCAAATAAATACCATCAAAGTGTAGTATCTGTTCCGGCAGATACTGCTAGCAAAGACCATATGTGGGGGCGACCCCACATATAAGACCTTGGTCAATGTAGGGGTGACCCTTCATGCCAATTGTCACTATCCAGCTCCCCTACTCCCCGGGAAGTTGTTCCCCATTTTCCCTTCAGTCCTCACATTAAAAATCGGCCTTGTGCCTAATTTGCTCGGTGGGGGAGCAAATAAATACCATCTGTTCCGGCAGATGCTGCAAGCAAAGACCATATGTTGGGGTAACCCCAATCAGACCTTGGTCAATGTAGGGGCAACTCTTCATACCAATTGTCACTATCCAGCTCCCATTTCCCACACATCGGGAGCTGGTCTCCTTTCTCTCTCTCCCCCCTCCCTCCCTCTCCACATTAAAAAACGGCCTTGTGCCTAATTTTCTCAGTGGGGAAGCAAATAAATACAACTTTCGCTTCCTCTATTTTTTTTCCTTCAGTTCTCACGTTACACAAGCAATGTTTCTGACTAATAGGGAAGAATAAACTCTTTTGTGGTTTGGAATATTACCATCTAACACTGATATGAGTCTAGTTTGTTACCTTGAATAAATATTTCGTTAGATCAAGTGTGTCCATGCATTGTCTGGGTCGATTTCTGCTAAAACAATTGTTGTGTAATGGAGGGTTCATCCAGATGTGTATATACGTGTCACTAAATGTCTATGGTGGTTCTCCACTATCTGAACCTAAGTTATGTTGTTGCAGTTTATTTATGTCCCAATGCTATGATCTCACTTTTTTTTTATATTTTGACAGTTTTGATCAATATTCTTCATATTCATCTGTCGTTTATCTCTCCAGTTAGATAGATTGTGTGCGTGTGTGTGTGTGTGTCATGCATGTATTTTCAACATACCTTATTTTAATGCGTCGTTGATCTTGGTCCACCTGAAATTCATCTTGTTCTTGGAGGGGAGGCTGGAACATGTTTGAACGAATATGCATTCCCTCCAAAAACGCTGGTCGTATCTTATATAGTTTTTATTCATTTTTCAGGTGTCGATCGCAGAAGAATGGACATCTTTGCTTGAGTGGTTTTCTTAATCTCCATTCTAGACACGTCAGCTCCCTCCCCAGTGAAGGGGGGGGGCGACCTGTTAAACCGTTCGACCTACTACATAACGCAATAACACTTTTAGAATATAAAAGTGCAGTGCCTAATAAGTAGATTGCTCATATTTCCAAATTAACGAAACAATATTCTATGTTTTAATATATTTTTAAAATAGCTAAACGGTGTTTCTGACTACTAGCGAAGAATAAACTGTTTTGTGGGTGGCAATCTAACAATCTAACACTTATATTAGGCTAGTTTGCAACCTTGCATTGATATTTTCTTACATCAAGTGTGTTCATGCGTTGTCTGGAGCGATTTCAGCTAAAGAAATAACACTTTTAGAACATAAAACACAGTGCAGTGTCTGATGAGTAGATTGCTCAAGATTCCGAATTAACGAGGTTTTAATACATTTTTTCAAATAGCTAAGGAATTTTGATCGGTCATTAAACACGGGAATTTGCTTAACAGGGAATTGACTGCTTACCAGAACATTTCAATAATGTACCTAGTGTGTATTGTTTTAACTAATCTTGGCAGATTTCTTATCATTTTTAAAGAATGGATTGCATTGACAATATTGGAAAGTTTTCAGATGATATTTTGAAATTGTTTGAAATTATCGGAAGCCATAGCAATCTGTCAAAGAAAAGCAATCGAAGCAAAAACTCATGAATGAATGTTCTTCTTAAATTATTGCTAAAATAAGATTGAGCTTATTTTCATTAGTTTGTTTACTCCCACGATTTCACGAAGATGGCTGCATAAGTAAAGTCATTACTAGGGCTATGACAAGAGAATATCATTTTCATTGTTTTGACTCTCGAGTTTATATCCAACACTGTTAGACATAGTTAATCAATTGAGAACCACATAAATTTATTTAAAAACATATAAGATATTAACTGATATATACTCGAGAGTCAAAATAATGAAATGAATATTCTCTTGTTATGGCCCTAGTTATTACATGATGGGAAAATGTATGTTTATATGTAAATCTAAAGCTTGAAATATACGCAACAGATTCCCACAAAGTTAGTAGTTGTTAATGAGCGTATCACCGAGTGCATAATATCTAAAATTAATTAAAAAGAAGATTGATTATTTCGGAGTTAAATAGTTATTTATATCATTTAATGTTATCAGGACGTAAATCATCTTTTAATGTTATCTTTTTTCCTACAAACTTATTTAGTCTACGTCAACTAGAGTTATGTGAGTGTATCCAGACAAGGGGAATGGGCTGAGCGAAGACAAAATAGGGAATGGAAAGATGGAAAGAGATAGGTATAGAAGTTAAGTTACACTTTTACCCCGGGCAATGCTTGGTAGCCCTACTAGTAGCTACATAACTTGCAAAAAGAAAATGTATGCTTTTTATCTTAATACTACCTGACTGTCCGGCAGTGCCTGATCGTAGAATACGCTTGATTACAAAATTCGAAAATTGGAAGGGAAGTGTCACTCGTGTTTTCTTTTAGTTACGCCATCTTTGAATTTTAATATAGAGTCACCAATGAAAATTCTACGTATTTATATAGTTCGCTTATGTTGTTATAGTTAACATATTATTTAATATTTTATTAATTTATTATCTATATTTAATTTATATTGTTTCCTTAGATAATATTGATAACACTCAAATCCATAATCTATGTATTTAGGTTTCTTTCATACAAAACTTACTTAGTTAATTTATTTAATTTGTCTACGATAATTTTAGTCTCGTTAGATTTAAACATTGCTCGACTATAACCTTATTCACTACATGATTAAATATTTAATTATGTATATTTCTACGGTTACGCCTACTTCTATTATTATCATTTAGTTAGGAGCAATTAACTATTTATTTTCATTAATATGGGAGATTTCTTAATTGTTTTCTAATAAATTTGTTTACTTTCTCAGTTTCTCTATTTACTTGCCGATCTATACTGTACTAATTAAATGTTATTGCTTTCTAATTTAGTAGTTTTATTTAATTTATGTATTTATTTAAATTTATGTCATTTATTGATTATATTATTTATTTAAACCTATCTGTGTGTGTGCTTTGGCAGCAAGTCGTTATCAAGACACGTTTGTATTAAATATGACAGAGTTCCTTTTTCTGTTGACTTTCTCTATTTGCCGAGCATTTTTCACGTTTCGGTTGGTAAGGGATGTATATTACGCAAAGTCTATTAAACAACAAGAAAATTGCTCCTGACGCTCGAGAAAAATGGCTGACAAAAACTCACTTGGCAACTTAATACACAACTTACCAACTGACACGACAAAAAAATGTTCGGCAGACCGAGAAAATCAACAGGAAATATATATATATATATATATATATATATATATATATATATATATATATATATATATATATATATATATATATGAGCAAACAGTTAATAAAACATGTTAAAAAACATTTTGAAATGAGTTAAAAAAATTATTTAATCTGAAAAGGAAACACTAGATAAGTGGATAGTCCTTAATCCGCAGAGTTTCGAAGAAATGCTTTCCTTCTCATTAGAGGGTAGGAATTAGCAAAATGCGAGATCGGATTTTGCATGCAAAAGTATTTGATGAAACAAGTAAGCCAAAGATCTTACTTGGAAACAAAAAAAGTGAAGCAGAGGGAATATATATATATATATATATATATATATATATATATATATATATATATATATACATACTTCAATTAAAAAAAGTAAGAAACGAGAAGAGTTTTCTAGATAAATGCCAATTTGGAAAACGGCAATGTTTCTCCCATTGTCAGAAATATATCTTATGAGATGTAAAGGAGAAAGTACTCTATCTATCAATATTTAAAGTGAATTAATGTTTTATGTATTTAACCTGTACTTTCTAAAGGTAAATACACGTCGCGGTTCTATTTCTTTGACATATACTTCTTTAAATTCCACAACGTTATAAATCCTGTGTATCGCTTTATTGCAGGTCAACAATTTTGAAATTTTGAAATTGCTATGAAACGCAGTGAACTGAAATTTGGTACATTGACAGACCATAACGAGGCGCCTTATTTCCCTGACTTTTGTGGAATTGGAACAAATATTTTGTATTAATTACAAATATCTAAAAACAATATTCTAACTATTTCTATTAATAGGAAATTAAAAAAAAACATATCCGATGACAAAATTAACGAAAAACAAAAACGAATTCCAAATAATTTTGTTTAAGGAAATATTTATTTATCAACATAACTCCCATACTTCAAAATAGCCTCTTGTCAACTGATAATAGCACTCGGCATATTTGAGATGATGTGATGCTATAGGAAACTTCCAAAATCTTCGTCCAAAATTCATCCTTCGACAAAAATTGAAAACCTCCTTTATAAACTTTCATCTTTATTATTGACCAGAGTTGCTCATTTGGTTTATAGCTGAAGAATAAGGTGGCCATGTCATCAAATTTTCTCAACTAATACCAAATGACAAGGTAGGATGTCTGAGCCTTGGCTGAGTAGGATGGCGCATTGTCGTGTATAAAAATCAATTTGAGGTGACGCGCCAATGGAAGGTCATCAACCCATGGTGACAAATGTTCATTTAAAAATATAAGACTGGTTTCCCTTTTTGACACCTTCTGGGATTCAAAATGGTCCAATTAGTTTATCGCAGATTATTCTATCGCAAAAGATGCCATTTCCACCAGCCTGTTTACGATAGAATCGATAAGGAGTAGGGAATCCAAGAGGACTACAAACTTTAACCCACCCATCTGGTCCATCAATGTTTGTTCTGGTCTCATAGATTAAATGAACATTTTCCAAGCTCTATTTTCCTGTATGTCTGAGCCCAAACCAAACGTTTTCCTTATGCGTTTGGTTTAAAACAGATCTCGCTATTGGCTTAATGCTTCTTGCAATTTTGTTTAAGACATTGCAACATGTGTTTCAGGACAGGGAAGGTATTCTAGCCTTGTCAAATAGCAGCACTGTTGCTGTCCGGCTGCTTGATAAGTTGACGGCGAATTTTTCTAAAATCACGAGCAGAAACTGACTTTCATGTGTCTTTGTCCTGCCTTGGTTTGATGTTTGGATTTTCAACGAATGACGACAATGTTCTTCCATTTCTTCCAAGCTCCCTGGCTAGATCTACGAGAGATAAATCTTCTGCAATGCCTACAACAGCACGTTCCTTTTCACTCGCAGCCAATCGATCCTTTCTAGGCATTTTGGGAGACCTGCAATAAAGTGATGCACACTTAAAATTAACAGAAAATAGAAAAAATGCGCGTCATTTTACAAATAATTATTCAAATTCTACAAAAAAAATCAGGGAAATAAGGCACCTTGTTATGCTCTTCCAGTGTTATACCAAATTTCACTTCTCAGCGTTTCATAGCGATTATCAAATTAAAAAAAAATTGACTTACAATAAAGCGGTATACAGGGGTTATGAATTTGTCGTGTACGTCTTTCCATTACTTTCAGCGTAAATTTCGTTTGATTTCGCCTGAAATCAACTGCGCCATTGTTTCGATCTATTCTACGTATCTATCATCGAGGATTAGGGCATTACTATTGATTATCGACTGCCATCAATCCGTTTAGCCAAACCAAGTCTCGTTTGATGGCCAAAGGCAAACGTGATGATTGATTGCAGACGAGATCGAATAAAAATATATTGATCAGAAGACTAGAATAATTAAGCCGTGGGGTTGAACGTGCACTGATTGAACTCGGATCAATGAAAGTGCGAGTAGCTACACGAACATCACAGATGTTTAGTAACCAGAACAATGCAACCCTAAAGATTTGGATTAGTTATTTTATTTGTAACTACAAGGAACCGGTGTAACTCGATAATCCTGGATTATGTCTGCTAATAATTATTATTCTTATGAAGAAAAGAGTTTAAGATGACCATCGATAGCAATAAAGTAAAAATCAATTCAGATAAATTGTACTTAAAGATATAAGGCAATCTATATTACTTGCATATAAATGAAACAAATCATATATGTGTGTGTGTGTGTGTGTGTGTGTATTTCCCACCGGACTACAACTTGGATGTCTTCAAGTCCAACGTTAACAAATTCCTAATGAACCGCCCCCTTAAGTAAACACTTCATCAAATCACCATACTAAGGTAATGTACTTGCAATAACACTTATCCCTGAGTGGCTTCCGGGACTTGATAAGTGGTGATCACTGTGTAAAAAAAATACATATATAAGAGAAAGAAAATTAAAACCGTAAGTTGAACTTTACAATCAAAATTTATTGTTCGACTGAATACTCCAAAAAACAATTTACATAGTCCTTATTTCGCGGAGTTTTAAAGAATGCTATTCTTATTATTCTTTTCATCAGAGTACATAAAGAAATCAGCAAATTATATTTTTAGCAATGCTAGAATTTGCTAATTAAGGCATTAAGTGAAACCGCAATTTATTGTAGTTATAAATTGGCAAATAAAAAAATGAAAAAAAATGGACATGTAAAAAACTAATATTAAAACAAATCGCGCATAATATTTCAGCTTGAATGAAAATCGTCTCGAGTTGATCCAAAATGCAAAATAGTTATTTATATAGAATGTATTCCAGAATCAATCCAGCGTGATTACGATTGGAAAGTTTTCAAAAATCCGATTTGAAATATATATATATATGCATATATATATATATATATATATATGGTGACTGCCACTTCTTTACAGAAGACGGTCAACCCTCACGATACGATGGCGTGTGAGTGAGTCCGCATATGATTCCACATAGCCCCACCCGGCCTGCACAGTTTGCCGCATATTTTGCAGGATAACCTTGTTGGTGACCGCCCCCCCCCTCCCGTGCTCCCAGTTCATGTCCCGCGTGCGTAGTTCCATGACTCCTGAGGCCTGCCTTTGACAGGCACACCCTGCCGCATATCCCGCACGAGTACGCGTGGTCGAGATCAAAGTCCTCTGTATCCTCTCTCTTTCGTAAGGCTCGCTTTATAGTGGCGTGCTCAACTCTCAAAACCTCAAAATTCTCACATCCCGCGTAGACGTAGCGCCTCCAACTTTCCCGGTCTTCAGCTATCTCTTCCCACCTTGTTATTTCTATGCCAAGTGCCCGCAGGTTTCCCTTAACTACATCTTTGTACCTTTTCCGAGGTTTGTGATTGGGTCGTTTGCCACATTCAAGCTCCCCATAGAACAATTGCTTAGGTATCCTATAATCCTCCATTCTCACTACGTGACCCGCCCATCGAGTCTGGTTTCGAAAGACTCGAGCCTCTATGCTGAATGTGCTCGCCTTCTTGAGCACCTCTTCATCGGACAAGAGAGCTTGTTTGGTGACATTAAATATCCTGCGTAGGCATGTCTGGTGGAATCTTTTCAGAGCCTTGATATGACAGCGATATGTCGTCCATGTTTCCAAGGCATATAGGAGGACAGGTAGTACACAAGTCTCGTATACCTTTATCTTTGTTTTGAAGGTCAGGGCTCTGTCTGCCCACACTCGTTTTTCGAGATTACCAAAGGCCTTACTTGCCTTATTGATCCTTCCTAAGATTTCCTTATCGAGGGTTCCGTCGCTCGATATAGTACTGCCAAGATATACAAAGTCATCAACGGTGCCCAGTTTCGTTCCATTTACACAGATGACCGGTTCCTCGTAGCGGCTGTTTGGAGCTGGGGTGAACATTACCTTGGTTTTCTCCAGGCTAATTGTGAGGCCAAAGGCAGTGTTGTTCTCAATCTATTTCGCAACAACACTCGCGTTCGCATTTAGAAACTGTGAAACGGGAGTGCTCTTTCGATTTCGGACAACGGGCAAGTTATTCAACCTTACTCGTTTCAGGGCCAGATCGAAAACATTTCACTCACTTGTCAGGGAGCTGCTGTATGCTGACGATATAGACTTCGTCGCACACACGGCAGAAGATATGCAGGGCATCATGGACCGCTTCTCCAGGGCGTGCACTGCCTTTGGCCTCACAATATATATATATATATATATATATATATATATATATATATATATATATATATATATATATATATATATATGTATATATATTAAAATAGAAAAATGCGAGCATGAAAATGAATATGGTCAAGCTTAAACATGGAAAATTAAAAGACTCTTTGTAAAAACTGGAAAAGTAAAGGGCAAGATATTCTAGTAAAAATATAATAAATTTATGATTTAAAATATTGCAGCATTAAGAATTGATTATATAATGTTATAAATTGAATTTAAAAAAAAATGCTGCAATATTTAAAGTTATAAATTTATTATATTTTTACTAGAATATTTTGCCTTTTTTTCCAGTTTTAACAACTAGTCCTTTACTTTTCTATGTTTAAGCTTAACCATATAACTTTTAATGCTTGCATTTTTCTATTGTAACCCTCCCACACCAAAAAGGGAAACATCTAGAGGAGTGTAAAATCCGGTGAGCATAGACAGTACTCGATACTTGCTCTTCGTCCTAACTATCTGTTTCGCAGGTGACTATCAAGATATGGTCTTACGTTATGATGATAGTGGGAAAGTGCTCCATCTGGCTCGAAGTGCCATTCATTATTCCTAAACATCTCTGGGGAACGTGGCATAGCGTATTCATGAAGCAAGTTGAAATAATTTAAAGAGTGTATAAATTTTATTGAGACACCCTGTATACATTTTCATACACACACACACACATACATATATATATATATGAACATATATGTACATAGGTATATACGTACATATATACATATGTATATACATATATGTTTATACATATATGTATATACATATGTTTACACATATATGTATATATACATATGTATATATCTATATGTAAACATATATGTATACATATGTATATACATATATGTTTACATATATAGATATATAGATATTTATATACATTACACATATATACATATACTTACGTATATAGATATATATATATATATATATATATATATATATATATATATATATATATATTGTTTTTAAAATACAATTATTTAGGTAAAAATGCATTTTCGTAAATAATTGAATTCATTCAAAACGTATCGCAAAAACAAATAACATTTAAATAAATCGCGATATATCCAAACAGTCGGCGAGATTGACAGAGATCAGGTTCATTACCGTGGGACCCCGGTTTCAAACCTCGCTAGATTCAAACACTTTGATGAGTTGTAGACGACGAAACGCGTGTCGGTGGATAATTATATTTTAAAAGCAATATATATACCACTCCACATGTGGGAGTACCAAATTGGTTAAAGGGAAAATTATTGCCAACTTGCATTGAGGTAAAAATGCACTTTCGTAAATAATTGAATTCATTGAAAACGTATCGCAAAAACAAAAATAAATACCATATATATGTATATATATAATTGGTAAATATTTTCTGTATAGAGAATATTTAATATAACTTTTTCTTTTGAAATAACATTGCTTCATTGTTGAACTGTTAGTTTTGCTTCTCAAATGATTAACTCAAGAATGTTGAAATTTGTGTGTTGATTGTTTTATATAATATTTCTGTTGATTTTTTGCGCGTTATCTGAATTGCTAAGATTATTTTTGGCTGTTAGTCTCGAGAGAAAGTTGTCACACGCACGTTATTTATTTACGATTGGATCGTTAATTTACTTCATAACTTTTATCCAGAAACCAACAAGCAAAAGACAAAACCTTTAAGCCGATCTTTTAGCAGGACAGTCTGCACAAGAGCTGGTATTTGTATGAGGCTTGTTAATGGAAAACCGATACAAGTCTGTTTTTTGTATTATAATGTATTTATATTACGTATAGACACTGTAGATGGACCGAAACGAAACTTGCCCTTATGTTGTTGACAGTAATTAACAGACAAAACGATTTCTTTATTTTCCCCGTATTTTTTAGGCATAGTAGGGGAAATAATTCCAGTTTTCTCTTGCTAATTATTTTAAGATCTCGTTTTCATTCATAGTACACAACGTGACTCTTGTAGTTTTTTTTTCTAACTATGTTCTTTTATTATTTTGACTAGCGGGGGTACCCGGCGTTGCCCGAGTGTTTGTTTCCGGGACGGGGGGGGGAGTTTTAAAAAATGTTATGGTAGGTAAGTAGGAAGGATCAAACCCGGAGTCATGAGTAAAAGTAGGAAAATAAAGTGTGAAAAAAAAACCCAAACATATGCAGCGTTAACAGTTCGGCCACCAAGAAAAGTCCATTCCAGTTGTTTAGGAAAAAAAAAAAAAAACGACTACGGTAGGTCGGCGCGAACGTGAAAATATAATGTGAATTGTCCAGCACGCTAACCACTACGCCACAGAGCACTGAAGCTTAGTTTAGTGATTTTAAATAAAATAACTTCACATGAAAGAACTACGAAGCCAAACCGGTGTTCTCTTCTCAACTGTTCCTTGTGAACGATCCCCAAACGGTGTTAAGTGGTGGCAGGGGGAGGAGGAATTTATTAGAGAGAAAATATTTTACCACTTCCATTGATCTTAACCGATTTTGGCCGTGACTTCTCAGCAGAAAAAGTATAGAAATCAAAGATTATCGAGGAATTTGAGAAATAACAAGCCTATAACACACCTCTGATATTGTTCTGCCGTTTGTGCATATTATATTTGCATGAAATATCTTGATTTTTAATCCTATTAATGTCAAAATCAGACGGGAAAAAATAA
Source organism: Euprymna scolopes (assembly GCF_053919585.1). NCBI lineage: Eukaryota > Metazoa > Mollusca > Cephalopoda > Sepiida > Sepiolidae > Euprymna > Euprymna scolopes. The sequence continues at coordinate 53,703,249 of NC_136505.1, forward strand.
GTTCATTTTATTTATATAGAGAAGATAGAGATAGAGATAGAGAAGAGAAGAAGAGATGACGTCACATCACTTACGTCTTTTTGACTGTTAAAAGTTTTGGTCGACGCCTATTTTTTTATTTTTTATTTTTGGAGTCTTAGTCACTCCAAACAATTCACAGTGCCGCTTGAATGTAAGTGGATACTATTTGGGACTGTATCTACATGGGCATGTGTGGGGAGTTTAGCATCGAGATGTCTGTTCACATTGCACAAGAACTTCTGCATGTCAATACAGACAGGGAAGCGGAAAACTGGGAGAGAATTACAAAATCTAGGAGTTAGAGGATAGAAATTATTCTATAGAAGGTTTTTCGGCATATAGTCATCTCTACAGTGTAGGAGCGTTTTTTTTTGTTTGTTTGTTTGTTTGCTTGTCAAATTAGTTGGAGGTCTTCACATCGAGAGGGTCAAAAATGCTACGAATTTGTCAGAGCACATTTTATACGTAATACAGGGACAGGGGTTGTAGTTTGGTAGATAGTGTGCGAACTATTAGATTGATCACTTATTTTCATTTCTGTCTAAGAGTGAGATATTAGTTGTAGATACATCAGTCAAGATATGGCAACAATACTCCATGCATGGGCGAATGGAGGTTTTCAAGATATACTAGCACGTTGCGCAGCATTGCCCAGGCGTAAAGCAAACAGCGCAAACATATATTTTTTTGTTTTATTACCGTTTTATCTGTTTAGTTACACATGTTTCTGTTACCGAATCGTATCAACGATCCAGCAACTTCGTCAAACTTGAACAGAAGTAGTTATTATGATTTGGAAAGACGATATTAGAAAAACACGGAGGGGGGGTCTCAATGTTCCCCCCTCCCTCCTTCGTCTTCTTCTAATATCGCCTTTCCAAATCATAATAACTACTTCTGTTCAAGTCTGACGAAGTTGCTGGATTCGGTAGCAGAAACATATGTAACTAAACAGATAAAACGGTAATAAAATTTAAATATATTATTATTATCATTATTATTATTATTTCAATTATCCACTGACAAGTGTTTAGTCGTCTACGACTCATCAGAGTGGATGAATATAGCGACGAAACACGTGTCAGTGGATAAGTATATTTTAAAATAATATACGAGGGGCGTGCAATAAGTAATGCCCCTGACTCACTTCCAGTTGTCTGATCTAGCTGAAATTTTGCATGTGAAATCATTTATATCTCTACGGATTATGTGACAAATTACAGCTCTGAACTAACTGTGGTGTCTGTTTTACATGTGTTTGAACTGAGTCAGGTGTGAAATGGAGCCTGTTGAATTTCGAGCAGTGATCCGGTTTTTGTATTTGAACGGACGCACACCACAGGAGACTTTTGATGAAATGAAAGAAACTTATGGTGATAATGCCCCATCATATGACCTTGTAAAACGATGGCATTGTGAATTCAAACATTGCCGGAAGTCTGTGGAAAAAGCTCCTAGACCTGGTCGCCCCCTTCTGCCATTGATGAGGCATCTGTCCGTCAAGTTGAGGCTGCCATTTTGGAATATCGGCGCATTACTATTCGCCAAATAGCCCAAGATATCAAGATTAGTGCAGGGTCTGTGGAAACTATCATTCATGACCATTTGCATATGCGTGTGGTTATGAAATCCTCCCCATCCTCCCTACTCTCCTGACCTTGCATCCTCTGACTTTCATCTTTTCCCAGCCATGAAGTTGTTTTTGAAAGAAAAGCGTTTCCCAGATGATGCAGCCTTGATTTCTGAAGTAACGTCGTGGTTGGAGGATCAACCGGGGGTGTTCTACAAAACGGTCTCCAGAGCTGCATCAAACGATTGGAGAAATGCATAACTCTGGGTGGTTCCTATGTAGAGAAAGACTAATAACTGTGCCAAGTTTCGTTGCTCTACTCTATGGTCGGGGGCATTACTTATTGCACACCCCTCGTATTGTTGTGGTACCAAATTGGTTCAAGGGAAAATTATGCTCAACACGCATTTAGGTAAAAATGCACTTTCTTAAATAATTGAATCTATTCAAAACATATCGCTAAAAACAAAAACAAGCAATATCTACACACACAGACACACACACATTATATATAGTCATCCACACACAACGGTCTCGCAGCACTTCAGTGCGGTTAGACTGGCAATTACCTCAAGCCAGGATAGAAACTCTACCGCTTAGGAGACGGTCAGTGCTTAAAATGGATATTATAAAGTCATTTCCGCCAGCGGGGGGGGGTCTCAGGGGGTAAATTGTATGTACGCTCACACTGTTTCACGTCGAGCTTCCAAATTTAGCAGGATTACCCACCATGAGAACCGAGGAGGTTTCGACGTTTTACACTGCTCAAACCCACCTAGGGGTGTGGGAACCCATGGTGGTCACTTATAACTGGAAACCCTATGCACGCTCACGTCGTTTGATTTACACTCATAGAGATACGAAACATGGTAGGATACCTCACCATGAGGTAGAGATTTTGACGGGTTACACCGCTCACCCCCTTAAACGGGGTGGGAGCCCCGGGAGTATCACTTATAAATGTAAACCCTATGCACGCCTATAGATGTAGAGAGACCGAACTTGCCATGATAATCCCACCATGGAAAGGTGGAGGTTTTTTTACGGGTTACATCACTCACTCACACCAACGTACATGGAGTCCCATGGGAGTTACTTATAATGGGAACCCATAATTAGTGTTCATATGAGTCAATAAAGATTCCCACTACTGCCTCCTCATGTTCGTTTGAGGGGGTTGCTTTGGCTTTGATGCTCCCGAAGTTTGAAGTTATCTCTTTACACTCACAACCCCATTTAATAACCTTTCATACTTTCATAAATCAGAATATATTTTTGAAGACTCTTTTTTAACCCAGTTAACAACGGGTACTTTTGCTAGTATATATATATAAGAGAGCGATATAAGACAAATTACACACGTTGGGGTGGAATTAATTAGATTTTCTTTGGAGTGGATGCCTATAAACACTACAATAGGTTTTTGTCTTGATCATATCTTTCTGCGAGCTTTAAATGTCGCTATTTCCTTTTATCAACACTTGTTCCTACCGAATCGTTTTCTATTTCCAAAAGAAATAATAATAACTTCCCACTGTTTTTAAGGAATATACTTTCGTTTCCGATAAGTTGTCTGGTTATCTTCAACGAAACACGTGTAATACCTACTTCATAAAAAATTGAAATAAAATGTTATCAGTAAGAAGCAAGCACATCTAGTTTTCAATGCTGAATAACAAACGAGCAAATTAACTAACTATATATATATGCGCGTGTGTGTGTGTGTGTTTCTGAAGATATGTATATATATATATATATATGTTGTAATTGTATGTATATGCATGTGTTTTTATATATGTATATGTATCCGCATGTACATACATATATATACACACACACACATATATATATATACATATAAATATATGTGCACACATATATAATCGAATTTTATGTAAGTATTACAATTTATTTAATCAATACACTGTGATTGGGCGACGTATGTGGGGCGAATTATCTGAGATATTTGAAATTACTTTCAATAAAACGTTTATTTTTAACCTTGATCAAGAAATAAATATTGAATTTACCAGAATAGTAAATTGAAAGTTGAGCATCCATTTCATTAGGAACACATATCGGATTTTCTCTATTTGTTTTATAAAATCAAAGTAATGTATTGATTTTTTTCGTTTTGGAATTGCTGATAAAAGGAAAATCTTTTAGAGTCGTCCGCGTTCTTTCGTTAAAACAGTCTTCATCTAAACCGGTTTACAATATTTTATAGATTATAAACTATAAAAACGTACATCATGAGGAATAAAATGTAAAACTCGTGACATGGACAATGATATAATAAAAAAATAATGCCGACACACGAGCTCCACTATAATAAGATATATAAGGGATTATTTAGGGAGATTTTCTTTATTTGAGCGTTCCTCTTAAACGAAGATAAACATCACTTTCCCAAACTTATAAAACTGATGATTACATTGAAAGGCAAATCAATTGTACGAGACGGAAAAGAATACATCCATAACTGCAGTTACACATATTTTACCATTGCGATATGTATTTTTATTATCTCGGGGTAGTTCAATGATGCCCGTTTTCTTAAATCTATTTAACCTACTGTTCTTATCCCTAAGTATTTCCAATTTTCTTTAATTGTGTTCCCCTTACACGAGGCATATTACCACTGAAATGTAAAGGATTACTGCCGATAGCGACAAGAATTATACGGACAAACTGTTTGAAGCAACACGGTTTATTCGCATTACTTTTAAATGTAAGCATGTTGCTACCACCTAGTAAATAGAAAGCATGGTTTGAGGAAAGAAGTTAGATATGTTGAAAATGATATCCTGGCTTCTAAAGCGCTCTAGAGTTAGGAATAGGATGCTTCTGCCACTCGGGGTATTTAAATGGAGAAAATACAAGTGTGTAGACTAAAGTCTTTTGAACACATTCTTCGGAAGTATTTGTAAAACAAAAACATGGATGCAACATTGTGGCGATGCGGCAGGGGGTAGAGGTTGTCAGACAGTGCGAGAGCTATCAGGTTAGCAAGACAGTATCCATTGATCTGTCAAGCTTAAGATTAAAAGAAAATTTTCATAAGTTAGTCCAACTTAAGTTTCAAGTAGCATTTTTACTAGTCTGTCATGTTAAAATTTGAACTAGAATTTTCGTCAATCAATCAGGCCTAAGCTTCAAATACCATTTTCATTGGCTTGTTATGCTAAAGTTGAAATGGGATTTTGGTCACTCAGTCAAGTCTAAGATTGAAACAGCATTTTCAGTGATCTGTCAAGCTTAAGTCTGAAATAGAATGTCCATCAATCATTCAGGCCGAAGATTCAAATAGCATTTAATTAGTTTGTTAACGTAAAGTTTGAAAGGATATTTTCATCAATCAGTAAATCCTAAGCTCCAATAAGCATTTTACTGTCGTTAAAATTAAAGTTTTGTATAGAATGTATAGAATAATCATAAAATGAAAATAGCATATTCATTCCCATATGTTTCAGATAGAATTTTTATAGGTTTGTCTAACTACAGTTCGAAATAAAATGTTTGTCAATCAGCCAAGCCAAAGCTTCAAATAACATTTTATTGCTTTGTCAAACTAAAGTTCAAAATAGAATGTTCGTCAATCAGTCAAGTATAGGCTTTAAATAGAATTTCATTGATTTGTCACAGTTTGAAACAGAATTTTCATTGTTGAATGCGAAAATGGAATGTTTGTTCTTGTTTTTTTTTATCAAGGTTGCCAGCTTTAAAAAAAAAAGTCGAACCTTGATATTTATCATCTTAATTTCGAATATATTTATTGCATTAAAAATATTTCATTCCAAATATAGATGCGCTTTTAATATATCTGAAAATGGAGAAATGTTACGTCTTTCCGATCATGTGATAGGGTGTTTTAGTAGCATAATGTATATTTATGCGATCGGCTATGCTGAGTTCAAATCTCTCGAATCTATATAAGTTATGTGCGTACTAATGCTGTCTGTATTGATATGAACCCCGTATTTTGTATACATGGTTACCAAGGTTAAGTATGTTTGTATATTTTATGGATAGGATTCGTTACTCAAATAATTAACAACGTATGATGAAATGTGAAACACTAGCTGACGGATGTAAAAATGAATTATTTTTTGCCTCTACTTAGTTTAATTTCGTTTTATGCAAAAGGGAAAATTAGTAAAGATCTTCGTGAAAATTCAAATTCTTCTGATTTTTGTGAAAGTCTTACAATAGGTTTTAGACATCATTTAATAAATATTTAAAAAACGTCAATTTTTGTGAAACATTTTCACACGTTTTTTTAGTGGCAAAACATGTTCATCACATTAAAAATAAAACTTAATCTTAAATAAAACGTAAATGCACTGAATTTTATTCTTAGTCATTAGCAGGGCTAGGACCACAGCATATTATTTTCATTGTTTTGACTCTCGAGTGTATATCCGTTGATATATTATATGCTTTTATATAGTGCTGTGGTTCTCAGTTGATTAACTATGTCTAACTGTGTCGGATATATACTCGAGAGTCAAAACAATGATAAGAATATTCTGTTGGCATAGCACTAATCGTTAGATATCGAATTTCAATTCCTTCCTAAGATCGCTTTAGCTTAAGCTTTTACTTTGAGACTTTTTTCTAGAATCAAAACAACGTAATTGGATTTGATCAAAATTAGAATAATAATTCTATGCGTATAAGATTTTTTTTCTATCCTGAATATAATCTTAGCAACAATAAAAGTGGTGCAAAATTCTTATCTTCGAAGAATTAATTTTACTTGTTCTGGAATGTTGATTCTTTTCATTCCATAAAATTGTAAGATAACAACATCTGTTCTTATATGCCAAATCTTTTTCAATAATAAATATTATGTATCGGAATTTATTAATCTGAAATTGGTTGGTTGGTGGGTTTGTTGGTTGTTTTACGGCATATCAACCCTTTTCAGGTTATTTAATGCCGAATCCAAAGATCGAAGAACATTTTTTTTAATAGAATATATTTGTTGTCTTCAAGTCGGTTTCTATTTAACCCATAGTTGGGACCCTAACAGGTACTACCACTCCAGGTCAGAGTGGACCTGGGAGCAATGTCAATTAAAGGGTGGCTCCACACTCCCCAAAGCCTGCAAGCTGGTGCCTCACCACTGGATATAATTTAAGGTCATATCCAGAACCCCTGAAATTGGTTGATATGTCGGATCCAAAGAAGTTGAATAAAACTGTTTATGGTTTAGTTATGTCTTGTAAATCATACATTTATTTTAAAAATATATGCGACATAATTGTATATACCAATTTTTTTTTCAGCGTATGTTATGTTTCGGAATTTATAAATCTGCAACGGGTTGATATGCCGCAACTCAAGAAGTTGTAAAAAACTTTTCTTTGTTTAGTTATGTCTCCTAAAGTCAGTCTTTATTTAAAGAAATATCTATACACGGAATAATAACTTTGGCGCTCCAGTTTTCGCTAGATTACCGAAGTTAAGCAACGTTGAACTTGATCAGGGCCAGATGGGTGACCAATTTGGAAATACCAGATGGGTGACCATTTTAAAAAATCCAGACGCTGTATGTAGGGGTACGTCAACACCTTGCAAGAGTTTCAAAACAGAAACATCGGCATCTTCCATGGCGTGGACATGCACGCGACTCAGGACCACTTGTGAATTTCATACTATCGTCAAAATTTCTCCTCGTAGTGCCCATTATATGTAGCTGGTACATTAGATGGATTTACATGGAAAACGTTTCTGCCATGAATACCGCTTTGGATCGGAATAAGTGATATCATAATCACAATTTTTATTCCATGATTTAATTTTGTAAAATTTATTTGTAAAACAAAGCAAAATATTAGACCATGCATTTCTGCTATGTACTCACAGGAAAAAAATATTTGAAAAACAAAAAAAAAAAGAAAACGAAAAAATATAAGCTTATTATTCAAATGAGAGGTTTACAGTCAGCCGGAGTGTACATACCATTCTGCTTACGTCATCAAACTAGTTCGAAAGTTTTGCCGAAATAAAAAGAAAAGCGAAACCAACCACAGATTTTTGGCGTCGGTCTTTGTCTCTCGAAAGTCAAAACAAAAATAAGAAATTCTTGAGATACTTCTACTAAGTCTGTGTGGTTAGAGATGAAGATGTTATTCCAAACTGACTGGTAACCGACTTACGGACAGATATGTGATTTCAAACTTACATATGTCAGATCAACGAAAAGGGTTTCGTTTATAAAAATTGCTCCAGATAAGCCATAAAGCCACTTGAGGTAAGGAGCTAAAAAAAAATACGTCAAAACCAAAAACTATCCAACAATAACTGTTAGATCGATAAATCCAAACTCAGAAAGCAGCAGTTTTTCCCTCTTTGTCAGAAATATCGCTTATGAATTGTAAAGACTATAGGACAAAATAAGCGAAGATTGACGAAAGTAAATGAAAATGTCCATTTCTTACCCTCCTAAATTTCAGTGTGACATTGAGACTTAAGTGCTATTTTGAAGTGCGAGAGACGGACGACCAACATATGAATGGATAGACGTATCTAAATGTAAGCTGTCGTTTAATTTGGGTGTTTAGCAATTAAAATGCGATTTAATGGAGTAACCGTAACAGACGGACAGGACGAAAGACTTGTAGTTGCGAGAACGGAACTAAATAATTGAAAAAACATATTGAAATACTATAGAACGTATTATTTGTCGACAAGAACCCGTGACGTCAGGGATGATGTACTAAATAAAGTTAAGTCTTAAGTGACACTCTTCTAGAGGTTGATGGTTTAATCCTTAGTGCAGACGATACTAGCTTACATTTGAGAATTAAGATTTGTACCCGGTCATATCATAGCGAGAGCAGCTACTCTAATAATAAAAAAAAAAGATTCCGTTCGAAATTCCGCGCAGATTCCCGAATTCGACAGAAATATACTCGAGTTCGGCAAAATACGTCTGAAAAGGGTTGGCGGTTGCATCGACCGAAACGTTGCGAGAATAACATTCAAGATGAGAACACACATCCAAATAATACAAATTATCAATCCTCGTCTAAATCTTCAGAAACATGTTTTATGCATTTACTAGCAGGCCGCCCGTCGTTACCCGGTCATAAGCTACACTTAAATATTATAGTTTAATTCATGTAGATTACGCATTTATTATTTAAGAGACAAATATATATATATATATATATATATATATATATATATATATATATATATATGACTTAAATGCAATCAACTAGAATCGAAACTAAAGCATACAACTTTCCACGCTCATTTCTTACTCTCTGAGCTACGCCAATACGCATATATATATATATATAATTATATATATATATATATATATATATATATATATATATATATATATATATATATGACTTAAATGCAATCAACTAGAATCGAAACTAAAGCATACAACTTTCCACGCTCATTTCTTACTCTCTGAGCTACGCCAATACGCATATATATATATATATAATTATATATATATATATATATATATATATATATATATATATATATATATGATTAGTATTTTTTATTGGAAAAAGAAATCCATCAGAGTGCTCAATTAAAAGGAAAATCCGAAAAATAAGAGCGTGTTGTTTATATTTTGTATTTTGTGTACAGAAAGTTGTTAAATAAGATAAGTCATTGGTACCGTCGGTTTCAAGCCCGATAATTATGATCATTTTAAATAGCCATATCAAACATTGGCTGAAGAGAGCTTGATATGAATATCTAAAACGGTCATAATTGTCGGGCTTGAAACCGACGGTATCAATGACTTATCTCATCTAACAACTTTCTGTACACAAAATACAATATATATATATATATATATATATATATAAAATTTTGTGCTGTGTGCAAAATTTAATTATTGCACTCATGACAGAAAGACTTGTTTTGGTGCTCATAATTAAAAGTGGGAAATGAGAGAAGAAAAACAATTTAATGGGGGAGGCCAGCTGACCGGTTTCGCCCCCACTTTTCATAAGCTGGATCTAGAGATTTAGCGCTCTTTTTATATTTTATAAATACAATCGAGTGAATTGGGGGACAATACGTTTTAAAAAAATAACGATACAGTGTATTAGAAAAAAAAGTGGGATACACTATATGTCTAAGATACCGAAACGTATATCACTTATATATATATATATATATATATATATATATATATATATATATATATATATATATATATCATGATGTTATAATCGTTGGCTCGCTATGGACGGACGTCTCGACATTAAAAAAATAAAGGTTTAAATGTCAACGATATTTTTCGCGGTTGAAGTTGGCCGTGTGGTTTGTTCCTTGCTGATGGAGTCAGATGTTTTCGTGACCGAGTTCAAATCTCCCGATTGGCTGTAATCGTGGCACTCTACGCTGATGATTCACGAAACGATGAAACACCAGTGTCTGTAGGCATTCAAAATTATTTATTCTTATTGTTGAGTATTTTAACGTTGAAATTAAAGTCGGTCACTTAAGCTCGTATGCGCAGATTATGATGTTATAATGATTAGATCTTTATGGACGGAGGTCTCAACATTTAAAAAGAATAAATGTTTAAATTTCAACGATGTTTCTCGCGGTTGAGGTTGGGCATGTGATTAGTTCCTTGCTCATGGATTCATGTCCGAGTCCTACTTTCCCAACAGGTTTTAATATAACACTCTGCAACAAGGATTGCCGAAAGGATAAAAACAAGTGTATGTAGGTATTTAAAAATTATTATAGTAATAATATTAATAATAACAATATACACACACACACAACTGACATCCTCGAAGACACGATTCAAACAAGCGAAGTCCACAGAGTTTTATAATTATATCGATACATGTTCACGTTTATGATTCACCCCTAAACTAATTAATTGCTTATTATGAATTTTGGAAAACATTGTCTATGCATAACGGGTCAAAATATAGGTTCTATTTAGTTTAAATTAGTTTTACGTAAAGAGAGTTAAATGGGGGTTTAATGTGAGGTACTTGTGATTTTTTTTATCGTAAATTTAAACACTACTAATTTAAGAGTAGTTACTAAATGCTACTAAAATTTCAATTTCATTTTTAGTATTTCAAAGCATGATAATATAAGATACAGTGTCTGATATTAACATTCAAATATTTCAAATTCGCATTAAATTTGATTCAAAATCGTTAAACACCGATTAAGCAAAATGCCTTGAATTTAAACGATTTTTAAAGCTTGTACTTTGAGTATTTTTAGAATCAGAATTAGGTGTTATTTCCTTCTATCAGAATTAAAATAAAGATTCTAAACATAAGGCTTAATAGCACAATATTTTGATCTGCATTTTTCTAAAGAATCATAAAAGTAGTTCAAATCTGTTCTGTTGAATAGAATGAGTGTACATCTGTTAATATATTGCGCACATAGTTTCACACAATAAATAAAACTATGTATATTAAGACCTTCAGACTTTTTCTTTTCAAACAATGAGAAAATCTTTTAGGACTTAATGTAGTTCCTAACTGATTTTTTCCTATTTTATCATGTTTATACGCAAATTTCCCCGCCAAATTTCTATCTCATATACCTATAATATAAAGCTGAACGTCTGTGTGTGTGTGTCTGGTCACGAATAGGCTCCTATATGGTTGGCTATTTTTAAAAAAACTGATCATATATAATGATAGATGTATCGAGACACAGGAATGGGTAGGTTTGATCTGGCATAATGATGATTCATTAAAATTCTGGGGTCTGCGTACGCGCCTGGTCCACAAAGTATGGAAATAAAAAAAAAATTAAATTTAAAAAACCGTTTACAAGTGTTTTTGATATAGATGTACATAATAATACTTTGATAAGTATGTTTTAACTTAAATAGGGATGGTATAATAAAATTGTGGGGTCTGCGTTCGCGCCTGGCCTCCATAGAATAGAAATAGGCACAAACTTTAATAAAGACTTTTCATATCTATCTGCGTAAGTATACTTCGATAATTATGTTTCAGTTTGAAGAAATATGGTATAATAAAATTATGGAGTGTTCGTTAGCACCTGACCTCCATAGAATGGAAATATGTCACAAAGTTTAACAAGGTTTTTTTAATATAGATCCACAGAATATTGTGATAAGTGTTTCAGTGTGAACAGGTATGGTATAATAAATGATGGTGTTTATCTATTTTATTTTTACTTTCATCATATTTTGCTTTGGTTTTGATATCCCCAAGATCGAAACAACCCTTCCTTTTCATGACCTATGATACTTTCATAAATCAGAGTCCATTTTCTGTAGGCTGTTTTTGAACCCAGTCAACGACGGGTACTTTTGCTAGTATATATATATATATATATATATATATATATATATATATATATATATATATATATATATATATATTCTTACTCTATATCAACCTCGAATTTAGCTATGTTGAGCGAGGTTTGAAACCGGCCAGCTGGCTTTTCACTATTTATTTTTAATCTTTCATAATTAATAAATTCCACCTCTAATACAATCATATCACATTTCACACATTAATGTTAATAGGTACGCTTTCACCCTTCACGAATATGTATTACGTTATCACCTTTTACACACATTGGTGTTTGTCCGTATTTTATCACCATTCACATCAATTTGTTTGTACATAGTTTTCCATGTATTTTTAAAACACTTAGTTTTTAGCATATATTCTCAACTTTACCCACATTTTTCATCGTACGTACGTTATCATCATTCACACACATTTAGGTTCGTACGTACGTATGTAATCATCTTTCACACACATGCGTTTGTTTGGACTATATCTGACCCCCACCAAAAAAAAAGAAGGTCAATTACCAAAGGATGATGCGTTGTCAGTAGCTTTTCTTTGCAGGAGTATCGTCACAAACGGGTCCTTCTATGTTTTCTTGAGCCTGCAGGAGCACGAGCTGATATTTTCCGTACATTTATAAACGATTGAGTAACTGGTTAACCATACATCAGGTTAGGGCTAGGCATACCTCAGGTCAGGCTCACAACAATCTACATTTGAAAATAATTTAATTAGTTATTAAGCGCTTGCTCCGCTGCAATACACTTGCTTACATGACTGAGTGTCCTTCATACATTACAATCTTGGGCCAAATTGTTCGCTTGGTTTATGTTGGTATTTAATTATTAAAGATTAATTGACTGTAATATGATCAACAATTATTTTAATGTACACTTACAAATCTTTGTAAGAATATATAATTGCCATGCTGCACATAATGTGTCAATTAAATTTTAATATTTATAACTATTTATATGACTCGGCCATGTATACAGTTTAGATATTGCTATAAAAGCCAGAGAAAAAATCCCAATAAAAAGCAGTTAGTTTTTCTAAAGTCGAGATAACATCACGCAATCAGACCGAACCATGACAATATATGCGCACAAAACAAGAAAACAACACATATTTCAGTTCTCAAGCACTCGAATTACATTTTCTATGCATTTGACAGTATTATTACGATACAGAGAATTTTAACGTATATGTGTGTGAGTGTGTGTGCATTTATATATATATATATATAAAAGTGAACGCGTCTGTGTGTCTGTCTGTGTACATTTCCCTACTCAATAACTCTATCAATTTTAAGTCTACAGACTCGGAATTTCATATACAGGTACTGAGATTTTCGAAAATCTTAGTGATTGATTTTCGGCCAGAAATTTGGCTGTTATGGGGTCAAAGTTCAACGATTTGACCTTTGAGAACTCTACGAAACTAATCCGACAATTTTGGGTATAAACACTTGAAATTTTAGATATAGGTCTCTTGGACATGCATCTAACTTAATAACTTGATTTGAGTCCAAAACAATCAATGTTAATAGGGGTCAAAGTTAAAAAAAATGACCGTATTTTTTTTTTTTTTTTTGCTCAGCATACACCTCCAAACACCTGGCCAACGCCGGGCACCCATGCTAGTATATATATATATATATATATATATATATATATATATATATAATAACTGTGATTACGAATATAACATTAAATGTAAGGGACAAATCAACTAAACACTTTTTAGTCACATACAGCTATTTCGGTGCGCCTTAATTGTATGCGAATAATTTTTTAAATTTAATCTATGAGAATGTATTCCTTGTGTTTGATGTAGTTTTCATCATATAAAAAAAGATTTTATTAGAGCTCTAGTTCTGCATTATCGAGCTTTGCGTTATAAAAACTTTATATTTATTGGTCCCCTGACAAAAGGAGGGTGGACCTGTAAATTCACCCTTGTCCGTTCGTCCGCTAGCCCTTTCGTCTGTTCGTCCGTTCGTCTGTCCGCACTTTTCTTACTAACTATGCCTTGAATTTTTTTGGAATTTTGCATAAACATTAAACATGATATGAGTAAAAAAATTACAGAACGGGTTTTCCGGGAAAATGCCGGTTGCCCACCCCCCACCCCACCCTACCCCACTCCAGGAGTTTCATTTCGGGTGAAAATGGCTAAAATAGACACTTTTGTGCTTATTAAAACAATTAATAACTTGGATTTTTCTAAAACTTTCTGAAAAGTTGTAACTAACTGATTTCTATATAATTTTGGTTGTCTATTCTTCGCGATAACTATTTGATGTGCCCCAGGGGCACTTTTAAGGCTAATAAAAACACTTCACTTTTGGGACTATTTTACCATATTTGTCCAAATTTTTCTGTGTATGTCTATGTAGCAGTTTTGCATGTTGCTGAACTCAAATTTAAATATGTTAAGGCCTTGGCGACTTTTGGGGGCTAAATGGTGGGGGGGCAAATGCTGAACTTAATCATTTTTTACGCCTTGTTCACTGTGAATTAACGGAGGACAATGCATTCTTCACTTTTTAATTTACACATGCACACACAAGCACATACTCTCTCTCTCTTTCTCTCTCTCTTTCTCTCTCTCTCTCTCTCTCACACATATGTGTGTGTGTGTGTGTGTGTGTGATATATATATAACACCTCCTGAAACTGGAAATTTGTAGTGGGGACAGCGTTCATTCCTAGCAATCATGTTCGAAAAACCTCACGTGGATTATTTTAGCCGTTTGTGGAAGAAGATTGTGTTTTTTTATTTTTTTATTTATTAAAATGTTGCAGCGTAATAGCGTTTAATTCGAACGGCAAAAATGAGACGCAATTGATTCCAATATGTATATTGGAATTAAAATGAAATTGTTACACGGTAAAAAATAATGTAATTAATAGTTATGATAATGATAGGACAGTAAAGTATTAATAATAAAGGTGACGGTTTTAAAAAATAATAATGACCCCCTCCCACATTAAAAAGCCGACATTGTCTCTAACTCTTCCCTCGTGGGGAGTTTAATCATATATATATATATATATATATATATATATATATATATATATATATATATATATATATAGACACTAACTGGCCGTTCAGCAGTGCCCGGTCGTAAAATACTCTTCAATATGATATTTTTATTATTATAAATTTTGTATTTATTATTATATTATATTAAACTCAATATATATTAATGATTTAAAAAGTTAAAAAGAAAAAATGACACATGCGCCATCACCGAGAATCGAAATCAAAACGTTTAGCTTATAATTTACTTTTTCCTTTGGCGTTACTGTCTCAGCTATGAACACATGTTCCTACAAGGCTAAAAATTAAAACATGAACCGATAGCTATTGCGTTACACAAGCATATTCGTAATGCCATCGTTCGACCTTGACCTGAAAAATTCAATTACTTTCATTTTCACACCGATTTTCCCCAGCTAAAACTCAAATATAAAATTTCACATGGGTTTGAATACTTTATTGATTTTCATGTCTGTAGACCAAAAACTGACAGAGGAGTTTGATAAGCAACATTTTTTAAACAAATATATATACGTATACATAAATGTATATAGAAAGATGTTTGTATTTACTATAACCATTTTATGCAAATATAAATCATATAGAATATCTGCATGAATATAATTACACGTAATAGTGGACTAAAGATGATCATCCCATAAGAAAACCGAAAAAACTAATAGGGAATTAATTAAAATGAATGTTTAAGAGAATATGCAAATTAGCTTGATCTTTTGCAGATGAATGCAGTTCCATGATCTATAAATAACAAAGGCAAGATCAAAGTTTGGTATTTGTTTTGATGCTACACTTAAGTTCATTTGTCTTTGGTTAATGGAGGGAAAACTCTCTACACTGAAGCAATTATTATTTTTGATCCAGACGTTTACCCTTGGTGGGGGGAGTCGGTTTTACCCCACATTAAAAATTGCCTTGTTTCACATTTTGCTTTCGTGGGGAAGCAAATAAATACCAATAAAGAAAAGTTTTTTTTTTTAAGATGAATATCAATACACAAACAAAACTAATTTATAGGGTTATGTGTTTGTTAGTTTATATGTGCATGTGATTTTCTCTAATATATGTGTATGTGTGTATATAAATGTATTGTATTTTTTTTTTTTTTTAGTTCTATATTACTGAAAGCGGGTGTAAAAAGGGAATGGCGTCTATCAGGTACTCGTTGTACGTTCTCAAGGTAGATAGTTAGAAAAACGAAAAATGAGAAACCCTCAAATCCATGCGCCGCGGAGTTTATTTCTCCAAGTTTATGTATATATGCGCGACCTGATGCATGTTTTAATAAGTTCGGATAGGTGTAAATTAGATTGAGAATAATTTACATAGACTTAGAATAAAACGCAGCGCTGGTAACCATTCATGTTTCCCCGTTTCTTTCTTAAAAAAGGCAAACTTCGATTTTTTTTACAAAAGAATTACAACTTATCAAGGCCCAGAGGACACTCGACGATAAGGGTTAAAGAGTGTACAGTAGTCAAGGGGGCAATGTCATAGTAATCGGTAGAAGTGTAAATTTGTTAAATTGGATTACTTGAGGGGAACGGCTCATCAAGAACTTGTTTACGTTGGACATGAAGACGACCATATTGTAGTTAGCTGTAAAAAAATAAACGGAAGTGAGTTCCACAGGAGTGCAGTTCTAAGAAAGAAGCTTTGTTCATGGAATCTACGTTTTGATTTAGGAACAGATAAAGAGTGGGGGAAATTATTGATAGTGTTTTCAGCTAGACTAGTGTTTTTCCTGAAATTTTGGCGAGGGGAGACCATAGATTGGAGCTCAGACGAGCGCTTGCCGAGAAAATAACGATAAAGGCTCGCAGCGTCTTTTCTGTGAGAAAGAGGTTGCAGGAAAATTTCTAAAAGCAAAAGTTCCTTGCATGCTTTCTTTTTTTTCTTCTTTTAAGTGTTTTCCACTGGCTGGAAAAGTATTAAATTATAAAAGAAAACGATATCCGTTGATTTATGAATAAAAATGTTGGCATTTTTCTTTTTCAAACGTTTACTAAAGCCTAACGCATACAAATTTTGGTAATATTCCACAATTCAATAGAGAATATATGTTTTTGGGGGGGATTTTTTTCTGAATTCAACCCAACACAGATTACTTCGTTTATATATATATCTTATTGCGCTTGAAGAGATTTCCTCTATATTGAGTTGTTAAGAGCTGTCTTAAATATTGCCAGGAGCTTTTAAGATTATTTATTTTTTAACTCGTTGATGGTTTTGGTTCTATATACGTAACTCAATATTTTCTATGTTACACACACACACACACACACACACACACACACACACACACATATATATATATATATATATATTATTTCATGTATCTACATAAATTCTATGTTTATTTTCCAAATTTACTTCAGTAGTGCTTAATACGTAAGACACGCTAGGTAGTGAGTTTTTTTTATATTTATGAGAAATTTATATCCTTGTTTATATATATATATATATATTATATTCAATTATAGAATGTATACTAATGATATAAATAAAAAAAGTTGTTTTTTTTCCAATTAGTACGATTAATTAAGTTCAATAAATACGCTTTAACACTTATAGTGCATATATATTTGTGGTAGTAAACAAAATAATATATTATTAAAGAAAAATTGTAAATGTTTTTAGGTGTGGAATATTTCCCGTGTCGTCGACCCTCATTTTTGAGGTATATTATATGTACATATATTTTATTATTTTTAAATAGGTTTTCGTGCATAAAAGTTATACATGGACGTATTTCTAGCCACAAACTTTCAAACTTTCGTCGGCACAGGTAGACTTTATTCTACAAAAATTAAACCCATAGCTGCGAAGTCAGCAGTCTAGCGTCTTACCGCTGAGTCACGATGCATTATCAGATTAAATGCACGCATTTTACTGCTTTTAAATATAAGATATGTTGTATTTTTTATTCTAAGCGAGATTAGCAACTTGGGAAACGATACTTTTTGTATTTAATCTGGTTTTCTAAGCGATTTATGTCTCTTTTGTTTGTTATGTACTTACACCTTTTTTACGGAACGTACATACAATTAGATTAACATTAATTTTTTTAAGTTCAAAACCAGCCGAATAAAGATAGCACATTTTGAATATACCAATAACCAATGCCTCTTTAGTCGGAATTTCTAAAAATAATCTATAATAAATGCTACTTACTTTAAGACTCTAATGAAGCTGTATGGTTAATTCAATCAATAGAGATTATTTCCATAAATTCCTGGAAGATTTTACACATTTGGACACAAAAATAAATGTATGTATCTGTATATAGGTATATAATAATCTCAGGGGCGTATTAATCACAAAACTGCAGTGAATTAATTCTAATGTTGAGTGCTGTCCGTTTCTTTTCATGAAGGCAAAAGTATTATCTTTTAACTAAGTAACAATATTTTTAGATGCATGATCCATATTGTTTTCGTGTCCATTCGTCCCCCTATCGTTATGTCGTGTTAAAATACATGTTAATCAACACCTAAACGTCCGGAAGTTTGGTACTACAATGTCTTCTATACGAGTGTTAGTAAAGGCAGCAATAACCACCACTGGTAATGGTTTTCTTATGCACTTTTGGAATTAAGGCTAAATACGCATTCGAAGAAGTGAACATTTCCTCCAGAAATATTGTTATACGAAACTTCTATCGAATTGCACTGTCGTAAGTAAGATTGTATTATATTATATAAACAATATATATATATATATATATATATATAGAGAGAGAGAGAGAGAGGGGGGAGGGGGCCCGTAAGTCACTTTACAGTTTGAAAATACAATAACTTTTTTTTTAATGACTGTATTTAATTAATTCTTTTTTATTACACAGTTTATAGTGTGGAAATTTGTTTTGACTTAATTACGAAAGATAATGTCTCTTAAGTAGCCTCCATTCTCGGCTTTGCAAAGTCGAGCTCTTTCTAAGCTATTCTTTATGACAGTTCTTAACATCGGGAGTTGTAGGGAAATAATTTCCTGCGTATTTTTGCTTTAAGTTCTTGGATGCTTCGAGGCTTATTTGCATACACTTTGTCTTTAAGATATCCTCAAAACCAAAAGTCTAGTTCTGTCAAATTAGATGAACGTGGAAGCCATTCAAAATCGAAATTTCAAGGGTTTGTTTCGATCCTGAAACGTCACAGTTAACAACTGCATTGTTGCTCTAGCTGTATGTGCTGTTGCTCCATTTTGTGTGCCATCAATACCCTGGCATGTTTACTAACTGAGGTTGAACAAATTTAATAGCATATCTTTTAAGAGGATATTGAATATTGAAATGGCGCATATAAGATCTTTGCATTGCAATAATTCACCGTCCATTTTCAAAGTGAAATTCAGTTATCCTCACTCGTTGTTCTGTCGTAAACTTATCTATACAAAAATTTCCAAAGATTTTATTTTATAATTCTGAAAAGAGAAATTAAAATATATTAATAGAAAAAAATTATTGAATTTTTATAATGTAAGGTGACTTATGGGCCACCCCTTATATATATATATATATATATATATATATATATATATATATATATATATATATATAGTGTTATAATGGAATAATTCCAGGAGGAAATCCGGGTATGAGAGCTCAATGTGCTAAACAGAGCAATAACATAAAAATATAACACGGGAATTACATAATTGTCGATGCAATAATTTATTTCAACCTTATGGTATTTTCAAGCATCTAAACTAGACAATTAAATTTTTGATACTGAAATAAAGAAAGAAAACGAATCGGGCCCCGACCGTCAAAAACCAGAGGGGGTGGTAGTAGCAATCCACTTAATACATTTTATAGAGAGGGTGGGAATTAAGTTAGTAGGGGAGGGATTTTTTAAAACGCGCAGCCGATTGTCAGTTTATTTCCTTCTCTCTATATCATATATTTCTCCCTTTTCTTCCTATGTTAGTAAACGCGTGTCAAGTCATTTACGGGTAAGAACGTGCATATTTAGGTGTGTGTGGGGGTGTTGTTATGTCGGGTTACCGGACTGTCATTAAGTTCCATAATGTTCTTTCTGTTTGTTTTTTAAAAAATCCCTCCCCTACTAACTTAATTCCCACCCTCTCTATAAAATGTATTAAGTGGATTGCTACTACCAACCCCTCTGGTTTTTGACGGTCCGGGCCCGATTCTTTTTCTTTCTTTATTTCAGTATCAAAAATGTAATTGTCTAGTTTAGATGCTTGAAAATACCATAAGGTTGAAATAAATTATTGCATCGACAATTATGTAATTCCCGTGTTATATATATATATATATATATATATATATATATATATATATTTTGCTCCCCTAGCCTTATCCATTTCCATGGCTCTCACAAGGCAGTGAGGCCATTTGACCCATGGCTGGGATAGGGATTGGTAATGTGTCAGGGCATGTCCACACGTCGGTGGGCCGTAGCACAGTCCCTCTGGGACTCCCTACTGTTCCGAGATCCTCTACTGATTCAGCCTGGAGTCGCATGACAACCAGTTACCGTGTGTGACCACGAGGAGGCACAGCAGAGGTCTTGATGATGGAGAAGCTGTGTACTGACAGGAGAAGACTTACGCACTCGGCTTCTCGTTTCGCGCAAGGCTAGCCAGTGGTGGTTGCTGAGAGCGAGATGGTGCGTAAGCCAAGACGCTACCTTATAGCTAACACACTTGCGCATCACATCACCCTGTGTGCATTGCACACACACACACAAGCCCCTTAGGCGGTTGGATGGCATACTTGCCTCCCTCCGGCAGCTCCTGCACCCTTGTTCGTCCCTAGCCGTCTCGACTATGTCTTGCCGTTGGAATTGGGCGGGCCAGGACGAGAGAGTGAGGCCGATGCAGCGCAAGTCCCCCTCACTATAATCCAAATCCAGCGCAAGTCAGGGTGTCAAACATTGCGTCAACACCAAGCCCTGTGGCGATGGGCGAGCGGCAAAGCAGCAGGTGTGGAAATCACTGGGAGCTGTAGCTGCAAACCTGCACACAGGCGGCCCAGAAACTGGTCGTACTCCACTCGACCGAAGCAGCGAGGGGGTGCAGGCAACTGGCTGGCCGACCGAGCAGTCCGGGGCGATAAAAGGAGCCCTAAACATTGCTGCTTCACCATCACCCCTGGCCAGCATACCGCGGCTGGCGGGGTTTCCCTCACAGCGGTCGAGACATGAGAAAGAAAGGGTTGGTGCTTACCTTAGCATCATGGAATGTCCGTACTTTGCTCGACAACACCAGAGCTGACCGACCCGAGAGAAGAACTGCTCTCGTAGCAAGGGAGCTTGCCCGTTATAAGGTAGACATCGCAGCCCTCAGTGAGACTCGCCTCTCAGACAGGGGTCAACTGACAGAGTCAGGTGGCGGCTACACCTTTTTTGGAGTGGACGCAGCGGCGAGGAGCGCAGAGAGGCTGGCGTGGGCTTCGCCATCAAGACTGAGCACGTGAGGAAGCTGGTTAGCATCCCGGACGGCATCAATGACCGGCTGATGAAGATGCAACTTCCGCTTAACAAGGCAAGAACCGCCACACTGATCAGCGCCTACGCACCAACCATGACTAACCTCAAAGATACCAAGGACCAGTTCTATGAAGATCTGGAAAGCCTCATCTCCGCTGCTCCGCAGAGAGAGAAGCTCATCATCCTCGGCGACTTCAATGCCCGCGTTGGCATGGACCATTCCACTTGGGACCGGGTCCTTGGCCACCATGGAGTGGGCAAGTGCAATAGCAACGGCCTACGGCTGCTCAGCCTTTGCGCTGCACACGACCTTTCCATCACCAACACCATGTTCCGCCTACCCACCCGTAACAAGACGTCGTGGATGCACCCACGCTCCCACCACTGGCATCTGATTGACTACGTCATCATCAGGGCAAGGGACAGGAGAGACGTAAGAGTGACCAAGGCTGTGTGTGGTGCCGACTGTTGGACAGACCACCGCCTGATCATATCCAAAATGTGCCTCTACATCCAACCCAAGAGGCGGCCTCAGGGCCAGAAAGTCACAAAGCGCCTTGATCTGTCATCCATGAGCTACAGGAAGCAATCAAAGACAAGCTATCTGTCCCCCTCACCATCTCGGACACTATCGAAGATCAGTGGGCACACCTCAGAGACTCCACCTACTCCATCGCTCTCGAAATCATTGGACCCAAGCAAAAGAAGCACCAGGACTGGTTTGATGAAAATGACTCTGAGATTCAGCCCCTCCTGGAGGAGAAACGCCAACTTCTCCGTGCACATCAGAGTGACCCCAAGTGTTTTGCAAAGAAAGCTGCCTTCATCAACATCCGCAGCAAGGTGCAGGCCAGACTCCGCTCCATGCAGGATGCCTGGCTCAGCGCCAAAGCAGATGAGATCCAGGAGCATGCCGATAGCCAGGATATGAGGAAGTTTTACGATGCGCTGAGGGCTGTCTACGGTCCCCAGTCCTCTAGCTCCTCCCCCCTGCTTAGCTCCGATGGAACAACTGTCTTGAATGACAAAAAGCAGATCCTTGATAGAGGGGCGGAGCACTTTAACAGTGTGCTAAACCGACCATCTTCCATCAACGATGAAGCCATCGATCGACTACGCCAGGAGCCTATCAACGAGGAGCTCGACATCCCACCCTCATCAGAGGAAGTAAGCAAAGCCATCAAGCAACTTTCCTCTGGGAAGGCCCCCGGCCCCGACTCAATTCCAGCAGAAGTATATAAAGCTGGTGGACCTACACTGCTTTTAAGACTAACAGAACTCTTCCAATCCATGTGGGAGAGTGAAGAATTACCACAAGATTTTCGTGATGCTACTATCGTTCACATTTACAAACGCAAGGGAAATCGTCAGTCATGTGACAACCACCGCGGGATATCCCTTCTTTCCATTGCCGGGAAAACCCTGGCCCGCGTCCTTCTCAACCGCCTGCTGGTGCACCTTGAAGATGGTCTTCTTCCCGAGAGCCAGTGTGGCTTTCGAGCGGGCCGCGCGACGACTGATATGATCTTTGCTGCACGCCAACTGCAGGAGAAGTGTGTCGAGCAGCACCGGGGCCTCTACACCACGTTCGTCGACCTGACCAAGGCCTTCGACACTGTTTGCCGAAATGGCCTCTGGCGGATCATGAAAAAATTTGGTTGTCCAGACAGGTTCATCGCCATTGTCAGGCAGTTCCATGAGGGCATGACCGCTCGTGTCCTGGATGACGGCGACCCCTCAGAACTCTTCCCTGTGACCAACGGGGTCAAGCAGGGCTGTGTCTTAGCCCCGACGCTCTTCAGCATGGTTTTCTCTGCCATGCTCCAGGACGCTTTCAAAGACAGTCACTCTGGCATTGTCATCAAGTACAGATGTGACGGGGAATTGTTTAACATCAGGCGAATGCAGGCAGTCACGAAAGTGAGGGAAACCATCATCAGAGATCTCTTTGCCGATGACTGTGCCCTTAATGCCCCAAATGAGATAGAGATGCAACGTCAAATGGACGGATTTTCCACCAGTTGTGACAACTTTGGTCTCACCATCAGTACAAAGAAGACAGAAGTTATGTACCAACCCGCCCCAGGAGATGCATACCATGAACCCGGCATCACTGTCAAAGGACAGAAGATCCATGCTGTGGAGCAATTCACCTACCTTGGTAGCACCCTCTCCCGCACCGCCAACATTGACATTGAGGTTAACCATAGGATCTCCACAGCGAGCAGTGCATTTGGAAGACTTAGAGACAATGTGTGGAAGAGGAGAGGCATTACACTCGCAACCAAACTGAAAGTATACCGAGCGGTCGTCCTGACAACCCTACTCTACGCCTGCGAAACTTGGACGCCATATAAAAGACATGAAAAACAGTTGAATGGCTTCCACCTCAGATGCCTCCGTAATCTTCTCAACATCCGCTGGCAAGACAGAATTCCTGACACAGAAGTCTTGAAGCGCGCGGGGCTCCATACCATCACCACCATAATCCGCAAAACCCAGCTCCGGTGGGCAGGCCATGTCTATCGCATGCACGACAGCCGAATCCCCAAACAACTTTTCTATGGGGAACTCAGCCAGGGAAAGCGGAATGCAGGGGGCCAAAAGAAACGATATAAAGACTGTCTGAGAACGTCCCTAAAAGACTTTGACATCAGCCCCCAGTCTTGGGAGAGTCGCGCTGCTAAACGTTCGGCCTGGCGTTGCGTCATCAGCCTAGGAGCCGACAGGGCAGAGAATCAACGCATGACACACGACCAGCAGAAGCGAAAGAGGAGGAAGGAGAGAGCTGCCTGTTCACAGCCTGCCGATACCGCCTTCACGTGTCCAGAGTGTGGAAGAGTCTGCCGAGCACGGATTGGCCTCATCAGCCATCTCAGGACCCACAAACCCCTGACGCCGAATTGATTGATACCTTGGTCATCGTCGATTCCGACGGACGAGCAAGAAGATATATATATATATATATTGCATAATTAAAAAAGGTGTAAACTGCAATTATTATGCCTCTATTTGATTTCGTTTGTCGGTATGTGTCACACATTACGTTAATTACGTTTATATATGAAGAATGATTATGCTAACTATCGCAACCTCCTATATTATCATTAGTACGTAAATAAACGCAATGAATATTTCACTTTCTTTATTATCCCTTTTCCTTCTCGCACGCTTCTCCATCCTCCTTATCTTATTCTATTTACTCTGTCTTTTGATTACATCTTTTCTTTATCTTCTTAATAACATATTTCATTTTCTACGTTTACTTCATCTTTCCGTCTTACTTTTCTTTTTTTATTAGCGGACCTTATCTCTTTGTACGTTTCCTTGTCCAATTTAAATACGTCACATCTATTGAATTGATTTGCCTCTTTTATATAATCTAACTGTTATATAATGGACTGCCAGGGCATCGCCAAGTAATCAAGATGATAATAAGGATACTCTCTTCTTCTTCTTCTTCTTCTTCTTCTTCTTCTTCTTATTATTATTATTATTATTATTATTATTATTATTATTATTGTCGTCGCCGGCGGCTCACAAGGATCTTTCACACAGTTTATCAAAGATCTCATTGATTACAGCCTGTAGTGTTGCCTGGAAACTGAGTGACAGCAAGTCTCCCCGGATTTCCAGTACTCCCCACCTCTTTTGATGACATTTGCAAATAAATTTGCATTATCGCAACAGCTGCTTGCCATTGATTTCTCATTGGCAGCGTATATTGGTCTTTACTGAAAATTGAGTGGCAATAAGCCTCCCCAAGTTCTCATATTTTGTCTGTGGCAGTTTGGTCTAGGTGTTTGGTTCGTGTATGTAATTCTCCACATTCAAAGGCTTCCTTAATATTTCAGCTGTTTTCATAATTGTTGTTCGTTGTTTTTCCAGACATTCCTCTGATTCCAATTTTTCCCAGTCTTTTCTCAAAGTTTTTCTGGTTTGTTCCTAGTGCTCCTACTATACTTCATTTTCCATATCCCTTTTAGCTCTCTGGCTAGCTCTGTGTATTTGCTACATTTCTCCTTTTCTTGGATATTTACTCTGTTGTCAGCTGGAATAGCAAATTTTATGATTTGACAGGAGTTTTCTTTGTTAATTATTACGACATCTGGTCTTCTTGCTTGGATAGGTTTATTAGTTTTTATCTCCATGTCCCATAGAATTTTGTGATTCTCGTTTTCAAGTACTGTTGCCGGCTTATGTTTGTACCACTTGTCTGTGCGTTCAAGCTGTAGTTGTTTGCATAATTTCCAGTGTACTGTCCTTCCCACTTGGTCCTGCCTGTTCTGGAATTCTTTTGAGGGCCATTTAGCTGCATTCACTTACTATATGATTTATCGTTTCATCTTTGTCCACAGAGACTGCATTTACTGTTTTCTTGTATTTTATTGATCTTTTCTTTGAGGTGGTTGGTTCTTATCGATTTATCTTAGGCTGTGGTTATTAGGGATTCAGTTTCTCGGCTTATGTGTCCTTTTCGCATCCATGCACAAGTGTTTTCATGATTCTCATCTTTTGTCGTTCTTATGAATCTTCCATGTAGTTGTTTTTCTTCTCATTTATCTTTTCTCGTCTTATCCTTTATCTCTCTGTTTTCTGTTTGTCGATTTTCTCAGTGTTTGTCGCTGTCATGATTATCCTTTCCGTGTTTTGCGTTATGTATTTTTGAAATCTTTTTTGTGTAATACACACAGTCTTCTATACAACCTAACCCTCTTCCGCCGTCTTTTCTTTTCACATAGATCGGTCAACTTCATCCTTTGGGCGTAGTGCATTGTGCATGGTCATGAGTTTCCTGGTCTTCTGATCGAGCTTTCTCAGTTTCTTTTTTGGTCCATCCTATGAACGATCCCGAGTATCTTATTAGTGACACTGCCCATGTATTTATAGTTTTTATTAGGTTTCTGCTATATAATTAAGTTTCTCGAGGTTTTCTTGTTCTCCTGGGGTATGCTTTTCCGATTCTCTCTTTCATTTGTGTGGCTTTGGTGGTGTCTGCTTCCAGAACTCCCAGGTATTTATAAGCGGCATGTTCCCCTAGGGCCCTCATCTCCGTTTGATTGGGTAGTTCGATGCCTTCCGTTGTCTCCAGTTTTCCCTTTCTTATAACTAATAGTGCGCACTTTTCCATACCAAACTCTATTTATATATCTTATCTGAAGATCCTGGTAGTGTTTATTAGTGTCTCTAGTTCTCTTTCGGCCCCTGCAAAAAGTTTCAGGTCGTCCATGTACATTAGGTGGTTCATTTTTCCTTTGTATTAGGGAACATGTATCCAGCTTCGCACTTTCTCATTACTTTATTCAGGGGTATCATGGCTATTATAAACAGCAATGGTGATAGTGAATCTCCATGGAAGATGGCTCTTTGTATGTTAATTTCTGTTATGTGTTGTCCATCAGTTGTCAGTTCCAATCTTCACGTTCTCATTGCGTTTTCTATTAAGTTGATGAGCCTGCTTGGTATTTTATACGTTTTTAAACATTATATTTAGATGTTTGTGGGATCCTGTCGTACGCCTTTTTGTAGTCGATCCATGCCATGGCTAAATTATTTCTCCTTTTTTTTACCTCCTTCAGGATCTTTTTATCTTTGTATAGCGGGGCATATGTTCCTCTTGTTCCTTTCTGGCATCATTTCTGTTCCTCGTGGAGAAGTTCACGATTATTTAGGGAGTGGTAAATTTGTTCCTCAGTTGTACTGTTAATATTTTCCACATAGTGGGTAAGCACATAATAGGCCTATAGTTTTTGGGGGCGGTTCCTCTCTCAGTGTCCTTCTATATCAGTGGTTTTGCTTTTTGTCATCCAATCTGGCACGTTTGTTTTCTGTATACATCTTTCCATGTTTTGGACTAGTCTTTCGTGTAGTGCTGAACTTTTTGAACCAGTATGCATGTATCCCGTCGTGGCCTGATGCTCTTCAGTTTACAATTTTTCCTATGGTTTTCTTTAGGGTTTTCTTGCTGATTTCATTTATTATACCTTCTTCGAAATGCTGTAGCTCTTCTTTCGTGTTTTTTTTTCAGTAATTCGGCATTTTTGTTATGTCTCTGTCGTTCTCCCCATATCTTAATCCAATAGAGATTTTTTTCTGTTGGGTTTATTCGTTCTGTTTTTGTTTTACCTCCGTTCACATTTTGATAGATTTATTATTATTATTATTATTATTATTATTATTATTATTATTATTATTATAATAGATTATCTAAAATATCATAAAATTGGACCATTTCCCCCATGATACCTTCGACAATATTGGATAATAAGTAAACACATCCATATGCACTACTTTTACGTTCACCACTTCCAGTTACTACTAAAGCGTGATCCTAGCCCGCAATACATACTTTGTCTCTGATTTCCAATTATTTTCCTCTTCACCGCTCTCGCTCTCTCTCTCTCTCTCTCTCTCTCTCTCTCTCTCTCTCTCTCAAATACGTAATCCCACTAAGAGAATAGCCAAGGCTTTGTCTTCGATGCAAATTATTCCTCCTCCATAACCCAAACTTACCCCTTCATTTTAATTTTCGATTAGTTTTCGTATGTAGCCGGTTTAGTATTTACCTTTCTACTAACTTATTACAATTTATACATACTTATTACATTTATACATTACGATTACGGTTAATGAACGCCCCTTTGGTTTTGAATCATTTATTGGAATAACAGTTTACTCCGAACGTGCCTCTCCATTATACATATTGCCATTGCGTAATCTCCGAAGAGTAAATATAGCTGTACTTATAAGCACTAATGTTAACTACATTCACTTTGTAATTGTTTCGTAGTTTTTTACTACCCCGTTTTATTTGGGGGAGGAAAACGGAAGAAAACATCATCACAGGATTTTTCTGCGAAACATTTACATGATAGACATGAATATTGGATGATTACAAACACGTTACGTATACACGCGTTAGTTTCTCAGTACGTAATATATTACACACTGCCTATGTAACATTAATTTATATGGTCTTCTCATCATTTGCAGTTATTTTTTATCTTTAAACGTCTCTATTTTTTTCCTTGTTATTGTATCATGTTTTTTCGTTTTTTTCTACTTTAAACATTTTCCTTTATCCATATATGACTGTATACATTTTTATCAACGCTTTCTTCCTTTTCGCCTTCGTACGCTCTTCTTCTTCTTCTTCTTCTTCTTCTTCTTCTTATTATTATTATTATTATTATCTAAATATTAATTTACTTTTCGACGTCCAGTATCACAAAAAAACATCATAACAAACGTTGGTTAATGAGAAACAAATGACCCTTTGTATTCACTCTTTATCAGTTAAAAATCATTAAAACCATTTCCGGTCCAAAAATTTTCAAAACAAAAAAAAAACATGGCTGTCTGTTTACGGTTTCCACTTGGCTATTTTATTGTATAATTTTAAAAATGTCATGTTGCGAGCAGACTAGGATTTTTTGTTTCTTGTTTTTTTTTATAGATTCTTTTTAAAATTCCAACAGATATGTGCAAGTGGATTGACGTTTGTTCCTTATAATTTATATGATAACATTATCCAGAAAAACAAAACAGTGTTGAATTTGCAGTGAAAAAGTATTACATTCTTTTATCAATTCTTTTTAGCTTTAAAAGGTTAAAAAAAGAATTTGCTGAAAACACTGTTTTTAAATTTGTCGTTATTTGTTTTATTTTATTTTTTAATTATTTTATTTATAACGGGTTTCAAAAATTTTCAACTTCCGTGGAATTTTTTAGGGGTGCTACTAGTTATTATTATTATTATTATTATTATTATTATTATTATTATTATTATTATTGTTATTATTGTTGTTGTTATTATTATTGTTGTTGTTGTTGTTGTTATTGTTATTATTATTATTATTATTATTATTATTATTATTATTATTATTATTAATAATAATAATTGTTCCCGTACCTTGTGTATTCTGTTCTTCGTATTTCTTCTATTAACTAAAAGTCCCTACTTTTCAAGTCCTAAAAATAACTCGAGTTTAAGGATTAATGGGTGTCAAGTTGACGGTCAAACAACAACGTGATGATTGTCATTGGTTATATTATTAAATTAATATTAATATTTATATTCATTTAGTTTTATTATATATTCATTTTATATATTTTTGATTAAATATATTCCTTATTTTGTGGAATTTCCCCGGGTCCTGCTAATAACTAAATGTTATTCTACCTTCCTTTCTTTTCCTTTTCTTTATTCATATTCTTATTTGCTGTTATTTTTCATACATTTTCAATTAACCTCCTTATCTTTTATAGTTTTCTTTTATTACCACGCATTCCTATTCTTCTCATAACTAATTCCTTGTTACTTTCTGTTCACTTCGTTTCTGAAAACAATTCTCTCGGACACTTTTCCTTTCCAAACAAAATTTCTAGACTTTCTCTATTTCCGCAATTTTCGTTATTATGCGTTATTTTATTTAGATTTAGCGCTAACCTCTATCCGTTTGTGCCTCGCGTCACAACCAAACAACTATATAAACCTTACAATTATCTCCCATTTTCCAATTCTCATAAAATGTCCCTTTTACTCTTCTCGGATATTATGCGACCAAATAAAACATCAGTCATTTTATTACACTTACAAGTATGTTCAACGAGGTCACCATAGATAACTGCTCGACGAGACATATTAACTACCATCACTTTTTGGTTTTGAAAACATTATGCAGACCCAACGGCAAGTTTCCGACAAATTAATAAGATATTTGTGAGACACTAATTGATGAATTCAGATCAGAACCACATAATTCAGTAAATCGTTGACTTAAAGAGTCAGAGCCCCTTAAGCAATTGTGTGCGCAAGAATATAAGTACTTCATTTTATAGCGTAATGATTTGATATCTCGATATATTAGTAGACAATTGAAGATCGTCCCGAGTGCGTGCTCCCCTACGTCTATTGTTTATCCACAAACAGCATGCTTGTTCTATATCACGGCATATTCAGTATGACTGCTCCTGGCAAATGTTTCAGACTGGAATTCACAACCCGTCCGCATTATGTTTATATATTCGAATCTATCTAGATTGCTGAGGTAAAGCTAGTGAGTTTTTTATCAAGTATATATATATATATATATATATATATATATATATATATATATATATATATATATATATACTAGCTTTTCTTCCCGGCTATGATCGGGCCCTATGTATTGTTTATAACTTTATGTGCAATTTGTATATATTAAAAAGTGTGAATATGTACGGTAATGCCTTTCTATATAATAAGCTTCCTTAACTACCATAGAGAAAAGTTGGTAAAGACCGCAGATGTCAAATTTTTTTAACTTTGCCCCAATTTTGACCCCTTAAAATGTATTGTTTTGGGCTCAAATTGAATTAAAATGTTTGACTCCTGTCCAAGTAACCTACATCTAAAATTTCAAGTGTTTAGATACAAAATTGGCGGAAAAGTTTGGTAGAGTTCTCAAAGGTAAGATCGTTGAACATTGACCACTTAACAGCCAAATTTCTGTCCGAAAACCGATTAAAAAGATTTTCCCAAGTCTTATTACCCCTTATGTCAAATCTCGAGTCTGTAGACTGAAAATTGACAGAGTTGTTTGGTAGGGAATTGTACACACAGACAGACACATACACACAGACATTTTCATTTTTATAGATATATTTGTCATCCACATACAGTACTGTTTCGTTGTATCACAACTCATCAGTGCTGCTAGGCATACACCTTTCCTCTTTCTCGAACCTACAACCGTCGCGTTGACAGTCGACAGCTCTAACCATCAGACTACGAATCGGTGCCCTAAATATTTCTCTTCGAGTGTGTATTAAATCCACACCTGCTCGTCGCAGACAGTACCATCATTTGTGCGCAAGCAAATAATAGTGGGCTTCGCTTAATTGCTTAAATACGCGTCATGTGAAAATATATTTTCTAAGTGCTCAACCCAAAGAGGGGGTGCAATTATGAAGGGAAGACGTATTATTCATGATTATAAAAAGTAAAATACGTAAACCACGTTTTAAAAAACATAAGAGGGAAGAAGAGGGATAGAAATATAGAGAGAGGAGTAAGCTAACCGGTTTCGCCCTCGCTTTTTCAAGGTTGTATCGACGGATTTAAAAAGGAAAGAAAGCAAAAATATGTACATTATTAAAATAAAGTTGCGTTGCTTTCTGTTCATGGGTGGAAAATAAACAAAACAGACAAGCGATTAAAAGTCCTGAGTCGTGCTCACTCCACATTCCGTCTAAAGATCTTGGAGACTATTCACATTCGGTTGAGGAGGCCTTCTCTCTGTAAACAGATAGAATGTCTCTTAGGATTGAGCGTGATTGACTTTTAGGATCGTAGAAAATATCATAACGTTTCTTTATTTTAATGGCTTCCCTGTTCTTTTTTTCAATTAATGAAGAGAACGCAACGTAACTTTATTTTAATATGTACATATTTTAGATTTTTTCTTTTCAAATCCATCGATACAGCTTTGAAAAAAAAAACAGGATGAAACCGGTCTGCCAACTCTCCCCTTTATTTTTCTGTCCTCAACTAGAGCCGACAATCAATCGATTTGATTGAAAAATAGGTCATTTCACCAATTCCGATGACAATAAAAGTATTGGAAGTGTGGAACATTCCCTGATACTAATGCAATCCCTGGAAACGTCGGGTCTCCCTGCTGTATATATATATATATATATATATATATATATATATATATATATATATATATATATATAAAGAAAATCATACATTAATATAGCTCTATTTATTATTGGTCAACATTTTATAAGCACCGTAGTTACATTGGATTAACACCTAGGAAAAAACAATCACTATATATGTTACATATTTAGGCCCTATAAATGAAATCTCTCATATATAACTACAAAGTCAAACAAATGTTTATAATAATTAAATAATAGACAATATTTCGTAAGCAGAAAGAATATTATTAAATAAATCAAAAGAAAATGAGTTTAATATTATAAGAGACTGAGTATTTACAATGGTACACATATTTTCAAATCAGTTTAAAATATCTACAAAAGGAAAGAGCTTTGGAATTTTGTTTATAGCCAGTTAGAATAAGTATTTACATTTTACAGTAAACAATAGGATTGATTTTTGCACGTAAAGTGCTTATATAACGGAAAACGATTTTGATATATACACTTAAAACACGAATCAGTCACTTATTCAGTCAGAGAGAATAAGCTGAGTTCGAGCTGCCGGAGTTATTAGCCCGGGGGAATTAGCCCTTTGAGTTCCAGGAGCTTGAAGGAACACGTTTATATGAAGATGTAGAAATCTAGAGAGATGTCGCAAACCTCCGTGGGAAGTCATAAACCAATAGAAATAAAGCTATATAAATAATAGCCAGTTTTTATGGTATTCCTTCGTAGGGAGATATCTTCTTTTACAGAATCTCGAAGAGTTGCTAACAATCAGGAATTGAAAAAAGAAACAGTGGACAAACGTATGTTTTCTTTTGTCGGTGCAACGGAGACGAGGATGTTTATACATACGTTGCTAAAGAACTTGTTTAGTTGAATAGTAGTCTCTCACAGAACAGCCATGGTGTAATTACGTTTTGTGAATTGTTTAATTGAATGTGTGAGTACGTGAATACGCAGCCTCCAAATAAACATTATACGTTGCTTGTGTTGCGAGTGGAACACGTTTTTATTTATTATTCAGCATTTACTGTTACACGCTTTATATACACGTTATTTATATGTACTACAAATATACAACAGTCAAAATAATTTAATTTAAGTAGAATATAAATATATAATACTAAATTGCGCCTATATTAAATGTAGGGCAATTCGAAATGATTCTGGATATGACCTTAAACTATATCCAATGGTGAGGCCCCAGCTTGCGGGCTTTGGGGAGTGTGGAGTAACCCTTTAATTGCTTTTGCTCCCAGGTCACTCGGGGTAGTAGTATCTGTTAGGGTCCCAACAATGGGATAAATAGAAACCGACTTGAAAAAAAAAACACATTATATTGAAACATTTTCTTTAAACCTTTGTATTCGGCATTAAATGACCTGAAAAGTGTTGATATGCCGTAAAACAAAAACAACCAACCAACAACCATAAAGTTGAAATACATGCATTTAAATACATCAAATACGGCAGATATTGCCATCAGCTTAGGCATTTGAAGTATTTCATTCGGTTTTTTATTTGTTTTGGGTTTTTTTTTGCAATTTAAAGAGAAGAAAAAAAAACAATTTTATTTAGGTTTTATATTTCTTTTTTTCCGTTCTTCTCTATTCCAATGGTTCTCACTCTTGGCTTACAGGTTTTGCAGGTTTGGCTTCCAAATGCAAAGATAGTTCAAATATAACTAAGCTATTAAATATTTCTTTAATAAAATATTGTTTTCTTTTACGACATATCAACTTTTGCGGCGTTAACCAATGCACTCATGTGACTTATGCATGTTTTAAGGCAACGGAGTTTTCAAAGAAACTTCTTCGAATGTATTATTTAATTGCAAAAATCTACTGTTTAGCGATATAAATTATTATTTAACAAAGGAAAATATTGCTCCTCTACACATAAATGGCTTACACATTTCTTATTAAAATACGTTATATATTGAAACAAATATTAAAACATTACTCATTTATAAAAGTAATAATTAAATCAATCTATATATTAATACGATAGCGTGTGTGTTATTTTTGGGGTCACGCTTAGATCCGGGTCGTTTAATTATTATGTACTTCCATTTATTGTCATAAATAATTTTACCGAGAATTATTCATAAGTTTTGGTTTCGGTTTTGATTATAGCTAATGTTACTTCAGTCATCTATTCTTTTTATGAATAATTTCATAAAGAATTCTTCATAAGTTTGGGTTCGATGATGGCTGAAGACATTCTAGTTATATATATATATATATATATATATATATATATATATATATATATGTCTGTGTGTATATATATGTGTGTGTATATATATATGTATATATATATATATATATGTATATGTATGTTACCGTAAATATTTCTGTCCTGTTTATTATTTATTTACTTCTACTTATTAAACGTTCTCTTTTACTGTTTCTTGTTACTTTTTATTCTTACGATTGCTTTTACTTTTAAGGGTACTTTTAAGTGTCTGTGTTCTTACATATATAGGTGTGTGGGTGTGTATGCTCTTATCCTTCACCGTTACTTGCCTTGAAGGTCTTCGAGACGTGTACGTGCAAATAACATAATCGTACATACCTGCTTGTCTTGGCCAGCGGATGATGCCTTCTTGGACGCTGGTCTCCATCTCATTTGGAAAGTGGTCACCGCAGACAGATGCATCGATAACAAGATGGATTGTAAGCTTCAATTGTTTTTTAAAGGCAAGCCTATCATCTCGAACCCTGGTTGTCGGAGAGCCGGATCTCCGATCTGCATTCCTTTGCTGCCAAAACCACTCTTTGCCAATATGGTTGTAAACTGGAAGCCTACGACCATAATTCCCGTGTTACCCCTAATTTTTGGTGCATGTCACCCCTAATTTCCGGTGCATTCTATCTAGGTTGATGCCTTTTAAACTTAACCTTTTGTGACTCTGCCAAATCGCTGATGGGAAACCCAAAATGCTTATATAACTTCTATTTCTAAAAACTACCTATATAGCATTTAAGCTGGCATTCCCAGTACTACATGTATATATATATATATGCATATATATATGCATATATATGTGTATATATATGTATAATATAAAGATGAACGTCTGTGTCTGTGTCTGGTCACGAATAGGCTCCTATATAGTTGACTATCATAGAAAACTGATTACATATAATGAGAGAAGATGTATCGAGACACAGGAATGGGTATGTTTTATTTGGCATAATAATGATTCATTTAAATTGTGGGGTCTGCGTACGCGCCTGGTCCACAAAGTATGGAAATAAAAAAAATTTAAATTAAAAAAAAAGGTTTACAAGTGTTTTGATATAGATGTACATAATGATTCTTTGATAAGTATGTTTTAACTTTAATAGGGATGGTATAATAATATTGTGGGGTCTGCGTTGGCGCCTGTCCTCCATAGAATGGAAATAGGCACAAACTTTAATAAAGACTTTTCATATCTATCTGCGTAAGTATACTTTGATAATTATGTTTCAGCTTCAAGAAACATGGTATAATAAAATTATGGGGTGTTCGTTCGCGCCTGACCTCCATAGAATGGAAATATGTCACAAAGTTAACCAAGGTTTTTTTTTAATATAGATCCACAGAATATTGTGATAAGTGTTTCAGTATTAGCAGGTTTGGTATAATAAATTATGGGGTTTATCTATTTTATTTTTACTTTCATCATATTTTGCTTTGGTTTTGATACCCCCAAGATCGAAGCTATCTCTTTACAACCCTTCCTTTTAATAACCTACCATACTTTCATAAATCAGAGTCCATTTTCTGTAGGCTGGTTTTTAACCCAATCAACGACGTATACTTTTGCTAGTATATATATATATATATATATATATATAATATATATATATATATATATATATATGTATATATTTCATACGTTTTGGTTTCTCCAATTCAAGCTGATTCACCCAAATCATATAGATATGTTTTCTTCTTGAAATTGCAACTCTATAATATATATAATCGATAGTACATTAACTCTATAATAATATATACGAAACTTGCAAGAATCAAAATATAGTTATGCTTACTTTTCAACCGTACTTAGCCCGGCGTTCGTGCTGGCTCAGCTAAATACTTTTGCAGTTTTAATAAAAAGCTACAATAATATCAGAGCGTCGCCATTTACAGTGAATATCAACAGCATGTTCACATTAATATATTACATATAAAGGAGTCCCCTGTGGAATTTCCACAGGCCCTGCTAGTAATAGAGTAATCGTATATAATAGTAACTTTAAGTTAAATGTTTTAATTGCTTGCTGCTATCATGTCTTCAATTAATCTTGGATAAATAGGCTAAGTCGATTTGCTGTTTTTCTTCACATTTTTTTTTACGCAGGCATCACCACATTATCAAAGCAAAGAGGCCACTCGAGGATAAGTGTTAAAGAGTGTACAGTAGAAATTGGATAATATAGCAATCAATTCGGTAAATTTGTTAACTTATATGGAACGGCTCATCAAGAACTTGTTTACGTTAGACTTGGAGACAACCATATTGTAGTCAGCCGGAAAGCAGGAAAACGGAAGACAATTCCACAGGCGTGCAGTTCTAAGAAAGAAGCTTTGTTCATGGAATCTACGTTTAGGTTTAGGCACAGATAAAGAGTGGGGGAAATTATTGATAGTGTTTTCAGCTAGACGAGTGTTTCTTGTGAAAGTTTGGCGATTTTTCGTATTTAATATCTGCACTAATATGTTATATAATATAGAATAATATAGTGCTCAAAAGTGTCACAAAGTGTCTCAAAGATACCGACGACGAAAAAAAAAATAATAAGAGTCCATTTCAAAAAAGCATGTTGAAGTTGAAGTCCAATCTAAACAAATTCCAATGTGCAAGTCCAATGTAAACCAATTCAAAGTCCAATGTGCAAGTCCAATGTAAACCAATTCAAAGTCCAAGTACAATGTAAACCAATTCAAAGTCCAAGTCCAATGTAAATCAATTCAAAGTCCAATGTGTAAGTCCAATGTAAACCAATTCAAAGTCCAAGTCCAATGTAAACCAATTCAAAGTCCAAGTCCAATGTAAACCAATTCAAAGTCCAATGTGCAAGGGACAGGAAAGCGGTTCGATCAGTACACACACAGACACGGTGACACGCCACCAACACGATCCAGCGTACACAATTACCAACCGGCCATTCTTTCCTTTCCTCTTGCCTTCCAAAATGACCTGAATTTATAGTTGTCAAAGACCAACTGATTTGAATATATGCACGAGATTTTGCGAGAGTTTCCGAGATCATACCATTACAAAACGCCGTCGGCGCCATCTTGGAATTCTTTTCTTATCCTAGCTTTGCAGCGATGACAAAGCACACACGCACACCTAGGTCGTTTGCACGGTAAGCCCTCATTTTTACAGCTTTTGCCACACATATAATCAGTCGTCTAGTGTATTCAGACTCACTACGCTAATGTGGGATCATAAACTGAAGTACTTCTTCACAATTTTACAAAAGATGTAGTTCTTATTATTTAGGCATATAGTCCTTAAAACAAACTCGTCAACTGGTAAGTTTCCGAGGGGTTAAACGAGGTTAGTCTCTTTCGATAGTCAGATTAGTATTTTTATCGATTCGAGCAGTAAGAACGGTTTCGTTCGAAGAGTTTCGAATTTGGTTTTTCCTCGGAAGGGCTGTTATTATAGAGATTTTAAGTGTTCATTTTTAGGCAGGTTTTGGATAGGGCATTGAGCGTGCCATCTGAATTCAATTGAACTCACTTCAATGATTCTGTCTCTCATCTTCTTTTCTTCTTTTTTCTTTCTACTCTCTTCTGGTTCAAACACCCTCTGCAATGTTGATTTATGCACAGGTACATATGTGGTTATAATTTAACGGACCAATCAGCGTATTACACGGTGTTTAAATTCTTCCAAAACAGAATTTTCTTTGGTAAGAAAAAATGTAATTTTTCAATTTCATAATAATTTTTTACAATCTCTCTTTTATTAACAAACTATCCTATTCGGAAAACTCCACTCCCTCTCCTGCTCAAACTATCGATTCTTTTTTCACTTAACGGTTCTTCTGAAGTTGAAAGCAGTATTTTTCTCTTATATTAGTCTAACCCGAGTCCACTGAATATTTGATTGTTTACAATTATTCGTTTGGTTAACGTGTCTTTTTAGCAAATAAAAACAATTAATCATTCGGGTTTCATATCGTTGCTAATACACACACACACACACACACACACATATTGAATTCGATATGTACTAGCACACCCAATTGCCCGTGCAATTAGGGTCTTGTGATTCTATATTAATTATCTTGGCGTAGGGGATGAATCTGTCAGCACCAGCTATACCGAGATTCCG
Organism: Euprymna scolopes; assembly: GCF_053919585.1. Taxonomy (NCBI): domain Eukaryota; kingdom Metazoa; phylum Mollusca; class Cephalopoda; order Sepiida; family Sepiolidae; genus Euprymna; species Euprymna scolopes. The sequence goes on from NC_136505.1 coordinate 53,741,670, forward strand.
CGCAAGTAAAACACTATATAATAATTTAATATATTTTCATTATTTGTTTCAACAGTGCTCCGTCAACGAGTAGACTTTGGTCGTAGTACGAATATAATATTACAGCAAATAATCTACATAATGTTCCAGACGGATACAATTAGTTGGCATTATTTTCCCCGAAAATAAAAACCTTTTTCAGAGTATCTTCTTTTTGCATAATTATATTTTTCAACTACATTTTATATGAGAGTAAATCGCTTCTGAAATAAACAACGATGAAACAAAAATGAAAGAAAATAAATAATCTTGATGGCATATCGTCTCGCCCATTCTTCATCGATTTATCTTGCGTATACAAATAAAACGATCCATAGAAATAAATCATATTTACATATGTATGCCCTCACATGAATCAACATTCTTCTGCGTCTGATTAGTAGTGTTTACTTCAATTTTATACAAACGCATTCTATTTCATTGGCGCTTTGTAATATCCATGCAATACGAATATTAATGTGGATACATTGTAAATATTGCTTTGGACTTTTGTAAATTCTTTCTTGAAGAAATTAAATTATAAGTTTGTAATTTTCTTGTTTATTACTTTTCTGTCTCTTGCTTTAGCATAGATCAGTCGAAATAGATTTGTAAAGAAACTGTTCAAAGATAATTGACAGCAGACAAAAAAAACAGAACTTTCAACCCTGCAACAATAAAGAAATTAGCTGCGGTCGATGCATTTAACTGTTTCAAACATGTGATTTCTGCTACTAGTGGCTCAGATCAAACATCGAAACAATAGTATAGTTTTCTGACAGGCTGTTTTCAGCAAGAGGAAAGCATACTAGTTCTCATTTAGTCGATGGCAATTCGAAGGCTCGTTTTTCATTAGCTGCTATACCGAGGGGTACAGGAAAGCTCCACTCCATTCCTGAGATTACTCAAATTGACTTTGATCCCTCATTATATTCCCGAGTCTTTAGCAAAAGTATTTTTATGTTACTTGGACTTACTTTTATTAGCTTAGGTTAGCATTATTTTTGCTTAGCTTTGCATTATTTTGTTTAGCTTTGCATTATTTTGTTTAGCTTTGCATTATTTTGCTTAGCTTTGCATTATTTTGCTTAGCTTAGCATTATTTTAGCTTTTTGTATTATTTCAGCTTTGCTTAGAATTACTTTCACTTAGCTTTGCATTATTTTTGCTTAGCTTAACATTATTTTAGTCTAGCTTAACATTATTTTAGCTTAGCTTAGCATGATTTTAGCTTAGTTTTAGCTTAGCATTATTTTCGCTTAGCTTAGCATTATTTTTGCTTAGTTTTAGTTTAGCATTATTTTCGCTTAGCTTAGCATTATTTTTGCTTAGCTTAGCATGATTTTAGCTTAGTTTTAGCTTAGCATTATTTTCGCTTAGCTTAGCATTATTTTAGCTTAGCATGATTTTAGCTTAGTTTTAGCTTAGAATTATTTTCGCTTAGCTTAGCATTATTTTCGCTTAACTGAGGTTCATAAAAGCAGGGAAAGAAAAAATGATCGGAACTCTTAACTCTCAGCGTTGTGTTGGCCGGCACAAGAGGCCTTTCTTTTCCACAATTCGCACGCTTCATCGCTCAAGCAGCCGTCGTATTTTTTTCTTTTCGCTTTATTTTATTTTTTCCTTCTCCTAGTTTCCAACCGACAATAAACTATCACTATCTACAATATAGAGATGAAAGTTTTAGATCATGGATGCATAAGTCCAGTCATCATAAAAATGCCATTTGCTATCCCCTCTGATTCACTTGGACGTAAATAAAAATAAGAGGCATTACTTTTGAAACAACACTTGTATATGTGTGTGTGTATATATATATATATATATATATATATATAATATGTCGCTGTGAACATGCACATCTGATTAACAGACAATATGAGCATTAGGCAGCGTGGTACTGTGTTGGTTTACCTTGTTCTTAATGAAAGCAGAGAAAGAAAACATGTCGGAACTCTTCTTAACTCTCAGCGTTGTACTTGGCCGGCGCAAGAGACTTTTCTCTTCCATAACTCGCTCGCTTCTTCGCTCAAGCAGCTTTCTTTGTCGTCGTTTTCTTCTTTTTTTTTCATTCCAACAGACAGCAAACTCACGTGAACGAGATAATGTCCCTGCCACGTAAGAAAATGTATTTTTATCCTGTCACCTCGAACCCTAATAGTGCCTAAATTTGCATTTATCTTCTTATTTCCGTATTGTTTTTGTATTCTAAGAGTTCTAGTGCTTCTCTACAGAGGGAACACGCCGACTGATCGAACTTATTGCTGTGACTTTCCATATCATTATTAGATAGTATTTTAGCTTGGTCTAGTTATATTTTAGCTTAGTTTAATTCTCACTTCAAACTGCATATCATATCAGTTAAAACTAAGACTACCAATACATATATACTGCGCATAGTGAGATACAGATTTGTGTGTGTAAAATGAATAGAGGAGCCATTGAAAAATTCACATGAAAAATGATTTAATGATAACAATGTGGAAAATAAGTTAACAAAGCACAATAACAAGTAACCTTTTAATAAAGTCGTAACTCATCTGTTTTGGAATAGAAACTATTAGAATTGTAAACAGTCGGTATAAGCAACGTCTGCCTAGTAGTAATAGTGGAAGGGTGCGAAAAGGCAAAAAACGGTGAAGAAAAATGAAAATTGGAAAATGAAATGTTAGAAAATATTCATCGAGACGAATTGGGTATTTTACAGATAAAATAGTTGTGGTAGAAATGTATCGGAAACGCTAACGTTGGAATGTTAGCACAAACATAACTATTAGCTTAAAAAAATACGTGACAAAGGGTCAAGCTGATTTGTTTGTTTTTTTTAGATTACGTAAGTTGATGACTTAATAAGGCAGTTTAGAAATGCACGCAAAGTTTTAGAGTGAATTTTTAGTTAGAGTAAAAACAGTTGGACAAACTATTACAGAAGATATCGTCTCCGCGTTTGGAAGCTGAGAGTAACGCGACCCTCGCGTGATGTACATATTGCAGTTTCAATGAAAAGTTGAGTATAAAGTTTATAGAAAATGAACTTGGTGCATGGCGTTCCTTCTGAAAAGAGACCTTTCTTTCGACACTGCAAGAAACAGATCAGAAGATAGAGTGACATATTCGTCCCTATAAATACGGCGTGTTTTTTTTTCGTAACGACCAATCAGACAGAGATGTTATTCGTTGTTATAAAAGACTTCCCCTCGTGTTTGTCATAATGTTAACAGTTATATGTGAAAAACACACACATCCATACAACAAGAGGAACGTTATAAATACTAGACATTCACATACTATATATATATATATATATATATATATATATATATATAGTATGTGATATAGCATTTTTTTTACTGTAAAGAAAATAACGTTATGTTCTAATTGATTTACAATATTTATTATATGAAGTCATACAGATACGCTTACCCCATTGGTTTGTAAGAGAGATATTCTTACAGGATAACCTTAACTTTATTCTTAGAAGTACACTGAAGAAACATGTTGAAAGAAATCAATAGAAATGTTTTTTAAGGGAAATCGTGTTAATCAGTTCCATAGTACTGAACCATGTATTACACTATTTATAAAGTGCAAAGAAGTTGAATACTAAACTATTTCAAAGCGGCAACCAGTTTTAGCAAACACTAGTCTACCCCTGACTCGTTAGGTCAGTATACGTTACAGTTAGCTATAGAATAGTGAGCATACAGAATTCATGTATAAATACGCAAAAATTTAATGCACACACGCACGAAAACAAACGTGGTGACCAGTGGAAACAATATGCAATTTCGCGCACGCAAAATATTTAATGTACGGGCGCACGAAAACAAGCATGGCGACCAGTGAAAACAATACAGAATTGGATGATAAAGGATATTCTAAGTACGAAGTTGACCGGCGAGATATCTACAGGGACGTTACTGGAGATATATCGCTGCTCAATTTCCCACTTAGAATGTCTCTGTAGGCTTGATCCCTATATCATATTAACCCTTACGTTTCAGTGGCAGTGTGCCTTTTTGGGGATTAACATGCGTAAAGAATTGGTATGATCTTAATGCGATACAAAAGTTCACTTTAGCGCATATAAGACTGACTATCGTTATGAATCAGTTAAAGGAGAATATTGATGAATAACAGGAATTGTAGCTTCGTTTCTGAAGTTTTTAGGTGAGGATTGGTTATTTATATTATTTGAATTCTTCAGACTACTGTTCTTATCTTGAAGGTTGAAGGTTCAATTCATACTGTGAGCGGTCGAAAAATACAACTGCAAATTAATTAGAACCTCTGTCCAGTCATGCCTGATGGAATGAGAGCATGCTACCATTGTGAACTAAATAAAAGGGACCGCAAGTTCGGTAAGATACACCCGAGGAAGGTAGTAGGTTACATCGGCCAAATCGTTGCGAAACTGTCTCTCAAGCTGGAAACAGTAGTCCGAAGAATCCAAATAATACGAAAGAGAATTGTAGCTATAGAAACTTTATTTAAATAGTTGATTTACAGTAATGCACATGTTACGATGGTAACAACAGTAGTTATATATATATATATATATATATATATATATATATATATATGTATATATATATATATATATAATTGCTGCCCATTATGTGCACCTTTTTATTTGGCAAACACTATATTTTACTAATAAAATATCATTCATCAATGAGAATTCGGGGATAATGTTTAACGAGATAAATTGATTTTCAATGATGTAGAATATTATGAGATAATTGAAATTGTGGAATGGAGTAAACATAATTTGATGCATATGACGACTGTTTATTACAAGTATACAGTCTGGATATTTAATTACAGATTTTGTATATTGAAGAAAATGCTTATTTTATTGTTAATTTGAGTTTTATTAAATATCGTGTTAATGTGAAAGGGTTCGGCCATGTTATAATGACAGATTGCGAGGCAAGGAGTTGAGTTATAGAAAAACGAAGACTGAAATCTCAAATAAATATAAAAACAAGTACGTGCAGCAGAACTTTAGTTGCCAAGACTATATATTTAATAATCAGCTGTACCGACAATGGCGGCCAGTATGCGAGCCTACTAGACCTTTTTCTCACAACTTGCCCTGAACTATGTTCAGTTTCTGTTCTGTCGCCTCTTGGATCTTCCGACCACTCTGTTGTATCAATTAAGATAAAAATGAAATGTAATAAGTCCCCAGACGTATCTCTCCATCGTACAGTATATCGATACACTAAGGCTGACTGGGATAGCTTCCGTACATTTATAACTGATCTACCTCTGCATTCCATATTTAAAAAGGATGTGTCCTCTATAGTATTAGACCTGACGGAATGGTTAATTGTAGGTATTGATCGTTTCATACCCTCGAAAAAGTTTCAGCAAAAACCTAACAGCCAGCCATGGTTCTCTCCAGAATGTGCTGCTGCCATTGCGCACAGAAATCACTTTTTCCACTGTTTCCAACGTAATAGATGTATGGAAACTAAAGCCACTTTCAGGACTGCCAGCAACCATTGTAAGAAAGTAATAAAGAGCGCAAGGTGGTTGTATGCTCAATCTGTTAAGTCCAAAGTAGCTGAGCAGCGGCTTGGTTCCCATCAGTTTTGGCAAATAGCAAACAGAATTCTGAACAGAAGCGTGTGCTCTATCCCAACTATCATCAATGGACCTGAGGTAATCTCGTCAGCATCAGAAAAAAGCCAAACTCTTTGTCAAGAACTTTGCAGCTAATTCTACCTTTTGCGATCAAGGCCGCCAACCCCCAATATTTCCTCCTGTATCTGAAAACACACTATGTGATATACGTATATCTGTACGTGATGTTGCCAAGCTAATCAAAAACCTTTATTCCAGTAAAGCAACTGGCCCGGACGGTATTCCAATTATAGTACTCAAAAAACTTCAACCTGGACTAGCGCCCATACTTACAAAACTATTTAAACGTTGTCTTAAGGAGAATTGCTTCCCATCTCCCTGGAAAATTTCATCAGTATGCCCTGTATTTAAGAATTCAGGTGATCGCTCATCCCCCCTCTCAGTACAGGCCAATAAGTCTCCTGTGCGTCATGAGTAAGTTGCTGGAATCTGTGTTAAATACAGAAGTAATCAACCATCTCAACAAAAATAACCTTCTTAGTGACACTCAATATGGTTTCCGTTCTGCTAGATCTACAGCAGATGTGCTTACAGTTATATCTCATAGGATTAGCAAATCTCCCGACGGAGGCAACCTTTCTAGGGCAATTGCTCTTGACATATCTAAGGCCTTTGATAGGGTATGGCATAAAGGTTTACTTCATAAGATCTCTAGCTATGGTATAGCTGGAAATGTCTTCTCAATTATTAAATCATTTCTTTCTGATAGGTTCATAAGAGTAGTAGTTGAGGGGCAAAAATCAGAAGCCCACAGTATTAATGCCGCTGTCCCTCAGGGGTCCATCCTGGGCCCAACTCTTTTCCTGATCTACATTAATGATCTTCCAAATCACATCCTTACATCATTTGTAGACATTTATGCTGACGACACTACCATTTATGGTAGCACATCTAAGACAGTAAACGAACAAGTTCTCTCCAATTCTCTCTCCTCTGATCTTGAGCATGTAGTACAATGGGGAAAGGAGTGGCTGGTTACTTTTAATGCATCTAAAACCAAGCTTCTCTCTTTACATCATCAACATTCTGATCCCCATCTGGCATCAATTGAAATGAATGGCTCTCGTCTTCAGGAGGCCTCAAGTTTTGACAAGCTTCTGGGCTTGACCATTACTCCTGATCTTAAATGGAACACGTATATCAAATCTGTTGCCAAGGCCGCTGGAAAAATGGTGGGATCTTTCTATCGATCCAGTAGATATCTCACTGCTGATGCAATTCTCTATTTATATAAGAGCCAGATACGTCCAAGGATGGAATACTGTTGCCACATCTGGGCAGGAGCTGCTAGAAAGGACTTGTCCTTCCTTGATAGAGTTCAAAATAGACTTCGTAGCCTCGTAGGAGATGTCCTATTCTCTTCCTTGCAACCTCTATCTCACAGAAGAGATGTTGCGAGTTTGTCTCTGATGTATCGTTATTTTCATAGAAAGTGTTCAACTGAGCTTCAATCTATGGTCCCCCCTCGCAAAACTTTCACAAGAAACACTCGTCTAGCTGTAAACACTATCAATAATTCCCCCCACTCTTTATCTGTGCCTAAACCTAAACGTAGATTCCATGAACAAAGCTTGTTTATTAGAACTGCACGCCTGTGGAATTGTCTTCCGTTTTCCTGCTTTCCGGCTGACTACAATATGGTTGTCTTCAAGTCTAACGTAAATAAGTTCTTGATGAGCCGTTCCATATAAGTTATCAAATTTAACAAATTTTCATTACTAATGATTATTATATTGTCCAATTTCTACTGTACACTCTTTAACCCTTATCCTTGAGTGGCGTATTGGCCTTGATAATGTGGTGATACCTATGAAAAAAAAAGAAAAAGTCCAATGTGAACAAGTGCTAATTGAATCGTCCCCCTAAGTAATCCAAGTTACAAAATTCCCACTGTTTACTATGCTAAAATCACAATGACTAATGTATACCTATTAACCCTTATCCTTGAGTGGCCTCTGGGCCTTGATAAGTGGTGACACCCATGTAAAAAAAAAAAAACTTATTTAGTCATACTACGTGATTTATACAGAGTAATAATACACATAGCGTAATAATCTTCACTCAAGTATTGTGATAAGGCTAACAGCTATGTTATTACTTCGCTTAAGTGCAATATATCAGTTGTGAATTCTTCGGTGTGGATAGTTATTTCTTTTATTTACTTCCTCGCCAAGAGGTTGGACACAAGGAAAGGTGTGGTTCTTGTGGAAAGAACTGGAACCGAACTTCAAGCAACCAGATTCTCAGTTTGAATCGTTAATTATTTAGTCATCGAACTTCAATATCTTTAGTTTGTTATGGAAGTATGTATGAATATATATATATATATATATATATATATATATATATATATATATATATATATATATTAAAAAAAATGAATTTATCATTCATGAATTTACTCTTGATAATTATGACTTCACTGTGGATGAAAAATTTAAGAAAATTGATATTTGATATATTGTTAATTCACATTTTGTTAAATATATTCTCAAACGTAATAATATCTGATAACACCTTATCATTTGTCAACATTGAATGTTCCACTCTGTAATGTTCTGCCTTGGTAAATACGACTTTATTATGGATAATTCCGTGTTGTTTATTATGGATGATATAATGTCATTTATTATGGATAATTCCGTATCATTTATTATGGATAATTCCGTATCATTTATTATTGATAATTCCGTGTCATTTATTATTGATAATTCCGTGTCATTTATTATGGATAATTCCGTGTCATTTATTATGGATAATTCTGTGTCGTATTTATTATGGATAATTCCGTGTCATTTATTATGTATAATTCTGTGTCGTATTTATTATGGATAATTCTGTGGTGTTTATTATGGATAATTCCGTGTCGTTTATTATGGATAATTCCGTGTCGTTTATTATGGATAATTCCGTGTCGTTTATTATGGATAATTCTGTGGTGTTTATTATGGATAATTCCGTGTCGTTTATTATGGATAATTCCGTGTCGTTTATTATGGATAATTCCGTGTCGTTTATTATGGATAATTCCGTATTGTTTATTATGGATAATTCTGTGTTGTTTATTATGGATAATTTCGTGTCATTTATTATGGATAATTCCGTGTCGTATTTATTATGAATAATTCCGTGTCATTTATTATGAATAATTATGTTCCATTTATTATGGATAATTCCGTGTCATTTATTATGGATAATTCCGTGTCGTATTTATTATGGATAATTCCGTGTCATTTATTATGGATAATTCCGTGTCATTTATGATGGATAATTCCGTGTCATATTTATTATGGATAATTCCGTGTCATTTATTATTGTTATTTCCGTGTCAGTTATTATGGATAATCTCGTGTTGTTTATTATGGATAATTCCGTGTCGTATTTATTATGGATAATTCCGTGTCATATATTATTGATAATTCTGTGTCATGGATTATTGATAATTCCGTGTCATTTATTATGGATAATTCTGTGTCGTTTTTATTATAGATAATTCTGTGTAGTATTTATTATGTATAATTCTGTGTCGTATTTATTATGTATAATTCCGTTTCATTTATTATGGATAATTCTGTGTCATGCATTATTGATAATTTCGTGTCAGTTATTATGGATAATTTCGTGTCAGTTATTATGGATAATTTCGTGCCATTTATTATGGATAATTCTGTGTCATTTATTATGGATAATTCCGTGTCATTTATTATGGATAATTCTGTGTTGTATTTATTTTGAAACAATGTAAGTATTCTATTACCTTGTCGAAGTCGGTGCTAATTTGTTTGGTCGCTTGATTAATCCTCACTAACGTAGCCACAATACTGATTACGGCTTACTTAGATTTGATTTAATTCTGGGATGTATAAATCAAATCTAATCGTCAAGGTCATTGAAATAGTTGGCTTCACACATTTGGTAATTATACCGATTATATTCATCGTGGAGACTCGACACTGGTTCATATTGTAGGCAATTAATCTCTGTGTAATGTATAACCTTGACCGTTATAATGTCATTGACCTTAAAAAGTCCGATCGTGGTCAACATTTACATGGGATTACAGCTTCCGATGTTCAAGAATTTGATGACCCTATTTATAACAGTGATATTCATGCAGTAATTCAGCCTAGTCATATAAATAGTTGATTTTAGTTTTTCGACGTTTCCATTGACGTTTATATGGCAGATAATTCCTTCAATATAGATAAAGACGAAATAGGACTTTCCAACCATATATTCTTGAGCTCCTGGAGCAGCATAAGCCATCTACAACTTTGTAGATGTTTTGTAGCGAGGAGTTTGTTTATTTTTCGCGGTGAGGGTGCTGGCCCCACGCCCAACCTTCCCAGAAGGTACATACATCGCCTAGCATTCTCAAATGGTCACCCATCTGGTACTGGCCAGGTTCAACGTTGCTTAACTTCAGTGATCTGGTAAGAACTAGTACTTTGGCCCATCCTTACGTTGTCAGACAAAGGTACACAATCTCATGACTGACTTATGTTCTCATTCATTATACCATCTTGCCTTGTTAAATTTAGCTTGAGTCTGGAAACTTATTGATTACAGGCTTTATTCATGACAAGTTTGTCTTTGTAGATACAACTGAATACTTTTTCTCGCACTTCAGAATTTTTAATGAACCGAAGGCTTCATTCATCATTTCGCCCTATTTTCAGAAAATGGAGTTTCTCCATGAATACTTTTGGGACACACTTTGAATGGAAAAATGTAATTGTCTATTACAGCTTTGCTTCCTTAGGTGTGTCACGAAATGTCTTGCTGTGCTGGCACGAATTAGAATTGTGAAGAAAATTAGTTTACATTGTTCTTTCAGGGGGTTCAGTAAAACCAAGCATTTTGAAAGCCATTTCCTTGCAAAATACTTGTCTCGTCATAAGAAATTATATATCAAAAACACGTTATACAATTTTTAGAAAAGTTTTAAATCTCGATTTTATGTTTCGGCGATTGGCAATTTGGATTATTTCGACTATTCGGACTACTGTTCTAATTTTAGATGTTATTCTCACAAGGTTTCAGCCGATGTAACATCCGCGATCGTTTTCTTTCATGTTAAAGATCTAATTCTTATTATAGAAGATAATCAAAATATAATTAAGAATTACTTAAGACTTTTATCTAGCCATAGCTGACAGAACGAAAGCAATCTCCGACAATGGATTAAATAAAGGGTTGTTCGAAATTTCGTACAAATTCCAGAGTTAGAACTAAGAATCTGCGATTTAAAGTACACATGTAGTTTCAGAATATATATGGTTATGGGGTTGAATACTTAAATATTTTTTTACACGCAGCCATGGTCAAAATTATGGAACACCAATGAAAAATCGAAATTATGATTCACACTTATATATTTTCAAGTTAAGAATAGTGCAGTAAACATTAGTAAATCAATTTTTCAAACAATCAATATTTGGCATTCCCTCTGTTTGCCTTTATAACAGCTTTTATTCATTTTTGCATTCGTTATTGGCTAAATTGTTGCAAATGATAAGATCTATTTTCTACCTCATGAAATTTGGCTTCTAATTCTTTTTTATGTACATTTGTACATTTTCACCCTTTTTCCTGGATGAGACCACAAAGTTTCAATGTCTTGGGATTGTGCTGGAAATTTCATCGATGTATCCCCTTTTTTATCAAACTAGCTCATTGAAACTTTTTACCTATGGCATGGTGCATTGTCTTGTTGGAAGATTACATAACTTGGGATGTTATTATTAAATATTGTAGTAAAAGAGGTTTGGTAAACCTGGTCCAGCATGTTAGTATAAATTGTGGGGTTCATTTATCCCTTACAAATGCGTATAACAGTCCATTTTATGAAAAAGCCATGCAACCCCAAACCATTACGCTTATTCCTCAGAATTTGACAGTTAGAATCACACAGTGAGAAGAAAATGCCCCTCTTTCCCTAAGGCGAACATAAACCGCTCCAGGTGTGCCAAAAATTGGATTAAAAAAATGAGAATTCGCAACAGTTTTAAATAGATGTTATGGATGTGTATTCACATAAAAATTTCAATTGTTCTTTTCAAAGTTTAGGTAATAGAAGCTGTTAATTTTCTTCAAAGTTACTTTTGTCACGCCAAATAATTTTGGCCAATCATCAGGTGTCCAATTTTCATGTTATTTGCAAATTCCAGTCGTTTTTTTTTCTTGTTAGCCTGAGACAAGTGTGGCTTCTTCCTTTCTTTGCATCCTTTTAATCCTGCTTTTAATAAACTTCTTCTCACTGTTTAGGCTGATATGTTTTTGCTTGCATCTTCACTACGTACAGCAGCAAGCTCTGAACATCTTTTCTTCTTATCTGCTAGGGAATCTCTTTTAAAGATCTGTCTTCCCAGGCAGTTGTAGACATTTTAATGCCTTGTCTTTTTCTACTTTATAACAAATTTGTTTTCTTGTACCTTGCAACCGTTATTTAAATTTCCTTTCTTGAGCATCTCATATTCCTGACAATTTCTACGTGAGAATATCCTTCACTATCCTTCAAAACAACAGTTTATGCCTCTTTAATCTCTGAAAGTCGCTTCTTTGGAGGCATTTCAATTAAATATACTATTATTGCATTGGCAGGAATCAAATAGTACCTATAAAATACGAAACAACTTTTAGTATGACAATTATTCTTAATATTGGAATGAATTCAGTATGAAACTTGACTAAAACTCTTGAAATATGCTTTAAAGCAAATAAATACTTCAATCTACTGTTAAATATTTTACATTAGCTCTCAACTGTCCACTGTACAGTTCTCAAGCTTTAAATGCGGAGGTTTAAACTATTATCTAAGTTTTTTATAGGTGCTCCATAATTTTGACCATGGCTGTATAGCCATCCTACGGGCGTTAGGTGCAAACAAATATCCAATTATATTATTATACAATTTTAAACAGAACAGATACTACAATTACACTTTAGTTCTATGGCCAAGAAAGTGTGTTTTAATTTCACGCTCAACAAACAAGCAACATAAGATTATTTTTTCGACAGATCTCATCTTAATATGTGGAGCGTATAATGTATATGCAAACATGAACTTTTTTTAGTGCTGCATTATATAGACTTAGCAAACTTTTTAAATCTTTTACCAAAGGAGCGTTGATGCAAATCGCTGGTGTTATTAAAATTGTTTATGGATATATAATTCGTTAGACAAAAATGGCAATTGAACAAGTGTTTTCTTTGTGTAGAAATGAAGATGTTGAATTTTACCACACAACATAAGTGGAAAGAGAAAACTTGGTAGAATTAGGGACTATAACGGTATTTCTTCATCATGGAACCATGCTTATTTAACGAGTGTACCCCTTTTGCTCTTTAGAATTATTCGATTGGAACACGGTAAAAAAACATACTGGGATTTAAAGAAACTGGCTAATGAGCATGCTTGATAATATTAAGCTGTCACAGCTATTCAATGAAAATAATATAAATCATAATCCGCTGCTTTGCTGGAAGACAGAAGCTTAATCTTATATTGCAGAGTAAAGCTAACGATTTGCTTGCTGATTAATTTAATAGACAGCAAAGGGTCAGTTGATAGTTTGGTTACGGATAAATGAGTAATAATTACATAAACAAGCCGTCGTTTGGTGGTGCAGTTAAGGTACAGATTTACCGAAAATTTTGATGTACTATTTTTAATTTTGTCAATGTTTGGATTACGCGTATCTAAAAAAAAAATGATAGATAGACATTATTTTGCTGCAGCCAAAAATAAAGATTAATCTAATCGGACAAGCGATTGCTAACATGATATCAGACGAAATAGCCATTACTTATTTGTTCAAATCATTACACGATATCTTTCGCCATTTTAAAATTCAGACAAAAAAATATGAATCAATTCAGTTCAAGACGTTCAGCACTTAAAATGACTATTTTCCTTATTGTTTAGTTCTTTTTTTTAAAAATTGACTGCGTATTTTTTATATTAGTTCTGTAGATTAGGTCTTCTTAGTCAGTTTGTCATGCTTAAGTTTTAGATATATATTTTTCGGATCCGTCTGTGAATTTTACAAAAACAAGTCACAATCTTTTCTATAATCGAACTATATCTGGTACAAATAAACTGTATTTACTTATAGGAACATAATCACTTATCAAGGCTCAAAGGCCATTCAAGAACAACGGTTAATAAGTGTCAGGTGGTCGGTAAGATAAAAACATGAACATAAACAGTGGAAACTAGGTAGGGCTGGATTATTTAATAGAACGGCTTAAGAAGAACATGTTTAAATTAAACTCAAAATCAGACCATGTTATACTCAGCTGAGAGGTAACCTCAAGATATTGTCTTCCACAGGCTGACAGTTCTGGGAAAAACTTTGTTCATGGAATTATTATTATTATTATTATTATTATTATTATTATTATTATTATTATTGGCTCACATGGAAATTTCACACAACTCATTAAAGATCTGATTGGAAAACTGTTGTGCTCTCTGGAAGCTGAGTGACAACAAGTCTTCTCAGACGTCTAGCTATTTCCCCCTCCTTCGATAGCATTTGCAAATAAATTTGCGTCATCGCAACAGCCGCTTACCATTGATTTCTCACTGGCACAAGCCATTGGTCTATACTGAAATTTGAGTGGCACTAAGCCTCCCCAAGATCCCAGTTCCCTTCGCGCTTGTCCATTGGAGGTCTTGTCAGCGCTCTCTCCTCGGTCTTTACATCCTCCTTGATCCTTCTTGACTCTTTGGTATCACTTTTGATGGGGGTGATGAGACAATGGAAGGGGATGCGTGATGGGGATGTAGAACTTGTAGATATGCAGCTTCAGTGTTCCTCATTCCCTGTAACGCTTCTTCATTATATTGTATTCTTGTATTATTCTCTGCATTCAAGGGTTTTCCTTAATATTTCAGCCATTCTCATTATCGTTAACCGCTGTATTTTTGCAGCCATTCCTCTGATTGCAATTTCTCCTATTCTTTTTTCAAAGTTTTTCGGAATTGTTCCTAGGGCTCCTACTATTATAGGTATTATTTTGATTTTCTTCATCATCCAAAAGCCTTTTAACTCTTTGGCTAGTCTGTGTATTTGCTCCGTTTCTCCTTTTCTTTCATACTCACTCTATGGTCAGCTGGGACAGCAAAGTCTACGATTTGACAGGATTTTCTTTCTTTTTAATTATTACATCTTGTCTTCTTGCTTGGATTGGTTTGTCCCATAAGATGGTTCTCGTTTTCGAGTACTGTTGCGGGTTTATGCCATTTGTCTGTACGTTCCAAATGCAATCGTTTGCATAATTCCCAGTGTACCGCCTTCTCCACTTAGTCGTACCTGTTTTTGTATTCCTTTTGGGCCAGTTTACTGCATTCACTTACTATATTGTTTACCGTTTCGTCTCTTTGTCCACATAGTTTGCATTTACTGTTTTCTTGTGTTTTATCGATCTTTGCTTTGATATGGTTGGTTCTTATCGAGTTATCTTGTGCTGCAGTTATTAGAGATTCAGTTTCTCGGTTTTATGTCCTTTTCGCATCCATGTCCAGGTGTTTTCGTTATTCTCATGTTTTGTCATTCTTATGAATGTTTCGTGGAGTTGTTTCACTTCCCATTTTTCTTTTCTCGTTTTGTCGTTTGTCTCTGTTTTCTGTTTTGTTGGGTTTTTTTCAGTGTCTCTCGCTGCCATAATTATCCTTTCAGTATTTTGCATCGTGTATTTTTCTAGTTCTTTGTGTGTGTGTGTGTGTGTGTGTGTGTGTGTGTGTGTGTGTGTGTGTGTGTGTGTGTGTGTGTGTCATTCACACAGTCTTCTATGCAGACCAGTCCTCTACCGCCGTCTTTCCTTTTCACGTAAAGTCTGTCAATATTGTCCTTTGGGTGTAGTGCATTATGCATGGTCATGAGTTTCCTGGTCTTCTGGTCGAGCTGTCTCAGTTCTTCTCTTGTCCACCCTATAAACGGTCCCATGTATCTTACTAGTGATACTGCCGATGTATTTATACCTTTTATTAGGTTTCTGCTATATAATTTCGTTTCCAGGAGTGTTCTTGTTCTCCTGGGGTATTATTTCCCCATTCTCTCTTTCATTTCTCTTGCTTTGATGGTGTCCGTTTCCAGAATTCCCAGGTATTTATAGTCATCTTGTTCCCCTAGTGCCCTCACCTCTGTTTGGTTGGGTAGTTCCATGCCTTCTGTCGTTTCCAGTTTTCCCTTTCTTATAACTAGTAGTGCGCACTTTTCCATTCCAAATTCCATTTGGATATCTTGGCTGAAGATCCTGGTAGTGTTAATTAGTGTCTCTAGCTCATTTTCTGTCCTTGCAAAAAGTTTCCAATCGTCCATGTACATCAACTGGTTATTTTTTCCCTCTGTATTGGAGAACTTGTATCCGGCTTGGCACTTTCTCAGTATATTGTTCAGGGGTTCATGGCTATGATGAACAGTAATGGTGATAGTGAGTCTCCTTGAAAGATGCCTCTATGTATGTTAATTTCTGTTATTTGTTGTCCATCAGCTGTCAATTCTAGTGTCCATGTTTTCATTGCATTTTCTATTACGTTGATGATCCCACTTGGTATTTTATGCATTTTTAGGGATTCTATTCTCCATGCTTGGGGGATCCTGTCGTAAGCTTTTTTGTAGTCGATCCATGCCATAGCTAAATTCTTTCTCCTTCTTTTAACCTCCTGTAGGATCTTTTGATCTATATATAGCAGTTCATGTGTTCCTCTTTTTCCTTTTTGGCATCCTTTCTGTTCCTCGGGGATGCGTTCACGATTATTTAGTGAGTGGTAGATTTGTTCCCTCAGTTTTGCTGTCAGTATCTTCCACATAGTGGGTAAGAACGTGATCGGCCTATAGTTTCTGGGGACGGTTCCTTTCTCTGTGTCCTTCTGTAGCAGTGTAGTTCTACCTTTTGTCATACAGCCTGGCACGCTTGCTTCCTGTATACATCTTTTTAGGTTTTGGGCTAGCCCTTCGTGTAATGTCGCGAATTTTTTTAAATCAGTATGCATGTATCTCGTCGTGCCCTGGTGCTCTCCAGTTTGCGATTTTCCCTATGATATTCTTTAAGGTTTCCTTGCTGATTTCATTCACTGTTCCTTTTTCTATTTGTTGTAACTCTTGTTTCCTGTCTTTAAACGATTCGGTATTTCTATTGTGATCTCGTCGTCCTTCCCATATTTTACTCCAGTAGAATTTTGTTTCCGTCGAATTTGGTTGTTCTGTTTTTTCTTGTTCCTCCGATTTCATTTTGGTAGAATTGGCTTTCATTAGTTTCAAATGTCCTGTTTCGTTTGCATTGTTCTGATTTACATCTATATCGTCTCAATCTCGCTTCTTTTGCTTTTATTTTTTGGTCCAGTTTTTCATGTTTCTTGTTTAACCTCTTCCTGACAATTACATTACCAATGTTCCATCTTCTCCACATTGCTTTCTTCCTGTTGGTCATTTTGGTTTCTTTTTTATGTTTGTATATCTGAGTTTCTAGTCTCATTTCCCATCCAGTTTTTGTCAGTCTACTTGTCCTCCGGTTGTTTTTTTCTGATTTGAAATTCATACTTACTATTTTGGCACCTGCGTAAATTAAGTTGTTTAGGTCTGTGATTGTATCTGTTGGGATATGTGGAAGGAGCTTGTTAACCTTCTCTGTTTCTGTTTTTAATTTCTTCTACTCTTGGTTCCTTAACGATGGGAGCTTTGTTTTTTCTTCGTTCATGAACTTTATTATTTTATTTATTTCATCTTCTTCATTCTCTGTTAGTTCTGTTTCATTGTTCTCGGTTTCCACGTTTGTCGTCTTCGGTCTTCGTAGGTATTCTGCCTTTGGTGGGTTTTTTTCTTGTAGGACTTCAACTTGTAGGGTTTCTCTACGTTCAGTTCCATTGAGGGATGCTTCTTGTTTAATTTCATCATTTATTTTTCTGTTAGTTCTTATTTAGTATCAGTCTTGCTTGGTCCGTAATTCTTTGTTCTGTCGTATGGTAGTCGCTGGCCACGTCCCATGATTCTTTCATTCGTTTCCGATAACCCCCACATCTATATTTTGGATGACTTCTATAATACCATTCCATTATGAGTCTATTCTCTTTTATTGTCCATTTCTTTCTTCGTTTCTTTTTTTTCTATTTTGATGGTTATCATGGCTCTGCTGTGTTTGCCCGGTATCATTTTGTTCCCTGAAATTAGAGGGTATACTTACCTGATCAGCGTTCATATTATTTGAGTTTCTGAAATAAAAAATTTGGCCAACATTCGCAGGATGACGACCGGGTCCCCCATGCTGGCTACCGAAAGAGCACCTGCCGATCATGATACCCAGATCTTTCTTCTCGGTTCCACGGTTTGGATAATTTGTAATTGATATTTTTCATATGTTGGTGTATGTGGCAACACCGGACCCAGAAATATTTTACCTGTGGTTCTGAGGCAGGGATAGTGTATAGCTCTCGTGTATACGGGAGGTATTGTACTCTATCACACATACATAAAAGACATCATTATTATTAGTAGTAGTAGAAGTCTTTTCTATTAAAATCTAAAATATATTCATATTTTCTACTTATGTAACGTTACCCAACACGTTGTAGCCTCAGTCGCAAAGTAGACAAAGAATTAAAAAAATTCAACTCGCTTTTTCGTAACAACATGTATTTCCTCATTCTCTCACCACGACTGTGCATGCGCAATCGTAAAACATTTTACAAACCGATATAGATTTGATCACCCTTACGTAACATTTTTTCATTTTTACCCGTTCGCAGACCTTTTTTGCAGATTAAAATAAATTAAAAAGTTTTCTACATATCTGAATACCATTTATACCAAATTTCAACTCCGCGATAAAAAAAATTCGTTGAGTATATAGGTTAAGAATTGTACTCGCATATACATTCCCACTTTTATAGATATATATAGATTTCTCTTTAAGTTAGCACTGATACAGGTAGACATAAATTACATCAATTACGTGTATTTGACAAATAACTATTTCCTTAACCAATATTCTCCACTTGATAGTATACTTAATATTTTTATCCTTGCTTTACTTTATATAAGTGAAATTGTTGATTTAACACACCTACTCTACTGGATTTGTTTTAAATGTATGCAGTATAATCTTTGGAGATATTTTTAAAAACTATGTCATGAATTTTGGTGTCTTGTGCGAAAGTATAAATGCTATAAGGTTAAATGGTAATAAGAACGAAGGAACACATGATTTTTAGGGAACGAACGTGTATTCACATAGATTGCAGGCAAAGCGAGTTGAGCAAACCATTCCTCAACGGTGGAGCGTGTGCATACGACCTGCTTGGTCGCGTGCCAATCTCAGACTGCCGGGCACCGTTTCTCGATACCAGAAGTGACGTCACTAGAGGAAGTGATGTCATGAGATAGTCCATTAATCTCATGGGGGGGGGTCTCCAACAATAAATGAAAAAAGAGCAAAAATAAAGCGAAAAGAAGAAGAAAACAAGGCTGGTGATAAATAATTATGAGAAGGATGATGTAGTTTTATTGAAGCATTGTGTGTGGTGTAAAAGGAGTTGGGTTTGAAGGCTATGACAGTGTATTCTTGTAGAAAAACGCTGTTGGTTTCAAGATAATATTATTAATATTTGTTTCCTAATTCAAAGATATTTTGCTTCGACAAAGAAGTAAATATGGCGCCCAAATGCAACCACCGCTATTGGAGAATTAACAGAGCAATAAAACCTACATTTCTGTCGTTGTTACAGTTGCAGATAGACATGTTTTTCGATTTTATGCAGAGTGAAACGATAAAATTGTTACCTTATAAAAGGCGACATGATTCGACTTCCGTTTGATGAAAACCGGTTTTCTTTTGTTTTTTGTTGTAGACCATCTACTAGTTGGCCAGTTGTGTACAAATCCTAAGCGATAAAAGCATTCATGTTACAGGAGCAAGATCGGAGATGCGCCGCTATACAACGCATACTCTTCAAGCTATGACAACAGGATTGTTGCCAGAACCCTCAAAATGCAAATCCCGACAGTTCAACACTTAAGAGCGCAGCTTGACGCATCGGATAACTCAGGGTTATGGTCTTTAGTGTGGTTTCAAATGAGGGCCATATCATGCCACCTCACATCTTCGAAGTCGGCTTGAAAGTCAACACCAAAGTTTACCTGAATGTGCTGAAGTGTGTGGTGGTCTCCTTGTGCAATTAGGCTGCCGCTGGAAGACCTTAGGTGTGGCAGTAGGACCGACAAGGCCAAGGAGACCCTAGCTTCGTTTTAGGAGTACTACGACTTTGTACCCTTCTCTTACTAGCCTCATCTACCCCCGATTTGAACCTGCTAGTCTACTTGGTTTTGTCATACGTCGAGAACATCATCAACATGACCTCCTACATCACCAAAGCCAGCCTGATCACCGCCATCCGCCGAGTATTCGCCGAGCTCCTACTGGCGATTATGGAAAAGACATGTTCCCAGTTCCGTACCTGTACCGAAATGGTGATTGAGGCTGAAGGCGGCTACATTGAATAGCTGTCAGCTTTTTTTACATAATCCAGTAATCTGAATTTCTTTTTTCAATAAAAGTTTTAAAATAAAGCTGCCGTGTTGTTTTCTTTAGGACGACAAATTTATTGTCCCAGCCTGTAGCAGAGCGGACACCTTTAATCTGTTTTACGTTCCAGCGTATGAATTATTAGACCCAATCATATCATTTCAGTTTTTTATAACACCAGTTTTAAATTTTGCACACTACACGGTGCTCTCATTTTTTTTTTCGGTGAAACATGTCTGTACGTTTTGTTTTAAGTAGCTATTATATGTTGCCGATCGTCTATCAATTACAGCCATGTTTTTTCCCCCATTTTGTTTCCTTTCTTCTTGTTATTTATTCTCATAAGCCAAACTGGATGGAATTAGATTTTTTTTCTTCGCCAGAGAGAAATTAGGAACAAGTAAAATTATATGAGAACATTTGTCGTCTGCAATTTCCACTTATCTCAAGTCCCAGCCAGCATAATTCTGAAAACATATATCGTCTGCCAGGTCGTAATAAGAAGTAATGTCTATTCGACGAAGAATTTAGACCTGTATTAAACTTTTCCGTCTGTTTATAACTGAATGAAATAAGCATATTAGAGAAGAAATAATGATAGCGGTAACAATGCAAAAGAAAAAAAAATGAAGCAGAGAACAAAAAAAAAATAAACAAAAAAGAAAGAGATGGAGTTGTAAAAACGAAAGATGCGGTTTAATTTAAAAAAATACAATGACATAAATAAAGGCAGTACAGAACTGTATTATTTTTGAGTACTACTGCATTTACCAACCCGTGGTTTCCACGAAGTTACTCGGGTGTGCCCGGCAAATGACGGGTATAACCGAAAACGGCCGGCCGAGCATTCCTTAACTGTTAAACGGAGCAAATGGTAAAACGGTAAACAGAAGAAAAAGAACATGGAAATCCAATAAACAACAAAAAAGATTACATGAACCTACCGCAAGGTTAATAAAGAAATGTTTATGTTTTTGCCCATAAGGAAACAAATGTGTTGTTTTATTTCGATGTTTTTGTGGTTTGTTTGTTTTTTTTTTAGTTTGGACCAAAACGTTTTGAATAAAACTTGTAAGGAAAAAATGTTTTTTGTGTAGTGTTTTTGGGTAAAAATAAAACAACAAAAAATACAGATAAACACATGGAAAAAAATTATAAGAAAAGTTTTTTTTTCAGAAATGTTTATTTTTATATGTGAGTATTCGGTTAAGGAAAGAATTTGTTATAGACCAAAATATTTCCTTTCTATATATAAATATATATAACTATAAATTGGTAACACTGTGTCCTTCTATTTTTGGTTGTTTTAAGGCTTTCTGAATAATTTACTTCAATTTTTAATTTAATTTTCTTTCAATTGATATATAAAAAAAATACGCCTGCTTACATTCTTATTCACTTAAGCCCGACAGAGCATTTGCTATCGTTTTCTCATTGGTTATTCGTTTCTACCATTGAGTTCTGCTTTAGTGTTCCTTGCATCGCATTGAGATCGGCCGTTTCCGGTTATTCCTGTCATCTACCGGTATACCTGAGTAACTTCGTGGAAAACGCAAATTGGTAAGTGCAAAAGCCCGGCTTTTTTAAAAGGTGGCGAACTTAAAATTAAAATAAATCAAAGAAAAATATTTTATTATACCAATATGCAGTTTATCCCAAGAATTAATTTTTGGCATTTATAACTTAAATACAATTTCGGGCATATGGTACAAGCGGCTGGTGCTTATATGGCGTAATCTAGTGGTCCAATTTTCATAAATTTACGCATAACATTAGGCTGTATTTCGGCAATAACGCGTCGAATATTTTCTTCCGGTGATCTATTGTGTTTGCTTTATCAGCGTAGACCTAATATTTTATATATCCCCCAAAGAAAATAATCTAATCGGCTTAAATCACACAAAGTGGGCAGTTCACAGGGCCATTTTGTGAAATTATTAGACCATCTAATGATTTTTCTCAGTAATTTAATCGTATCATTTTCAATTTGCTAAACTGTGCTCGCGTGTCAGTCTTTTTTATGATAAATTTCCAAACCAAGCTAAAAAATAACGGATTGTTGCAAAATTTGTAATCAAAAACAAATGGTTGTCAATTAAAGGTTCGACGCCCCTAAAAACACCTTTCATAAGAAATCGGGACAAGAGAGAAAGAAAAATTTGTATAAGCAAAAGAAAGTAAAAAAATTCTCCCTTTTCTTTTCTCATTTCCGTTAAATATTATTATTGTGGCGTCTACTAGTTGAAACGTTATTCTCTTGTATGTAGGTGTTGATGTTTTTTATATAATAAAACAGTTCATTAATATTCAGCCTGTGTAGCACACAAGTAAAAAAAAAAAAAAAACATAACTCTCTCCGTTGTGTCTTTGTCTCTTCTCATTATTCAAGTTCATCTCCCTCCGAAGGAAACCAAACAAAAATAGATTATACATTTGATGTAACTTTATTCTTGATTTCTCATCGGAGCTGCAAGACGTTGTAATGTTCTACATTAAGCGAAAGTTACGTTTCTCCAAGATTCTAAAACACAGAGATGGTGTCTTTCGTGTTAACTTATCTTGTTTTTCCAGTCTGACTCCAAACTCTAACGAAAACTCATTACATGTAGTACCAAGCTATTTCGTTACTTCATTTACTCCACCTAACCAAGACACAAATCGGATGATCTACCTTCGTCACGTATTTTTTTTATGTTCTAACAATTTTTTTCACCGAGTTAACATTATTGGGAACTATTTTTACATAAACAATTCTATCTGTAAATATTTATTTTGTTTTGATCACCTTCTTTCTTACATTCTATTTTTACAAATATCAATAAGGATCATAATAATCGACTATTATACTACTCCTCATGACAGTCGACTAATTAACTTTCCGGTGTTTTTCGTTGTTTTCCGGTAGACCCACGACATCACGCTATATTAAAGCATTAGTAGTCAGAGAGTTGTAACGAAAAATAGAATTTAAAAAAAACAGTAAAAGAGGAGAGAAAAAAGACAAATAATCAATAAAAAAAATTCAAGCAGAAAAAATACAAATAAAACAAAGAAAAATGTTTGCACAATAATTTCCTTCATGAATTCAAGAATGTCGTTCGGATGGGCAGTCTAAATACGGTTCTTTAAGATCATCGAACTGGTAATGTCTATAATTGATTTCATTTAAAGAAATTATAATCGCAAATATGTGTTCCACTTTAAATGAAGAATTCCTAACGCAGCATTTTTTTTTTTGCTTTAAAACCTATCAATGCTTTAAGTACCTGCGATCTATACGACATCGACAAAGATTTATACCCCTTCTTTCTTTTAGTATTATGTGCTCTGTTCTGCATTAATGAAAACGGCTATCGGTCGTTATCTTTTGATAAATGCCGCTTTTATTAAGATTTTCAGTCTGAACAAATCATCGGTAATGTTTTTTTCTCTCATTTTTTTTTTGAGAAACCTGTTTGCAAATGTAATAGTAATATGTAAAAATCGGAATTCTATGTCAACCTGCTATTTATCACCCATATAATTCCTTACGAGCAAAACTTGGTAAGGATATAGATGTAATGGATTAATGGGTTTTGTCCGACTCTGAGCAAATGTTTACGCGGCGTCTTTACTCATATTGTTAACTTTTAGTTTAAAAAATAAATAGTTGATTTTACTCAAGAATTTATTGGCTATATCATTAAATCCAACAGATGTGTTGTATGTCCTGGTAAGCAATCTTTGCACCTGAAAGGTTTATGACCGTTTTCTGTATGTTTATGTTTTTATATATTTTATCTAGTACCAAATGAGTGACCATTTGGGAATTCTAAGCGCTGTATGTGCTTTCCGCTTATCTCAGCATTGTTTCCCGTCGTTCTGAACTTCCACTTGCCACTGGTATTCAACAATGTCGACTCAGGAGAAGTGTGCTTAGAGATTGCGCAACTCTTGCAACAAAAACTTCACGCGCAGGCAACCTTACTGTGGGTATCCATATTCTGTCAAGACTGAAGGAAGCCGTTTTATGTTTTTATTCATTTCCCTTTTGTTTTGTTTTTTAATTTTCCCATTATTTTATCTGGTAGTTGATACCCCAACATAAAACGAAGTAGGTATTTTCATTTTATCAGCTTATATATTCCTTATGATTTAACTGCCAAATCAAAACAGATTCACATATCAAAACAATAGTTATCGTAGTACGTATAGATATTGAATACATATGAATTTATTGCATGTGTCTGTCCAAATTCATCAGGTTTACAAGAGTTTCGTTATTGACAATCTCGTCTGACGGCCTGTCACTATTGTGCGTATATTTTTATGGGATGTACACGTGTACGTTGATGTCATTGTAAACATATTCTAAAAAGTAGAATCAGTTTATTCTGATTTAATATAGAATATTTGAGATTCCATTAGATTATTTTTTGTTAGGCGTTTTTTTAGTTTTATTTAGATTGGAAGTGAGGTTTAATTTAGTTTTATTTGGATTGGTAGTGAGGTTTATTTCAACATTCAGGTCTATTTCTCCCAAACCTTCAATTAATTGTTTTTTAAACAATTTACTTTCTTTGGAACATTTTCCATCACTATGTTTAAGAGTATCGATCATAAATCGCATATTGAAGATCTTCAGCTTTTTTTGTTGTTATTTTGTGGTGTATACATGTAGGAATAAGTGGTGTGATACAATAGGCGCCTTGCACCATAAATGTTGGGAAGTAAATAAAATAGAAGGGAAATATTAAACAAAAAAGGAAATAGGGCGTATGAATAGACAATAGATAAGAAGCTGTTCACTAGAGTAGACAAAAGAAACTTGACATAAGATTTTTGGTCAGGATGAAGCAAAGACTAGCAAAACAATCGAACAATGGACCTGAGATGTATTTAGATTGGGTTAAGCTAAATATAATTCAATAACTTGAGTGTTAATTCTTCCGCCCGTCACACCAATAATTTCCTGGGTAAGGTTGACACTGTTGTCCAAACTTCCAACTTCGAAACTTCTGTATACGTAACGCACCTTCTCTCAACTCCCAACGAACTTCTGCTTATTCAACTTATTTCTTCGAAATCCAACTTCAAAATGAACGCCCCTCTAAAAAATCAACCCTCTTTTATCTCCAACCAGGAGCATCTCATTTGCATATCGGGTGGTCACATTGCAGGCATATAAAGAGATAAGGCAGCCGTTTTTGTTTCTTTCTTCTTCATTCATTTCATTCCACAACCGACCCATTGAATTATGCACACGTGCTAATTAGGTAAGTCACGCGTTTCCCTACACTAACAAAACAATCGAACAATGGACCTGAGATATATTTAGATTTTATTTTCGAATGCATTAGAATTGGCAATGTTTTTTATTATGCTGAGGAAGTGGCTATTGGTTTGCGCTAGTCAATGAGTTTTTAACAAAAATAGAAACGATTTACGGAAAACAAAGTTCAGTTTACGATAGTACAATTGATAAGAGTTTTGTTGGGGGCTTAGCCACAGCCAGAGTTGAACTTGGAGACTGCTCAGAGCTGGAAGCACATAAACATAGATCGTGACTAAGAGCACATGAAGAAATGAACTTACTAACAAACTGACAAGCCCAGTCACAACAGTAGATGCTCAGAGGACAGTTTCATCTTTTTTACACATGAAATTAGAGTCAAAACAATGTTGACAAAAAGTGCTTAAGTCTGTGTTTTATTTTATTTTTCTACATGTGACTCCGTGCACTCCCTTCGACAGTCGCAAGTGTACGAAACTACGATGATACAGCCATAAGAAGATAAGTAGATAGAGAACAAATCGGCGCCACACAACTTCGGATTCCGCGAGCTGTCGAGTGTGTGACGCATGGTGTCATAGCGGCATATTTAATTTATTATCAGTTTAAGTATTTTTTTTCAATTTATTTATTGTTTCATTTTTGATTTTCAGAAAAGCCGGTTCTTAAGGGTCCTTAGATATTTGACTTTTCGCTTGGATTTAAACTTATTAATTGTCAGGTTATGGTTTTTTTTTTCTATTTAGTTGGTCTGATTTGTCTATTACGCTTCATCGGCATGAAATTGTGTTCTCATATAGGATCCGATCCATTTTTCTGACTTCTCACAAGAACATACGAGAGCCGTTCCAAAAGTAAAGCCTGCTATTTTAAACTCAAAACGTCGAAGAACTACAAAGACGGGTGTGGTACCATTAAAATGAGCGAACTTTTCTGAGACAGAATTATTGTTTTTATGTAACAGAGATCGTATGCGCGCGTGTGAATATTTCAGCAGCAGCCGAAGGATAGCTGAAAAAATAGTGGAATGCTTTGTTTTAGAAGAACCACAGATAAATGTATTTCATTTTCACTTTAAAACAATCCCAAGTCGGATTTATTTTTGTTTCGTTTTTCCTTTGCGACGGTACCAGACGGCAAGTGGGTCCGAGATAGGCTATCACTGAAGCAAAACAGTTAAGAAGAAACGGCTGCGCCACATTACATCAACACAGTCACAATGACGATGAATGGTTGTTGGTTGGTTGTTTTTGTTTTACGGCATATCAACCTTTTTCAGGTTATTTAATGCCGAATCTAGTTGTTTTGAGGAGCGATTTTTAATGGAGCATATTTGTTTTTTAAGTCGGATTCTATTTAACCCATAGTTGCGACCCTAACAGGTACTACCACTCCGGGTCGGAGTGGATCTGGGAGCAATGGCAATTAAAGGGTGGTTCCACACTCCCCAAGGCCCGCAAGGTGAGGCCTCACCATCGGATATAGTTTAAGGTCATATCCAGGACCACGATGAATGGGAATTGGCATCTGAGATGGGCTTTGGCATACAAATTCTGTTTCAAAAGTTAAGCCTCCATTTTTCACGTTTAAGAGTTATAAAACGAGAGTAGTACCATCAAAACGAACGAAATTTTGTGCCCCAGAATTTATTTTACTACATAGTTACCATCGTTCTTAATACATATTGGCCAGGAATTCATAGACAAAACAGAGAATGAAACTTTCAAATCATGAATGCATTAACCCAAGCGTTATAATATGAATGTAATTTGCAATCCTCTCTAACATATTAGGGCAGAAAAAAAATAGGAGTCATTAAATTTGTAATGCGTCTTCGTATATCTTTTATCTTTCTTTTTGTACATATCACCTAGTTCAGAATACGCAGGTTCATTCCCATAGTAATTTTGAGATCACATTTCTTTTATATTTGTCTTCAATACGTAATGTTTTTTTTAATCTCAACACACGTCTTTCCCACTTCATTTGATCTTATGGTGGCCAACATTCTGACATTTTAACCACCAGGTAGGAGCCAGTATGCAATGTTTGAAATGTTCATTTATTATCATAATTTGTATTTCTTTACAGGGTTTTTGCAATTATGTTTGTTGTTCCTTTGTTATTTATTTTTTCTAAAATCCGATTGCTGCATCGGAAAGGCCAGTTAAAAATACATAATATACTTTGTTATTTTCTTTAATTTAATCCCTTTTTTAGAATTTATTAGACAAAATTTAACTTTCATTTTACCGTGCCAATAAATATGATCATCACTGTATATATATATATATATATATATATATATATATATATATATATCATAATTTAAGAATTTAAAATTTGTTATTTGAAAAGGTTAAATTTCAAATATAGAAATTTTATTGTATGCAAGACAAAGAATACAGTATAGTAAAATATATTTCCTTAACCCATGAGTTTTCGATGTTTATACATCTCCTCGAAGGAAGCATATTAGCAAATATTATAAAAGGTTTGCACCTAATTTGCTAAAGGTAATAAACATAGAAAATTAAATTAAATATTTTGAAAGTTGTTAAATCATTCTAGCTACATAGAATAAAGGAAACTGGACATTGATGCAGCAAAAAAAAAAAAGATATTGAACTTCAAATCGAAATTGTATGCTGAATCCTGTAATGAAAGCTCCTGTTATTCGGCAGGTAAAAAGATCCAACACGTATTGTAATAAATCCAAGGAAGCTGATAACAATCCAATATATACATAGTTCCACGGTTTTCCTTAGTTTGATTGGATATCGGCAAATCTTTGATTATATCAATCCTGTAAAAAATGTCCATATATAAATTTCAAAATTCAATTCAAGCTTTCAATCAACTTGTGAATAAAAACCAAAAGATATCCGTAGACAGGCTAATAAAATTAAATCAAAATTAAATGAAAATGAAAATAATTAAATAAAAGAATTGCTTATCAAACCAAAGCCGAATAGTCTTTAAAAATCAGATACAGTTTTTTTTTTCAAGATTATATTTGTAAGTCATCACAGGTGAAAATGTTATAATGTTATGATATTATTAAAATCGAAAAAATTAAATTCTTTCTTCTAAGAATAAGGAAGTGGTAGGAGGATTTAACTTAAAAAGAGGGGGAGAAAAAGAAAAGAGAAAGAAATAAAATAAAGGGTGCGTCTAACTTATTACCCTTGAATATGAAATAGGTCTAGGTTCATGCTAAGAATTAATCGGCGGGAAAGGAAAGAAAAAAATTAAAAAGAACAAGGAAGAAAAATCTTAGAAATGTTAAAAAAGAAAAAGCCTAGTAATGTAAAAAAAGAAAGAAAGAAAGGGAGAAAAACAAAAGGGAGAAAAAAAGAAAGGAAGAAAAAAGAAAACCCCTGCTTCTCTTTGCTTGCTCTAAACATATAATGCTGAAATTTATAATCTCTATATAAATAAAATGAACTCATTTTTCCCGCCTGATTTTAACCTTAATAGGATTAAAAATCAAGATATTTCATGCAAATATAATATGCACAAACGGCAGAACAATATCTGAGGTGTGTTATAGGCTTATTATTTCTCAAATTCCTCGATAATCTTAGATTTCTATACTTTTTCTGCTGAGAAGTCACGGCCAAAATCGGTTAAGATCAATGGAAGTGGTAAAATATTTTCTCTCTTATAAATTCCTCCTCTCCCTGCCACCACTTAACACCGTTTGGGGATCGTTCACAAGGAACAGTTGAGAAGAGAACACCGGTTTGGCTTCGTAGTTCTTTCATGTGAAGTTATTTAAAATCACTAAACTAAGCTGCAGTGCTCTGTGGCGTAGTGGTTAGCGTGCTGGACAATTCACATTATATTTTAACGTTCGCGCCGACCTACCGTAGTCGTTTTTTTTTTCCTAAACAACTGGAATGTACTTTTCTTGGTGGCCGAACTGTTAACGTTGCATATGTTTTTTGTTTTTTTTTCACACTTTATTTTCCTACTTTTACTCATGGCTCCGGGTTTGATCCTTCCTACTTACCTACCATAACATTTTTTAAAACTCCCCCCCGTCCCGGAAACAAACACTCGGGCAACGCCGGGTACCCCCGCTAGTTCTAATATATAGAGTAAAATCCAACGTTTATACTGATAATAATAATATTTAATCGATATCTTAGAGTTCGATTAATCTGTGAAAATATTGCATAAATAAACAAATTAAAATATCATATTTAAGAGTATTTTACTACCAAGAAGCACGTGCTAGTATATATATATATATATATATATATATATATATATATATATAGTTATCATCTCAAACCCATAAAATGTATTTAATTCCCATCAATACGCATTTATTCTTTTTTATGAAGTACGTCTTGAATAGCGGAAGACACCTAAAAGTAACTCCCCACAGAGAGATGTATGTTCCTAAAAATTTGTTGGAGAGTTGTTTTTATATGGAATGAAAAACGATTTGGAGAAGAAAAATGTCTGCGAAAGCAAACATAAAAACACTTATTGTAGTTTTTATAGCATTCAGACACCTAAATTAATTGAATTCAAAACACACGTCGGAAAAACGCCCTACGATGCTATATTGTATTTTAACATACACACACACGTGTATATATATATATATATATATATATATATATATATATATATATATATATATATATATATATACACGTGTATGTTAAAATACAATATAGCATCGTAGGGCGTTTTTCCGACGTGTGTTTTGAATATATATATATATATCGTTAATTCATTACCCACACAGCATCAGCTCAATAATAAGAAGCATTTGGGCGGTCAGGTTTGGATCCTGGCTTTTAGGCAGTTGCTGAGCTGCTAAAGAGTACTGTATGTGGATGACATACATTATATATATATATATATATATATATATATATATATATATATATATATATATATATACATGTATGTGTGTGTGTTTGTGTTTATATATATGTGTGTGTGTGTGTGTTTATTAGTATAATTTAAACAGTCATTATAATGTTGATTCTATACTCTTCAAAAATACTCTGATTACGTAATTACATTTTAATTTCTACTTCCGTTGCCAAACTCAATTGCTAGCTTTCTATCACATTTAAAGGTGTTTGGCTTGTCACGTGGATAGGCAATATGTTTGAAATAGTTGTAAACTAGAAGGAAGTAGGAAAATAGAAACATTGATAGAAATAACGAATAAATGAAAAGAATGTACACAGAAATGGCGTAAGGGATGAAGGAAGGAAGGAAGAAAGGAAGAATGTATAGACGGAAATGATGAAATAAACGCAGGATGGGTGGAAGGAAATTTAGAAAGGAAAAGACTGATGGAAATAAAGAAGCGAGAAAGTAGAAACGATAGACGTAAAGAAAGGTGAAATGGGATTCTTTTCGCCGTGGTAAATACAATGAGGAAACAAAACAAACGTTAATTCTCATGAAACGTGCACTTCTTTACGAAAACCTCTGCGGAAATTCAATTATCATATTTATGAATTCAATTCAGGGATTGCATAATCTTTGGCAGCCAAAACAGTGGTACTTACAAACACAGGAAAATATTTATTGTAATTGTATTTATTTTCTGATAAATATAAGGCAATTCACAGACTTCTCATTTAAAATAGCTTGCTCTTCAAGATTTACTAAAAACGATGCATAAAAAAAATTAATACATATTGAAAAATAGTGCTGGAAATGTTATATGTGTATATGTATTTTTCTTCTGTGTATATGCAGACCTGAGCATATATACATACATATATACATATATAAATACATATATATACATATGTATATATGTATACATTTATATACATACATATGTATATATATGCATACATTTATATGTATATATATGAATACATTTATATATATACATATGTATATATATACATTTTGATATATATATATACATATATATATAGATATGTATACATAAATATATATAAATACATTTATATATATATATATATATATATATATATATATATATATATATATATATATATATGAGGGGCGTGAAATAAGTAATTTCCCTGACCCACTCCCTATAGGAGTAGAGCAACGAAACGTGGCACAGTTGTTAGTCTTTCTTTACATATGAACCACCCAGAGTTATGCATTTCTCTTATCATTTGATGTAGCTCTGGTGACCGTTTTTGTAGAACACCCCAGGTTGGTCCTCCAACCGCAACGTGACTTCAGAAATCAAGGCTGCATCATCTGAGAAACGCTTTCCTTTCAAAAGCAATTTCATGGCTGGGAAGAGGTGAAAGTAAGAGGGTGCAAGGTCAGGAGAGTAGGGAGGACGGGGCAGGATTTCATAACATGACCTTGCCAGCGGAGGGCTGCACCGTTGCCTTCTTTGGAGGTGGTGAGTCCAAGTGCTTCCACTGCATTGACTGGGCTTTTGTCTCTGGATCATAGTGATGGACCCACGTTTCATCCTGAGGAATCAATCTTTTGTAAAACTTTGACTCATCTTCTTGGCACATCTCCAAATTCATCCTCGAGTACTCGACGCGTTCTCGCTTCTGGAATCGTGTGAGCAACCTGGGAATCCATCTGGCAGACACCTTATGCATACGCAAATGGTCATGAATGATAGTTTCCACAGACCCTGTACTAATCGTTACATGTGCTATTTGGCGAATAGTAATGCGCCGATCTTCCAAAGTGACAGCCTCAATTTGACGGACAGATGCCTCATCAATGGCAGAAGAGAGCGAACAGGTCTGGGAGCTGTTTCCACAGACTCCGGCCATGTTTGAATTCACGGTGCCAGCGTTTTACAAGGTATATTATGGGGCATTATCACCATAAGTTTATTTCATTTCATAAAAAAGTCTCCAGTGGTGTGCATCCTTTCAAATACAAAAACCGGATCACTGCTCGACATTCAACAGGCTCCATTTAACACCTGACTAAGTTCAAACACTTGTAAAACAGAAACCACAATTAGTTCAGAGCTGTAATTTGCCACATAACCCGTAGAGATATAAAACATTGCACCTGCACAATTTCAGGTAGATCATACAACTGAAAGTGGGTAAGGGGCATTACTTATTGCACGCCCCTCGTACATTTATATATATATATACATACGTATATATATATACATATATATATATATATATATATATATATACCTCACATATCACCTATCAGAAAGCAATACTATTCAACGCCATATTACCGCTCACAATAAAATAATAAAGTCAATCGAAATAAGAAATATAATAACCACTAACACGAAAATTAAATATCGAAATAATGTTAAGTTTAAAAATAAAATATACAGCCCAACATTAACAAAATCGCTTTTAACAGCGGTACTAAAAAATTAAATATATTTAAAAATTAATGCGTCTTAACAATATACATATATAAAGATATATATATATATATAAAATAAAAATAAAATATATATATATATATGTGTGCATTAAAAAAACACCGCTCCTTCTTTTTCCTTCCCTCCCAAACAGACGACTTTAATCAAAAAATGTAAATAAATTGTAAGCAATTAATAAAAACCAAAATAAAATTAATTACATCTTGACGGTGATCATGGATTGAAATCACACGAGGAAAATAGCTGACAAAAAATTACTCGGCAAACTAATACAATATATATATGTGTGTGTGTGTGTGTGTGTGTGTGTGCGTAATAATATATATATATATATATATATATATATATATACTATCAAGCCACTCGACATTGCCCGGTCGTAAAATATACTTAAATGTGGTATTTTGATCATGCATATTTCGTATTTATTAAAATATTATTATTAAATCG
Source organism: Euprymna scolopes (assembly GCF_053919585.1). NCBI lineage: Eukaryota > Metazoa > Mollusca > Cephalopoda > Sepiida > Sepiolidae > Euprymna > Euprymna scolopes. Next base: position 53,774,945 of record NC_136505.1, read on the forward strand.
TATTAAATTAAATCAATTCGCGCACGAGACCTGTTTTATTTTACCTTTTTAAATAATTACTATATATTAGGTCTAATGTAATATATAGTAATTATTTAAAATGTTTAAAAAAAAATAAATAAACATGTCTCGTACGCGACCACAGAGAATCGAAACAAAAATGTTTAACTTACGATTGACTTTTTATTTGACGTTAATACATGAAGACATTTTTGCTGCAAGACTAAAAATTAAAACATAAACAAATAGCTATTACATTACGCATACATGTTCGTAATGTCGTCGTTCGATCTTTACCTAGCAAATTTCATTTCTTTTATTTTTACACTTTTGCACTAATTTTCTCCGGCTAAAATGCAAATATAAAGTTTCGCATAGGATCGAATACCCTATATATTATGTTTCATGTCTGTAGACCTAAAACTCTAGGAGGAGTTTGGTAGGCAATATTTTTAAACAAATATATATACGCCTACATAAATATATATGGAAAGAGGTTTGTGTTTTACCTTTTCATGCAAATGTTACCAACAAACTCATTTCTGCAAGTCGATGTAGCCAATGCATCAACCTTGATATTGGAAACGGACGTCAAGTCACTTCCAACTGAGGCCAGTTGTGTCCGATGCTTTACAATCCACGTTAATGGAGTCAGTATTAGACATTAGAGAACGTGTACCACTTAAGTCAGTTTGTAATTAGTTTACACATTTTACGATACTCTTGACCGAGGCAACTCAAATCTTTTATCAAAGTAACGGTAAGTGGAAAGCTTTAATTCTTTCACAATAAATACACGGCGCAACAATAAATTTGTCGCCCTAAAGAATACAACACTATAGATTTATTTTAAAACTAATTGAAAAAAATCAATTCAGGTAACTTGATAATGTAGTAGAGCTCACATCTATTCAACGTTACCGCCTTCAACCTTACGGATCTGAAACTTGGAGCATGCCTTTTTCCAAAAGCGCCGGCGGGAGGTCAGCGGGAGCTCGGCGAATACTCGGCGGATGGCAGCGATCAGGCTGGCTTTGGTGTCGTGGGAAGTTATGTTGGAGGTGTTCTCAACGTATAACTAAACGATGTAGAAATTTTATTTCTGTTTTTCCTTCTCTCTCCCTCCCCATCTTTCCCCCTCTTTTCTTGGTGTATCTTGTGCTGCTACTGCTGGTTATATCACGTGTTGGATGCGTGCCTTTAGATTGATAAAAGGAGAGGTGTGCGCCATTTTGTTGGAAGTTTTGAACACGAGAAGTCGGTTCCCTATTCCGCGTCAAGAGAAAAGACGTCAAAAATCGCAAATTTGAACAAGAGAAAAAGAAGTCGGCTCGCTATCCCGCGTCAAGAGAAAAGACGTTAAAAATCGCAAGTTTAAACAGAAGAAACCAGTGGTTTGGTTTCTTTATCTTCTATCGGGATTCGTCAAGGAAGACGACACAGAATTCGTCAGAAAAGACTGTTTAAAAAATCAGTTGTAAACGAAATTAAAACGACCTCTTCACCGAGGAAGAAAGAACTATTTTAAGGCCTATAAATAGAAAATTGTAACTCCAGTAAGGCGTTAGAATTCACATCAAAAGGAACCAAGAAATCTTCTATAGAAATACATTACACCACAGAAGATTTGATTATTTTCTTGGATTACAGAGCCAAGAGGATTGAAATTTTCTCGAATGAGAACATTTAAGTTAACGGCACAAGGGGGTAATTTGCATACACCCTCTTTTAAAAAGGATTAAGTGTTGACGTGTTTTATTTAAGTTCTTTGACACGCAGTAAGACCTGACTGCACCTATATTATTTCCCCTACTATCCCTTACAATATTGTTAATGGAGTTCTTTGAGAACCGCCAGAGGGACTAATTGGCAGACACTGTTATTGGTGAACATAAAACTGACTATATCTTTCTTTCCCTATTTACCTTATGTCTTTCCTTCTTGTTGTGCAATGGGATAACCTTCATTGGACGTCATGGTAAAATTCCCGTTAACGAAGTAGTCAAGCGGGTTCAGGTCGAGGAAAGAGAAGAGCCAGAGAAAGAAAGGCACAAAGTCGTAGCACTCCTTCTGAATCCAAACCTTGTGGGCCGGCGCCGAGTCCTGCTACTACACCCAGTGGCCACCTGATTGCATCAGGGGATCACCACACTTTTCAGCACGTTCAGTAAATTTTGTTGACTTTCAAGCCCACTTCGAAGAAGTGAAGTAACATGATGTGCCTCTCACTTGAAACTACACCATAGACCATAACTGTGGCCAGAAACTCCGGTGAGCTGTGCCCCCAGGCTTTGAACTATACCAATTGTCATTTTGAGGGTGCTGGCAACGGTCCTGTTTTCATAACTTGGATCGGTAGAGGGCATGATTTGTACAGCGGCGCATCTCCTATCTCGCTCGTTGGACATTGTGTAACTTCCAGACATTATAGAAAGTTCCTATCGCTCTTAAGATTTGTACCCAACTGGTCAACCAATAGTCTACAAAAAACCCGGTTTTCATCAGACGGAAATGGAATCATATCATCTTTATAGGGCGATAATGTTATCGTACTAATCTGTGTATATAGACATCTCAAAAAGCCCTCTTCTCTGTATTTGATTACAACGAAGATATGTACGACCTGCTGAAGCAAAATAGATTCAGGCAGCCAGATGCAAATGAGATCGATGCTTGAGATTGACTGACTGTACTAATAAATAGATGGAGAGAGGGGGGCAAAGAAATATAGACTGACCTATGACATGGTAATAATTTAATTCCATGATTTATTCATAAACCTCATTCTATCGATCATCAGCTAAGGCTTTTCCAGCGTTTCAGGTGTAAGATGACAGATGCAAATTAGAAATGACTCGTTCGTCTTAATGAAGCTGACCATTTCTTGACCTGGTGATGAAGGCAAACACATTAGCAACGTTACTGTCATCGAAAATATGAAGTATGTCAATCTTTCAAATATCGAAGTCGCATTGGTTACATAGGCGTATCGAAAGAGTGGGTCATTCAAACATGCAACTGATCGATAGTATACTGTTAAGGTGTTGTTAAATCAATTTTTCAATTGACGCGATTAAAAATATCAGGATGCTGAGATGGCGCTTCAGCATTAACAACGTGAACTTTTAAGAGTTAAAATTTAAAATTAGAAATGGGAGAATAATCATGTGCTACTCTTAAGTTAATTTGTCTTTGGTCAATGGAGAGGAAACCCTCTATACTGAGACAATGATTATTTTTGGTCCCTATCAGAGTGCCTCTTTTACCCTTTCTTTGGGCAGCTCGTTCCCCCTCCCACATTAAAAATGACCTTGTGTCACATTTTGCTTTCGTGACGAAGCAAATAAATACTTATAACCATACTATTTAGATGATTGACATCATCACCAACATCAGGTGACGGTAACTAAGTGGTTAACGATACGGACTGGCAGCCTGGGTAGGACAAGTTAGAATCCTTCCATAGAAACACTTTTACGTGGGGATGTTGGCAACTGTCATGTAATTCCGTTCCGTTATTACTCAATATCATTCTGGAAAGAATTATAACTAGAAAGATATCGAGAAAACGAATGCCAATAATTTTATTCATTCATTGAATAATTGATGCGTATCACCAACAATAAAATAATCACCAACATTATTTCTCTTCAAACTGTTGACAGAGCGAGAGATAGGAGGAGGGCATGACCTCTGTGTTACTCGGCCGCAATAGCTTTAAAGTTCGCAATAGCATAAAAATTAAGGTTCTGCATTAACATTCTCGTCGGACTAATGTCCTTATCAACATAATTTTTCATTAAATTTTTCATTTAATTTTTGTCAGAGGCAAAATGAAAAAAAAAAAAAAACAAGAAATTCGGTATTACCCTGAGCAATAACTTTAAAGTAAACTTTAAAGAAAGATAACTCTAAACTAAACAGTTTCCGATAGCCTTCATTTCAAGACTCCAAGCCACTATTAATATTTTGTCGGATTATTTTCTCATCAAAATAATGTCTCTTCAGGCTATTATGAGAAAGTGATGTAATGTGAAAAATGAAAAATCTTACGGTTGCCCGGAAACAACAATTTTTAATTCGGCATTGGCCGAGAGAAACATATATTTAAAATTAAAGGTTGGAAAAAATAACCTTCGAATTATAGTACTCATCGACACCATTTCGATTAAAACTATTGTGAGAGAAGGGAAGACAACAAACTCGGCGTTACTCAGGAGCCTTAACTTAAAGATGAAAGTTGGGTAATTTCTTACATTTTTATTATCATTTTTGATAAATTATATAGAAGGGGAAATTATCCGTGGGATGGCAGGGTGGGGAGGCGGAGAGATGGGAGTATCAGAAAACACGCTATGTGATATACAAATATCTGTACGTGATGTTGCCAAGCTAATCAAAATTCTGGGTTCCAGTAAAGCAACCAACCCTGACGGTATTCCAATTATAGTACTCAAAAGACTTCAACCAGAACTAGCGCCGATATTTACAAAACAGTTTAAACGTTGTTTTAATGAGAATTACTTCCCATTACCCTGGAAAATCTCATCAGTATGCCCTGTATTTAAGAATTCAGGTGATCGCTCATCTCCCTCTCAGTACAGGCCAATAAGTCTCCTGTGCGTCATGAGTAAGTTGCTGGAATCTGTGTTAAATAGAGAAGTAATCAACCATCTCAGCAAAAATAACCTTAGTGACACTCAATATGTTTTCCGCTCTGTTTGATCTACAGCAGTGCTTACAGTTATATCTCATAGGATTAGCGAATCTCTCGACGGAGGCAACCTTTCTATGGCAATTACTCTCGACATATTAAAGGTCTTTGATAGGGTATGGCATAAAGGTTTACTTCACAAGATCTCCAGCTATGGTATAGCTGGAAATGTCTTCTCAATTATTAAATCATTTCTCTCTGATAGTTTCAAAAGAGTAGTAGCTGATGGGTAAAAATCAGAAGCTCATAGAATAATGCTGGAGTCCCTCAGGGGTTCACCCTAGGTCCAACTCCCTTCCTGATCTACATTAATGATCTTCCAAATCACATCCTTACATCATTCGTAGAAATTTAAGCTGATGACACTACCATCTATGATAGCACATCTAAGACCATAAACGACCAAGCTCTCTCTGATTCTCTCTCCTCTGAGCTTGAGCACGTGGTACAATGGGGAAAGGAGGGGCTGGTTACTTTTAATGCATCTAAAAACAAGTTTTTATCTTTACATCATCAACGCCCTGATCCCCATCTGGCATCAATTGAAATATATGGCTATCGTCTTGGGGAGGCTTCATGTTTTGACATGGTTCTGGGCTTGACCTTTACTCCTGATCTGAAATAGAACACATACATCAAATCTGTTGCCATATGTAAGAGCCAGGTACGTCGAAGGATGGAATACTGTTGCCACATCTTGGCAGGAGTTGCGAGAAAATACTTATCCTGCCTTGATAGAGTTCAAAATAGACTTCGTAGCCTCGTAGATGTCCTTTTCTCTCCACTGCAACTTCTTTCTCACAGAAGAGATGTTGCGAGTTTGTCTCTACTTTATCCTTATTTTCCTGGCAAGTGCTCGACTGAGCATCAATCTATGGTCCCCCCATCGCCAAACTTTCGCAAGAAACACTCGTCTAGCTGAAAACACTATCAATAATCCCCCAACTCTTTATCTGTGCCTAAACCTAAGCGTAGATTCCATGAACGAAGCTTCTTTCTTAGAACTGCACATCTGTGAATTGTCTTCCATTGTCCTGCTTTCTAGCTGACTACAATATGGATGTCTTCAAGTCCAACGTAAACAATTCTTGATAAGCCATTCCACTTAAGTTAACAAATTTACCGAATTTCCATTACTAATGATTACTATATTGTCCAATTGACTACTGTACACTCTTAACACTTATGCTCGAGTGGTCTACATGCCTAGATAAGTGTGGATGCCTATGTAAAAAAAGCTTAACCATATTATTGTTTATGCTCTCATTTTTCTATTACAATCTATAATTTTTCCAGGCTTCCACTAAATTCACTTGTTCCTTGTTTAATTTCAGTCTTATTTTTTGTACTCATAAACATAACATACACATATGTAATAACAATGTACGGCACTCGTCTGCTTTCAATAAAATCCCCCAATTATAGCCTTTCATTCTTTCATTCTCTCTGTTTCACTTGTCACTTCTCTTTTCGCGAGAGCGATGAATTTGTAGCAACAGTAGTCGCTGAAGCAAAGTAGTTGCTATGGAAACCAGTCAAATAACTCGTCGCTCACCTCCTCACGTTTTTTTTACGATTTTGAACACCTGTAAATACATCATTACTTTTTTTTTACTGAAAGAAAATTTACACTTTTTTTTTTTCACAATATAGCTTAGAAGGTGATCTCTATACTCTAATAATTGTTTGAAATTTGGTCGAAAATGAGTGAACGGTGAAGCTTTAAAGCAGCTTTAAATGACTACAACTGCTACTTAACCATATATTCAAATATGATAATGTTTAAATGATACAAAATACATGTGCAGATATATTTAAACTGAGACGTCATTTTAAAGACTTGTTTGGGCTGTATTAACTAAAGTCTAATTAATAGAGCTCGAATAAACTGAATATTTGATAGCTACAGTAAGAACATGTCTGCACGTATGTAGCCAATAAAATTGGCATAAATAAATAAAAATTATACTATTATATCAAAGTAAAACTCGCAATGCGCCAATTATTCTTTCATCTGAAATCGTATTGTATGCAATTATCAATAAGAGGATGCATTTATTTATAGCTAAATGTATACAACCATTAAAGCTGTTACGTCTGCATTTTATTTTAAAGTTTAGAATTCTTTAATTCGACACATTTTATAACGAGGAAACTCTTATGCTATGTAAAGGAATTAATAAATTACAATTTTATTTTTTTCGAATCGACAAACCTGTAGATTCAGATATTAAACTATTATTCAAGATCTTAAAACATGTTTTACATATTTTACACTAGCAGGGAAATTCAACCTTATTTTTCTTCTTTTTTTTTTTAGAAGGTACTCCCCACTTATCAAGGCCCGGAAGCCACTCTAGGATAAGGGTTATTTCGTGTACAGAACGTTAGTATTGGAGAGTTGATAAAGTGCCTTACTAAAGAGGGCGGTTCATCTGGAATTTGTTTATGTTGGACTTGAAGACATCCAGGTTGTAGTCAAGTGGGAAACAGGCAAATGGAATAGAGTTCCACAGGCGTGCACATCTAAGAAAGAAGCTTTGTTCATGGAATCTACGTTTTGGTTTTGGCATAGATAAAGAGTGCCCCGAATTTAATGAACAATCCACACTTCAAACACATTGTCATCGAAATCGGTGAAATCGCCTATTTTTCAATCCAATCGATTGATTGCTTTATCTTGTCGGGGGATACACCGCTGTGCAACGGGGCGCATGCCTCCTTGCAGTGACTTCGTCCACAATACATTGTATTGTAGTGTTGGTTTCATGATCTTTTATATAATGGCTGAAATTAAAGTTTGAAATACAAAAGTCAAGTATCATGGTTTAATTGTGCCTTAAATAAAAACATTTATTTTGAACACGCCCCTGACTTTAAAAAAAATTTCTGTTGATTTTATGCTCCGAGTAATTCTTCTTGGGCCATAAAACTTTTAAAATTTATTTGTAATGTTAGTTTTTATAAGGCCGTTAGCTCTGGTGAAAATCGCACTGTTTCCTCATTAATCTGAGTTTTCCCCCATTTTTGACATTTATTGGAGCATTTCCATGTAAAACATATCTAAGAACACCCCGGCCACATGAAATACATTTGAGTAAAATTTTATAAAAAACAGTCCGGATGTTCCAGACTCCACAGAAAACGAGCTCACATAAATAGACACCCACAGACACACAGAGAAAATCCTTTTATCTATATTAATAAAGATATGCTTGTTCGTTAATCTAAAAAAAATACTACTTTAAAGATTGCTTTGAAATTTTGTAATAACATTTTAATCGCATACGTTCGTGTCTTTATATACTTAATATAAAAAATATTACACTATTAAAAAAATGTTTTTCGAAGTCGACGTTTCTCAAGACCAGCTGTTCTACAAAGTACGCGACACGTTTTCGGTCACGCTTTGTTTCCTCCACCCACCCTTTCTTTAAGATGTCGTTTTTAGTTGTCTGTTCATTTTTGTTTTTGTTTTTTTTTGTTTGTTGTTGTTTTTTCTTTCATCGAATTATTGTCGATAAAACATTAACATTTCACGTAAACAAATCAGTATAATGTATTATGTTAACATTTTTTTAATTGTTTGGGATGCTCACTTTGGCTCTCTTCCAACGCTTCATTTATCTTTACATGTGAGAATTTTGGACGCTAAGACCAACGCTGCTTCAAAGTTTAAAACACTAACAACAACAACAACAACAAAATAAAAACACTGGATGTGTTTAAGATTACAAAACAAAACAATTCCCCAGTTCGTTACAAAACACCTGATGAAGGCCGGAGGGCAAAACGGCCGAAACGTTGTGACTCTTACAACAAAGATGAGGAAGTCAGTCCGACAATCTCAATCAATAAAAATGATAATTCTACGATAATTGCAGAAGAATTGTAATTTTCATTAAAAAAAAAAAAACATTCGAAGAATTGTAATAAAATAAAGTGGCAACGACTTTTTTCACAACATTTTGTTTTCAACTAATTCATTCGCTGTAACAAAGTTCTAACATTAATAACAAAAGACTTTGCTTTCGGGCCAAGATCACAGTGTAGTATCTGTTTTGATGATGCACTTAACCTTTTCTGTCCTCAGTCACTGGAAGAGAAATCTTCCATGACTGAGACAATTTTTTATTTTTGTTCCTGTCCAGAGTGCTCCTTTTGGAGGAGCTGGTTCGCCCCCCCCCCAAAAAAAAAATTAAAATCAGACCTTATTTCTAACTCTACCGCTATGGGACGGGCACCTAAATAGGAACATTAATAGCAAAAACTACGAAGTTTAAAACTAAAAAAGGAGATTAATTAAATAAAGAAACTATTTTTTAACTAAATAGGTTCATTTACATTCATAAATATTTTTTTCTGTATAAATGTTTATTAATATATTTTTTAAATGTCTTAATTTACAGACATATTTTCACGGTAAGGAATGAATGCAGAATATCCAAAAAAAATTTATTTAATGAATGTGTTTATTTAGTTTTATGAATGTATCACATATGATTTATTCTATAAATAAATATGTTCATTTACATATTTTTTTCATATTTATCATACTAACGTAATTTAGGCGTATTAAAAATGTGTGAAACTAAAAACATAAACATTTATTTGGTAAATAAGTTTACGGATAATCTCATTCATTCTATTTGAAGGCAATATTTTTTTTCTAAAACGAATGTACAAAAGTAAGCATATTTATTTGTATAAAATGACGGTGCAGGTTTATAATTGCATCTACCATAAAAAAAAACGGAATAATTTTTTATGGTGTACGTACTCATAATGGAACGCAATTGTCATATTCCCCAAAATAGTTAATTGATCAGTTAGTTTATTTTTACTTAGAAAAAAACAAATAAGACTTTTTACTACCAAACTATTGCAAATAAGACACATTACACTTCCAAATGAGTTATATCCTCCTTATTTATTTTATCGGATTTTCTCATAACGGACGAAAGCACTACGACTCGCTTAGCCGTAAAATTTGATCTTGTTGAATTAAAAAACATACTTGATCGAAATTACGTGATTTTCATCTTCGTTCCGTGACTTGTACGTACATCCTACGGGCTTTTCTGTATTTTCTTTACTTTAAATTGCCGCTATATGTGTAATTCTGAACTTGCATAAAAGCAACAGTACAAAACTATTCCCTTTTTAAAAACTTGTCCTATAACATTTTTTTTTATTATTTTTTTTTTCTTTTTTAATGAGCTATTATCGATCTTTCAATTAACTTTGTTAGTTTACTAACTATTTTTTAATTCCTATTTTAGCTTACCGATGCCCTTCTGAGAGAGGCTTTAGCCTGTGACTAAAACACTGTAGCCTGAAGTTCGATAGTTTTAAGGTATAGACGTTCTTTAAAAGGTTTCTTTTCATTTTTCCATAGGTTTGTTATTGAGAAACGATTAAACTTTCAAAGTCGGTTAAATTTACAATTATAAAAGTTGTCCATAGTAATACAAATTTCTCATAGTTTTTCCTTTTGTCTTTTATAAACATCAAGGTTTTACTATTTTAATTGTCTTTCTCTTAGTTAAAACTAACCTGGGTGTTTGGAGGTGTGTGTTAAGAAAAAAATTGATAGTAGGCAGATATGCTCGAACCCGTACCGCGAAGGAGGAAAAGAACGTGAAAAAAAACGTGACGTTTTTGCTGTTGCGTCCATCGCCAAACCGGAAGTGATAAAGGTTTAAATTAGGGCTAGTTAATCGAAAAGAGTGGATGACTTTCGAAAATATCGGCGAAAAAGCGACCCCTCCCTATAGAAAAGTGCCTAGTTGAGGGTGAGGGAATTAATGTTTTTTGGTGAATTTTTCGATATTTGTCGTCCGAAAGGTCGAATTTTAAAACGATTCCGATCTCGTGAAAAACCGTCGCCTCTGTCGAAAGTTTTAAGAATACATACATACATACATACACTGATACATACATGCATACTTACATTTAAACAGACAGGTGAGATTTATATTATAAATGCTTAGCAGAATATCAGGTTTATATTGCCGTATTCGCAGTGCAGCATGTAGTTTCCAGTCAGATTGAGGAAGCACAGCCATCAGTGAACGGGCAGAGAATGATTCCAACGGATATGCCATTTCAATTGAAGAGATTCCACTTCCCAATTCGATGTGAGTTCGCAACCAGCAACAAATGCTTAGAGACTGATTTACATTTGCGTTACATACATTTACACACCGATTACTTCTCATGTGGATAATTATGTTGCGTGTTCTAAAGTCATATAAGCAAACAGTATCTTCCCCTGTACATAAATTGGAACACCCAAAAAATATTGTACATCAACAAGTGAGAAACATGCATTTTCTCTGTTTTTCTTTCTATTTAACAAAACTGAGCCACAGCAACACGGCAGATGGTATATAAATAGAGATAAGATATGATTTTTTTTAATAAAGCGATAAAGTAATTTTTTTAAGATATTGATAAGATATTTAGCTAAACTTTTCGAAAAAGTAAATTTAATTTATGTATTCGACAATGGAAAAAACTGGGCGTGTGAATGAACTTGGATGAGTTGGTAACCAATAAAGTTGGAGAACTACATGTTTGGTTTCAATTCTAGATAATGGCACTCTAGTAATTTTTTCACCTTTGAAATCACTTCTATATATTGGATGCAATAAATATCAATAGAGATAATTTTATAATATAAATTAAAAAAATCGATTTTTTTAATAAATGTATTTATTTAAAAAGACAAACAAACTTATACTTTTTTTGGTCTTTTTACCGTCAAATTTTGAATTTCAATATCGCAGTGTTTCAGAAACAATGTGTTTGGTACTATTATCATATGTGTACACAGAATCGGCACCTTTACACTGAATCGGACATTAAAATCTGGATTTTTGACAACGCGAGACTGTACCAAATTGTATCATGACAAGTAAGAACATTTTCTGATTATGACTCTTTTACTAATCGAAAATTAGAATGTTTAAATAAATGTTTGTTTCTTATTGAAATTCTGCACTATTTGGTATTCTATAATATAAAAATCACCTGTCTGTTTAAATGTATGTATGTATATACGTTTGTATGTCTACCTAAAACTTTCGACAGGGGCGACAAATTTTCACGAGATCGGTATCATTTTGAAGTTCGACCCTTCGAATGACAAATATCGAAAAATTGGCCAAAAAACATTAATTCCTTCTACCCTCACTACAGGGAGGAGTCGCTTTTTAACCGATATTTTCGAAAGTCATCCCTTCTTTTCGATTGTCTAGCCTTAAATAAAACCTACGCCACTTCTGGTTTGGCGCTGCACACAACAGCAAACACGTCACTTTTTTTCACGTTCTTCTCTTCCTTTGCAGTACGGCCTGCCTACTGCCACTTTCTTTTTTTTTTCTACTAAACACACCTCCAAACATCCGGGTAACGCCGGGCACCCAGGCTAGTCATATATAAAATTAGAAAGATATTCGTGGTATCCATTTAAACAATATTCAGCTGATAATGGTATTGATATTTACATAAGGGGAAAAGGTTACTTATTCATTAATACTAGATTACCTGACAGAGCAACACAATTATTAACAGTAAATTATTCATATTTTTGTGGAAAACACAATGGAATTTAGTTTATTGATAAATATGAAAATAAAATAGAAATAGGTTCATTTTATTATCATTGTCTGGAAATATTGTTCAAGATATTTGAATTCATAAAGTAAAAATTGTATTTCAGCAGAATTGAAAATAACAACAAAAGTGTATATATTTAACTAAATAAAGTGGTCTGGAATTCAAAGTAATTTTAATGTAAATTTGATTAACTTTTAAATGGTGTGTGAGTCACGAAGAAATAGAAGAAACCTCATGTACTTAAATTTTAAATAGAAATTTTGAGTTTTTATAGATCATGATTTAAAATGATCTCTTCTTTTATAGCCTTCTTTGTTGGAAAAAATTTTTCACTCACTTGTATTAATGCACGGATCTTTCTGTAAAGATTAAAAAAAATTAAATTCACTTATTCAGTGTGAGATATCGATTTTCTCGATATGCATCGTCCTTTTGTTATAACTTGTGAAATCCGACAAGATATTAAATCAAATAATTGCAATGTTTGTAAAACATTCAAATATTTTTTTAATCGGTTGATTTTTATAATTGATTCTGCAGAACTATTAGTTCTTTGTACGGTAAGCCTAGCTTTGGAGTTCTTTTTGTTAGATTTAAATACAAATCACTTGTTTTTTTTTTTTTAATAAATGTGTAGCATTTTTGTTACGATTGTAAAATTTAAGACAATATTTTTTACTAGTTTAGTTTAGTTTGTATATGATCGAATTTCCCAAACGTTTTATATAGTGAGTAAAGCGTTTTTATTAAATGAAAAAAATGCATTTGAGAATATAATTTTTTTCGTGCAAAAATATGCTGTGAATTCATGAAATAATTTTTGCTATAATTGCAATTAAGAATAATAAACTTCCTTTTATATGTATATATGTGTGTGTGTGTGTGTGTGTGTGTGTGTGTGTGTGTGTGTGTACGCGTTTAATGTCTATGTCAGTAATACTCTAGATTATAATATTAGGATAAATTTCAAACTCATGTAACTTCAAAAAATATAAAGATAATTTTATACGTTATATTCTCAAAATCTATTAATTAAATATGAAAGAGGCTAATTTACTAGGTGAAAGTTAAGAACTTTTCTAACATCAATCAGATTATCATTTTTCAACCTGAGGCTTAAAATCAAATATGTTATTCTGACGGCAATTTTCTAATGAATCTTCTTTGAAACAATATTTTTGAAAGATAAAATATATTCAATTATTAATGGTCTATTAGTAATACTAGCAGTTAGTTGCTATATTCTTAGCAAAATTTAAACTGAAAAATATTGCCAAAACATAGGTAATAACCTAGCATAACGGACTATTGTTCTAATGAGTGCTATT
>NC_136505.1:53793609-53803609 GCF_053919585.1 Euprymna scolopes
GAATCTTTGAATTGATTGGTTTTACCAATTCTGCATGGAGTCATCATATATTTATATCTTGACCAAGGAGGGGTGACGTCATGTTCAGTAAATATCAATACAACTGATTTTGAATGTTTAACATCTCCTGGGGGGGGCGATATTTCTGAAAATCAGTTTTTAATATTTAAAAAAAATCGAGATATTGCTACATTTCGCTTTACTAATCAGATTGTTTCTTGCTTTTGTTTTTTTGTTTTTTTTCGAATATATTTATCCTTTTTTCTCCTTTTTCCACAGTTTGGGTGAAAATGAGGTTGCAATATACGCATGATGGTATATCTGGTCCTTCTTCTTCTTCTTCTTCTTCTTCTTCTTATTATTATTATTATTATTATTATTATTATTATTATTATTATTATTTATATTCTTTATTATTATTATTATTATTATCATTATTATTATTATCATTATTATTATTATTGTTCTTCTTCTTCATCATCATCTTATTATTATTATTATTATTATTATTATTATTATTATTATTATTATTATTATCATTATAATTTGTAGTAGTATTAGTAGTTGTTGTTGTTGGTCTCTTTATCATTGGTTTATTATTATTTATTTTTTATTATTTTTATTTTTTGCATGTACACGCCTCCGTAGGAAAGGTCGTGAAACGTAACATTGCCTCTTTCTTCGCTTGTGTATAAGATATTTTCTGAAATCTTGTTTAAAAGTCACTGCACGTCTTGATGCTAGTACAAAAAGTACGATTTCTTCTTTTTTTTTTTCTTTTATTAATCTTGTCTGCCGAAATTTGTCAGTATATTTTAGTCCATCGTGTTTATTCACTTATATATGCGTGTATCTGTTTACTAGCAAAGTAACCTTTACATGAAGCAATTGATTGTATATAAAGCGTTAACCCTGTCTACTATATATAACGCACTGTGCTTATATTTAGGACAACGACTGGTGATATTTTCTGTACAATCGAAACCTAATATTAAAGAGTATATAACTATTCATATATACGATATACGATTAATTATATATCTACTGTTATATAAAAGTCACTTTGGGTGTTTGTCAAAGTTTCTTCCTTACAGATTCCGAAACGGTTGAGCCTATCTTTTGCAAATTTCACACAAAGGTAATTTACACATCTAGCAATGTGCTTGGATGTGTTTTTTACAGAAATTCATCCGATAAGTATCGAAAATCGAAAAAGTTCGATCCTAAAAATCGTCTTTCGTTCTAATGGATAAAAAAAATAATAATTTTTACAGAAGAATATTTTACGTTGCATCGGCCAAGGGAGATAATTTTCAGCAAATCAAGGGAAATTTAACTCTCAGCCAATCATAAAAAAAAACACACACACAAAAAAACAGAACTATTTCATCTGGAAATGTAGCTCAGTGGTAGAGTATTCGGCTACAGATCGAATGGTTCCCGGTTCTACCTCAGCATTTTATTTTGTTTTTTTTTCTTATTAATGAGTTCAATTTAAAGTTAAAAAAAAAGTACTATTTATAATAGCTACAAGTTATTTCTTTGTTTATTTTAAAACTAAACATTAATCAGAAGTGACTTTTCCAGGGCATTCATCGTCTAATCCAAATATCAGTGAGGTGGTATTTGAAACAAACACAGACGGAATTTGATGAACGACATTATCATTATATTTTTTTTTTATTTATTTATTTTGAATTTTTTTTCTTTCTTTCTTTTTTTTGCGAATTAGTCCACCGGGCAAATTATTCCTCGTAATATATAATAATCAATAGATTCTATAATAATACATATACAATCTGCATAAATTAAAATATCATGTTTAAGGGTATTGTATGACCGGAAAACAGCTAGTATATATATATATATATATATATATATATATATATATATATATATATATATATATATATATATATATATAATAAATTCCACAGCAAAACAACGTCGCAGCCCACAAGAGCCATGACAGTCAAAGAACGTGGCTCTTGTGGGCTGCGACGTTGTTTGGCTGTGGAATTTATTATATACAATCTCTCACATTCTGAAAATCATATATATATATATATATATATATATATATAATAGAAAAATGCGAGCATGAAAAATAATATGGTTAAGATAAAACATGGAAAAGTAAATGACTAGTTGTTAAAGCTGGAATAGAAAAGGACAAGATATTCTAGTAAAAAATATAATCAATTTATAACTTAAAATATTGCAGCATAAAGAATTGATCATATAACGTTATAAATTGAATTTTTTAAAAAATACTTAATGCTGCAATATTTTATGTTATGAATTTAGGATATTTTTACTAGAATATCTTGTCCTATTCTTTTCCAGTTTTAACAACTGGCCCTTTACTTTTCCATGTTTTATCTTAACCATATTTCTTTTCATGCTCGCATTTTTCTATTGCAATCCATGATTTTTCTAGGCTTTCAGTAAATTCACTTGTTCTTTGTTTAATTTCAGTCTTATTTTTTGCACTCATAAACATAACATACAATCATGTAATAACAATGTACGGTACTCGTCTGCTTTCAATAAAATTCCCCAATTATATCCTTTCATTCTTTCATTCCCTCTGTTTCACTTGTTACTTCTCTTTTCGCGAGAGCGAGGAATTGGTGACATCATTAGTCGCTGAAGCGACGTGTTGCTATAGAAACTAGTCATAAAAAGCGTCGCTCACCTATTTAAATTTTTTTCCGATTTTGAACATTCAGTAAATTCATCATAATTTGTGTTTTACTGAAAGAAAAATGAAACTTTTTTCATAATACAGCTGAGAAGGCGATCTATAAAGTGTAATAATTGTTTGAAATTTGGTCGCAAAATGAGTGAGCGGTGAAGCTTTAAAGTAGTTCTAAATGACTAAAACTGCAACTTAACCATATATTCAAATACTACCGTGTCTAAATTATATATATATATATATATATATATATATATATATATATATATATATATATATATATATATATATATATATATATATATATAAGAACAAGTAGTTAATAAAACATGTTAAAAACACTGGAAAAGAGTTAAAAACATATTTCATTTTAAAAAGGAAAAGGAAACACTAAATAAATGGATCGTCCTTAAGCAGCGGAGTCTCGAAGAAATACTTTACTTCTCATCAGAGGGTAGGAATTGGCAAAATACGGGATCGGATTTTGCTTGCAAAAGTATTAAATGAAACTACAAGTAAGTCATAGATCTTACTTGATAACAAAAAGTGAAGCAGAGGGAATAGGGTAAATAAAAAAAAGTGATTTCACGTGAATGGATAGTCTGGTGAAGGGTAACATTTCCAATGACGGTAAAATCCAAAGATGCAGAATCCAAGAAAGTTAGTTAAAATTCCATTCGCATAAGTAAAATTATTATAAGCTCTATCTCCTATTTGATTTTATCGAGTTTTTACATCTGGTTGAGATTACTTTATAAATATTAATTCTTTAATATTTATAATTTACTTTAGTTTTACCATCTTGATAAACTTAACTGTAATTCTTATTTTATATATATATATATATATATATATATATATATATATATACATATATAATGTATAGATGCATATAATCTGACATCCTAACTACGATGCCAATGTCCCATTAGAGCTATATCAGATTAATTGGGCGGCAAGTATTAATGTTTAAAGTTACTTAAAATCTATAAATAAATACAAAGCGCGATTGTAAACCTCTACAATTTGTTGATTCTTTGACCAACACTTGAATATCTGCAACTCTTTACGCTAAAGTTATTCCAACTGATAACTTGCAATAATGTCCTCTTGAAACTGATAAGATCCCAATTAATTCAACTATCAGGCCATATAAGCGGTGTTGCCGTCACTTTCTGTCAATAGAAAAAAGTGCTAAAGCACCCATAACTCGAGAAGTTGCACAGCCTCTCTTTGCTATGAGAACAGATACCATCAGGTGTCAGTGCGTACAATCTGGCGACCTATATACAGATGATGGTTGGGAGTGGTGGCGGGGGGGGGAAGAAATAAGAAGAATTAGGAACACTTCGTGCAGATATCTAAAATTGTTGTTTTGTTTAATTTCATCTCAAATTTACCTTTTTATGGAACTCTGTAGAATAAGAAAATAACCGGGTGAATAAAATACAACGCTTTGTAAAAGAACTGAACACAACCAGTAGATGGTAATCCAAGCATGTCAATAGGGTATAAATTTATGTCTTACGATCGGGGCGAGCATGATAATGCAACGTAAAATTATTACATATATAGAAGATATATCGAGGATCAGAAATGGGTATGTTTGATCTAGCAGAACGGTGGTTCATAAAGATTGTGGGGTATGCGTTCGTGCCTAGCCCCCCAAAATATGAAAATAAAAAAAAAAAATTAAAAAAACGTTTACAAGAGTTTTTGATATAGATGTACATAATAATACTTTGATAAGTATGTTTCAACTTAAATAGGGATAGTATAATAAAATTGTGGGGTCTGCGTTCGCTCCTGTTCTCCATGGAAATATGGCACAAACTTTAACAAAGACTTTTCAGATCTATCTGCGTAAGTATACTTTGATAATTTTGTTTCAGTTTAAAGAAATATGGTATAATAAAATTATGGGGTGTTCGTTCGCGCCTGACCTCCATAAAATGTAAATATGTCACAAAGTTTAACAAGGTTTCTTTAAAGGGGTGAGGGTCCACAATAACACCTTAACTTTAATCTTAATTCACGTTAGCTTTTATTTATTTATTTTAGTTAAATCATATTTTGTCGAATAAATTCACCTCATAAATTCACGTTCTTATTAAAGTGAAAGCAAAAAAAAAAAGTCGGACAATTCTCGCACAAATTTTGCATAACTCTGTTTTTTTCCTTTTCCATTTGCACGTAGCACTCTTTCAAAAATAGATTCATAGATAAATAATAGAAAATATGAACGTTACTTGTTATCGTGTCAAAAGAAGGAAAAATCCTGCTCACGTGATTATGTGTCTTTTTAAAAACATTTACATAACCTTTTTATTTTTATTTATATATCTGTTTAAGCTGTTTTTGTCAGGGTAAAAGAAGGAATTCAGTTGATTACAACCCTTTCTGCGCGTTTTTTACATTACGAAAGTACAACCCTGAATCCCACGGCGCAATACTACACCGTTCAATACTGTAAAACTGAAACGAAGCTGTTCTGCTTGATAAGGGCGCCAGTTTCTTCTTATTCATATTCATATCGATTCTTTGCTTTAAAAAACTAAAGTGATTACGTGTTTACTTTTTTAATATCCCATTTTACTGTTTCGGATTATTTTACTAAAGTAAGTAAAGCTTCATTATTTTTCAAAACTGTTTTTGTTTCTTTGTTTTTCAATATTTCGTCGATATTATTTAGTAAGAGTGTTTAGCAGAAAAGCCAACAAACGACTACCCGAAAAAATAAATATACAAGAAATAAATGTTACCATAGTGAATAAAAGTTCAGTTCATGTTTTTTTTGTTTTGAAATAGTTTTTAATGCGCTTTACTGGAAATAATTTCAACGAACCCAAATTAAAACGAAATTTGAGACGATAACTACTTAAATTAATTTTTATATGAATTACACATGCCATAATCGAATATTCCTCAAGCAAAAAATAATGGAAAACATTAAAATATGTGTATAAATATTCCGTACGTTGACGGAAATCCCTTAAATTGTTAACACAGAATGCTCAGGTGCCCCTCCTTCAAATTGAAAAGAGGGGCTCTCCATTTCAAAGTCGCTGCCATTTTGATTTTTTTAAATCGGTTCGTGAATTAAAAAAAATTTTTTTTTTACAAACTACCTAAAAATACAAACCAATGAACTTTTCTACCATAAAAGTAATTTTTATTGACTATGGTAACATTTATTTCTTGTATATTTATATTATTATATATATAACATTTTCTCTTTGTAAGGAAACATTATTCTGTTGGTCACTCTTGGCTACGAATGGAAGCAAAGTTGATATGAAAAAATATATTTTCCGCGAAAATAACCTTATTTTCATCATATTTTGCTTAGGGTAAAATTTTGAGTATCAAAACCTATCTTTTTACAACTCCCTCCTTTTCAGACCCTATCATAGTTTAATCAATCACAGTCAATTTCCTGTAGGCTGTTTTTTAACCCAGTCAACAACGGGTACTTCTGCTATTAGAATATATATTAGATATAATATACATATAATTAATAGATATAATATATATAATTTATATAATATATTCAAAATATATATAATAGATATATAATATATATATAATATATATAATACTAGCAAAAGTAACCTTCGTTTACTGGGTTCAAAAACAGCCTACAGAAAATGGACTCTGATTTATGAAAGTATCATAGGTTATTAAAAGGAAGGGTTGTAAATTTGGGTTGAATTTGGGGGTAGCAACACCAAAGCAAAATATGATGAAAGTAAAAATAAAATAGATAAACCCCATAATTTATTATACCATACCTGTTCACACTGAAACACTTATCACAATATTCTGTGGATCTATATGAAAAAAAAACCTTGTTAAACTTTGTGACATATTTCCGTTCTATGGAGATCAGGTGCGAACGAACATCCCATAATTTTATTATACCATATTTCTTCAAACTGAAAAATAATTATTAAAGTATACTTACGCAGATAGATATGAAAAGTTTTTATTAAAGTTTGTGCCTATTTCCATTCTATGGATGCCAGGCGCGAATGCAGATCCCACAAGTTTATTATGTCATCCCTATTTAAGTTAAAACATACTTATCAATGTATTCTCATGTACATCTATATCAAAAACACTTGTAAACGTTTTTTTTTTAATTTTTTAATTTTTTATTTCCATACTTTGTGGACCAGGCGCGAACGTAGACCCCACAATTTTAATGAACCACCGTTCTGCCAGATCAAACATACCCATTCCTGTGTCTCGATACATCTATCATTATATGTAATCAGTTTTTTAAAATAGTCAACCATATAGGAGTCTATTCGGTACCAGACACACACACACATACAGCTTTATATTATAGATATAAATAGTATAAAATCTTTATATTATATAGTTATAACATATATAATATATATATTATATATAATATATATATATATTATATATAATATATATTATATATAATATATATTATATATAATATATATTATATATAATATATATTATATATAATATATATTATATATAATATATATCATATTTAAATAGTATAAAATCATTATATTATATATTTATAATATGTAACATATACACATTATATATATATATATATATATATATATATATATATATATATATATATGAAACTACGAATAAATATACACAACTCGAATCTGACTTATTACTTACAATGTAAATAAATGAAAAAGCATGAAGTGATTAATATGACACAAAATGATGCTACTTGTTTGTATTTATTCATTGACGCTGTGAAATCAGATATTATCAAAATCATTCAATGAAACTGGAGTGAAGAAAACCTCTTGTTGACTATAAATTTTTATCCATTAAAATTTATTTCTTAGTTTATGAATACATTTTCCGATTAGAGCGAGCGATGAGCGGGAAAGAGAAACTCAGAACCAGATTTAAACTAAATGTAAACAGAGTCAAAAAAACATATATGAAACGACCAAGAAAGAAACAGGCAGATACACACACATATATACATGCATATATGTATGCATATATATATATATATATGTGTGTGTGTGTGTGTGTGTGTAATTACAGAGAAATATATCAGAAAGTAAAACCCATTGAATTTGGTGATGTTGATAGTACTCAATAAAAAAAGCGGAATAAATTACTATTTGTCGTTACAATAAATTTATTGCTCCAATCTAAAATGATTTCATCAGGCACCAGATATATATATATATATATATATATATATATGATGATTGCAACGTCTTGCCAGACGAGTGCCACTCCCTCAGACATTTAAAATCCGTGAGCCCAAATGCCTGAGGGAGTATCTATACAAAGATGATGTTACAGAGTCTTAGCTTTGTACGACAGCTAAGTCTCTCTCTCGGTTCAAAATGTTGAGATCCAGCAACAAGCAAGAGCAAGAAAGCCAGCAACAAATTAAACTGCAGACCAGCTTAATGCGGGTACTGGTCTTCCGCTTTATGGTTTTTTAAATCAGAGATTTGCTTCTCCTAGGAAGGTTGCCTTCACCACGGCTTACGGGAGCCCTCTCCACCCCAATACACATATATACACACACACAAATATACACGGTGCTAGTTGGCCGTTGACCCAGAAAAAGAGTTCATTCGCCCTTTGGAAGGTCTTGTTTTTAATCCTTCAGGGAGACTAGCCGCCCTCCTCACCAAACAAGTCTGGTGGGGGAACCAGTTTAGTCGCCGGTGACCCGACCATGAGGCAGGTAGTACTGGGTTACATGGTACCAGTAGCATATGACATGACCTGACATATATATATATATATATATATATATGTATACACACACACACACACACACACACACATATATATATATATGTGTGTGTGTGTGCCTGTGTGTGGCGTGTTCAAATATTTTTGTGGTATAAAATTTAAATATAGCTATATAAAGAGGTTATTTATTATCATACGTAATGAATTAAATATAAAACAAAAAGTTTGAAAGGGCTATGTGGCCGATTTTCAACCTCAAACTACAAAACTAAATCAATGTTAGAATTACGATTATGTGAAAACGATGCTACTGAAATCATAGCATTTTTACAAAAGAATCCTCACTTATAAATGATAAGAATTAATGAGTGTACGGCAGTCAATGGGACAATATCGCAGTAATCGTTAGTTGTGGAAATTTGGTAAAATTGGATTACTTAACGGGTCGGCTCATCAAGAACTTGTTTGGGTTGGACCGTAAGACGACCATATTGTAGAAAGCGAGCTAATGAAAGGGAGTTTTACGGGTTTGCGCTTCTAAGAAAGTAGCTTTTTTCATGGAATCCACGTTTAGACTTAGGCAGAGATAAGAGCATGGCAAATGGGAAGAAAGGAAATCAGTTAGAAACTACATAAGAAACTACATAAGAAACTACATAAGAAACTACATAAAGTCCGAAAGACTTTTCTGTTTGCATATCAAAAGGGAGGTCACAAAGACTTAATGCCAATGGTTTTTAGAATTTTCAGAAAATGGAAAATAATGTCACTTTAGATTACAGAGCTAATTGTTTATTTGCTTTTCTTGATTCATTAGTTTGTAAAGGTACCTCTGCTTTCTTACTTTAGTTTATCGGAAAGTAACATTTACTAATCCATGCTCTTGTTGAGACCCATTTTGTCTCAGTTTATTTAGACCGTTTTACATATTAATGATTTGGTCATAATTTAAGCTGTATGACGCAATTAAATTCACTAAGATCCTCTTTAACGATACCTATGCATTAGACATGGTTAAATCTACTTTCAAAAGTGAAATTTCAAATTTTGATGAGAAAAACACATATCTTATCTATCATCACCTACCTTGGCTAGATAGCGTAAGTAACATATGGTAGCATGGGTAACATAAGTGACTCATTAGCGAATAAAACGTTACTTTGCATCGATTACAAACATTATTTTGCCACAAAGCCCATCTTTATATAGATTTCAAAAGATGTTCTCCACTTCCACAACCATAATAATTCCATTATTTATTAAATAAATAAACTTTTTAAAATGCCACAGAAACGTATGGAATGCTTCAGACTACTTTGGAGCCATCTTGCATGAATCGAGCATCAGTTTTAGAGTGCCATAGAAGATTTAAGGAAAGCATGGAGTCTGTGAGAGATGATGAGAAATTTGGGAGGAGTAAGGAAGTCAGCACACCAGAGTTAATTGGTCAAATGAAGAATTTCATGAATGACTGTCGTGTGTCTATAGAGATAATAAGTGCGCATTTTGATGTTAGTGTGGGTGCTGTACACACACTTATTTGCGAGGAACTGAGGTCGTAAA
>NC_136505.1:53808609-53816109 GCF_053919585.1 Euprymna scolopes
CCCTTGATCATTGCTAGCCGTTGAAAGTTTGCTAATAATATAACAAGGCCCAATATAAGCGAGAAAAGGGGTAAATGAGGAAATGAACAAATGAAGAATATTGAGTAACGCGAAGTAGAAACAATAAGTGCATCTATATATATATAAATCTCGTCTGTCTGTTTGTATGTATGTATGTATATGTATGTATGTCTAAAACTTTCGACAGAGGCGACCGATTTTCACAAAATCGGTATCGTTCTGAAGCTCGACCCTATGGACGACAAATGTCGAAAGATTGGCTTAAACCATTAATTCCTTCACCCTCAGCTAAACACTTTTCTACAGGGAGGGGGTCGCTTTTTTCGCCGATATTTTCGAAAGTCATCACTTATGTATATATATATTTATATATATATATAATGTATGTATATATATATTTATATATATAATGTATGTATATATATATTTATATATAATGTATGTATATATATACATATATTTAAATATATATATTGTATGTATATATATATTTATATATATAATGTATGTATATATATATATTTATATATAATGTATGTATATATATATTTATATATATATAATGTATATATATATATATTTGTATATATATGTATATATATATTTGTATATATATAATGTATGTATATGCATATTTATATATATATATATATAATTTATGTATGTATATATATTGATATATATATAATGTATGTATATATTTTGATATATATATAATGTATGTATATATATATATTGATATATATATATTGATATATATATAATGTATGTATATATATATATATTGATATATATAATGTATGTATATATATATTGATATATATATATAATGTATGTATATATATATTGATATATATATAATGTATGTATATATATATATTTATATATATAATGTATGTATATATATTTATATATATATAATGTATGTATATATATTTATATATATATAATGTATGTATATATATTTATATATATAGTGTATGTATATATATTTATATATATAATGTATGTATATATATTTATATATATAATGTATGTATATACATTTATATATATAATGTATATATATATTTATATATATATATAATTTATGTATGTATATATATATTTATATATATATAATTTATGTATATATATATATTTATATATATATAATTTATGTATATATATATATATATAATTTATGTATGTATATATATATTTATATATATATAATTTATGTATATATATATTTATATATATATAATGTATGTATATATATATTTATATATATATAATTTATGTATATATATATATATATATTTATATATATATATAATTTATGTATGTATATATATATTAATATATATATATATAATTTATGTATATATATATTTATAT
The DNA here is from genome assembly GCF_053919585.1 of Euprymna scolopes. Classification (NCBI taxonomy): domain Eukaryota; kingdom Metazoa; phylum Mollusca; class Cephalopoda; order Sepiida; family Sepiolidae; genus Euprymna; species Euprymna scolopes. Next base: position 53,810,011 of record NC_136505.1, read on the forward strand.
ATATATAATGTATGTATATATATATTTATATATATATAATTTATGTATGTATATATATATTTATATATATATAATTTATGTATGTATATATATATTTATATATATATAATTTATGTATGTATATATATATTTATATATATATAATTTATGTATGTATATATATATTTATATATATAATTTATGTGTGTATATATATATTTATATATATATAATTTATGTATGTATATATATATTTATATATATATAATTTATGTATGTATATATATATTTATATATATATAATTTATGTGTGTATATATATATATTTATATATATATATAATTTATGTATGTATATATATATTCATATATATATAATTTATGTATGTATATATATATTCATATATATATAATTTATGTATGTATATATATATTTATATATATAATTTATGTATGTATATATATATTTATATATATAATTTATGTATGTATATATATATTTATATATATAATTTATGTATGTATATATATATATTTATATATATAATTTATGTATGTATATATATATTTATATATATAATTTATGTATGTATATATATATTTATATATATAATTTATGTATGTATATATATATTTATATATATAATTTATGTATGTATCTATATATTTATATATATAATTTATGTATGTATATATATATTTATATATATAATTTATGTATGTATATATATATTTATATATATAATTTATGTATGTATATATATATATATATTTATATATATAATTTATGTATGTAGATATATATTTATATATATATATAATTTATGTATGTATATATATATTTATATATATAATTTATGTATGTATATATATATATTTATATATATAATTTATGTATGTATATATATATATATATTTATATATATATAATTTATGTATGTATATATATATCGATACATATATAATTTATGTATGTATATATATATCGATATATATATAATGTATGTATATATATATTTATATATATATATAATGTATGTATATATATAATTATATATAATGTATGCATATATATATATATATGTATATATATGTATGTATATATACATGTATATATATATATATATATATATATATATATAGAGAGAGAGAGAGAGAGAGAGAGAGAGAGAAATTAAGCCATACAATGTTTCTGAATTATTTTAGAGGAGATTCGATTATTCGTATTATTTTGATTTTTCGAACTACTGTTCTCATCTTCAGTGTTGATTTCACATTTTTGTCTGTAACTCCGACATTTTCAGGAACTTATGAATCTTTCTGTCGAACTCAAGAATCAGCACAGAATATTGCTGAGAATCCTTTATTTAGTCCACGGAAGTAGCATGCTCAGGTTAGCTCGGCCATAACTAAGTGGAAGGCTTAAGGAATTCGCATTTGTATTTTGAGTGTCAATTTCCAGAAAACTACTTTAGCCACTACGCCTTGTGGAAATTCTGGAATGAACATCAAAAAACTTACACTTATTGGAATACACTCTACTAAACCTGGTCGTCACATTAAATGTTAAATTTCAAAATGCATTTTCGACGGGACACACTTGAGAAGAACAATATTCAATAAAATTAGTTTTTGTAAACTTGGAAAGAATTTCATAGAACCGTATGGCATGTTTCAAACTGCTTGCATGAATTGAGCATTAGTTTTTGAGTGGTATAGAAAATTCAAGGAAGGGAGTGAGTCTGTGAGTGATGATGAGGGGTTGTTGAGGGAGTAAGAAAGTCAAAAGACTAGAGTTGATTAGCCAAATAAAGAATTTCAGGGACAAGGACCGTCGTGTATCTCTAAAGACAATAAGTACACAGTTTGATGTCAGTGTGGGAACTGTACACATAATTATCCGCGAGGAACTGAAGATGCGGTAGATTTGCGCGAATGCACAAGTTACTTTTGGTTATTTCTTAAGCTCAAAGAAAACCTCAGAAGCTGTTGTTTTGAGATCATTGAGGAGATGAAAGAGGCGGTGACGAGGTTCATTGACACGCTCACACAAGAAGATTTCCATGGGGATTTCCAGAAGTTGTTAGAACGGTACAAGTACATTGCAGCCGGAGTAAATTACCTCGAAGGGGACTGGAGTTTCATGTGTGTTCTATAAATAAAAGTACCTATACGAAAAAAAGTGTGGAGACTTATTGAATGCACCGTATATGTATATATATATATATACAGGGTGTCTACAAAGTCTGGCTACATTATGTAGCCAGACTTTGTGGAAGCATCCTATAGATTATGTAGCCAGACTATATATATATATATATATATATATGAGAGAGAGAGAGAGATGGAAAGAATCAATGTCATGAAGCAGTTTTAACTGAAAAGTTATGTCTGCATAATCTATAAATACATTGGTCTGTTTGTTTTATCGTTCTGTTATACCATTTAACCCATGTGTTCTTTGGTGTCTAAACTTAGCACAAAGGACTTGACAGGTTAATTAATCGGACAATCGCATCTGAAGGTGAACACGGATCATTATTCTAAATATAACAATACAAAAAACATATGATTCAAATAACTGGAAAACGCATGGTCAACATTGAAGAGACGACACTACCTCACTTGTGTTTCTTTTCATAGCTTAGCGCGGACATTTCTTTTTTCGGGTTAGATTGTCATTTCGAACGAATCTCTCGTCGTGTTTAACGCTCGAATTATGGTTTATCCTCGTCGGCAATTTCAGTTAATGAGTCAGCGTCATAGAAGATAGTACTCATGCACGCGACAACACTATTTAGTCTGTCAGATGACAGAATCGGAGAAGGAAAAAATAGAGCATAAAAACTTTAGTTTGCAGTGGGATTATATATATATATATTAACCCCCCCTGCTTGTGTAGAGCACTGTCGTAAAATGATTTCACCGGATGCGCTAATTAGCATTATGCAAAGCGAAGCTGTTTTTATTTTTGTAAATAAATAAGCAGGTCGAGCACTGTAAAAGCTGTGGGCAACTGTCTATATAAATGGCCATTTGCTGAGGTCGTTTACGGGCACCAATCTCATGGGCTGGATATTAGATCTGCTGACTATCAGTAAGGTGGTTGTAGGTTCAGTACCTGGCTAGGGATGAATGCTAGTTTAGCCACACTGATAAGTTATCATACAGCGAAACAGTCTGTATATACATGACTTTATATATATGTGTGTGGGGCATGAATTTGTATGCGAGGAGAATAGCGTATATAAGAATGACGAATTGGAAAAGACAGATTGTTGGGTTTTTGATAGTCGAAAGAGATAGAGAGTTGATGTTCTGAAGAAGAATTGGTACAAATTTCTGCGAAAGAATTCTGATATTTCCTCATTTACAATGTAGTTTGGTTTTCTTTTATTTTTCCATATCTCCTTTGCCTTCAAGTAGCCTTGAAAAGCGGTAACTCTATAAAAACATGATAGCGACTCGTTCTAGATAACACCGCAATTAGTACCAACATCTCTTAATTAAAAGTGCTTTTTAAAGCATCTTACCTTTTTTCCAAAAGCTCTCAGTACTTTCTTATATAAAGAGTTTTAGTCTTTATATGTATATATATATATATATATATATATATATATATATGTATATTGTATGTGTGTCTACGTATATATATATATATATATATATATATATATTGTATGTGTGTCTACGTATATATTTTTTTTTTTTCGTACAATTATTTCTGTTCATTTCAAAACGTATATTTTTTTAGACAATGAATTCAAAACATCTTTATTATCAAAAGAAAATGTTTTGGCATGGGCTAAAACCATTGCATGAATAAATATGTTCTTTTCTGTCTAAACATTAGAGCATTTTTTTTTAATAATTATATTTATAGCTCTAATAATATTATTACATTTTCTCTAACGCATGAGCAATAAACAAAATAAAAGTCTTTGCCCATACGTGCGCGGTTTATACGTGCTTGTCTTCGATTCTCTGCATAGTTTCATTATCCTCGTTTTGTATCTCGTCTTTTTAACTTAGATAAAACTTCTCAAGCCGAAAAACACAAGGAGAAGTCCGCCGAGTTTCTTTAAGTTTTTATTGTGGGAAAATCGACTTAAGAGAGTTAGAGAAATCAATAACTAAAATTATTTAAAATGAATACGTATTATGTACGTTTGAAAGCCAAATCATGACGCAATTATATGTGATTAAACAATATTTATTGTTTAAAATGAATATATGTCAAAGTAATACCCCATATTCAGCATTCTATACATTTTCTTTCTTTTTTCCCTCTGTCTTGTCATGGTGTTGAGTTTGATAAGAAGGTTATTAAAAGAAAGAAACCTTAACTGAAAAACATGCAGCCTGTTGTTCTTAGCGGTGTTGTTTTGAAATGTCGGAATCTCGTAGGCTGCACGTTTTTCAGTCAAAGATGTAGATTCCGTGTTAGCAACGTCGATTAAAGTTTAAAATGAATACGTACTGTATACGTTAGAAAGCCAGATCATGGTGCAATTATATGTGGATAAACAATTTTTATTGTTTAAAATGAATATATTTCGAAGTAATACTACATCTTCAGCATTTTGTAATTCTCTTTATATATTCATTTATATATTTTTATATATATATATATATATATATATATATATATATATATATATCCTGTTTTCAAATAACATTATAAACATGTACGGAAGGTATACAAAATTTTAATTATCCGACAACGGGGTACAAATAATCCAGAAAAAAACTTATTTTATTGAATTTCGAAAAATGCAATTCTTCTCACCAGAGGAAAAGGATTTTGCAAAGTATACAAGAAATTTTGCGGGTTAATGCATAAAGGAAACTACAAATATGAAATTAATCCTACTTTTATTTAAAAAGTTATTTAGTACTTAGTGATGGGGATTCAGGAAGATTAAGAAAGAAATAAACAGGAAACGGAAGGAAAAGAATATGGAAAAAAACAATTAGAAAGGCGGTAAAACCCAGAACAGGATAAATCCAAAACGAGTCCTTTTAAAATCCATTGGTAATCCATAAGAAAACAGAATTATAATCGTTCAGGATAAATTAAATCTTTCAGAAAAAGCCATCACCTCAAATAGAAGTGAAGTTCCATTTTATATATATATATATATATATATATATATATATATATATAATGAGCTAGAATACCTAGTATATATCTATTGTGTTTATCGAGAATTTTCATTCAAACAAGAATTCTTAAAAGCAACAGAAATCTTCTGTTTATAATACATTTTATAGTTTTTCTATTTTACAAATATGACGAACATATTGTTTTTAAAATTATCAAAGTCTTTCTTTGAACAATATAAACTTATTTTAATTGATTTTACGTGCCTATTTACGTGTTGCCTTTTCCTACTCCTTTTTTTCTCCACTTTTGCTTCTTTTGTTGTTTATAGACTACATAGGTTAGTGAGGGATGCCATTTTCTTTTCCCTGCGACCTCTTTCCCACAGAAGACACATTGCGAGTCTGTCTTTGCTTTATCGTTATTTTCCTGTCAAGTGCTCATCTGAACTTAAATCGTAGGTGGCCCCTTCGCCAAACTTTCACGAAAAACACTCGTCTAGCCAAAGGCACTATCAATAATTTCCCACACTCTTTATCTGTGCCTACACCTAAATGTAGATTCCGTGAACAAAGCTTCTTTCTTAGAACTGCACGCCTGTGGAACTCTCTTCCGTTTGCCTGCTTTCCAGCTAACTACAATCTGATTGTCTTCAATTCCAACGTAAACAAGTTTTTGATGAACCGTTCCCCTAAGTAATCCAATTTACAAAATTCCCACTAATTATGTTTACGCTATAATCACATTGACGAATGTATACGCATTAACCCTTATCCTTAAGTGCTCTCCGAGCCTTTATAAGTGGTGATTCCTATGTAAAAAAATTACTTTTTAACCTGATGATGATTCGACTTAAAATCGAAAGCGTTAGTGGTACATACGGAAGTTTCGTTTGTTTTTTTTTTCAATACAAAAAAAATAATTCGTGAAATGGAAAATTTAAATATGGTATAATAAAATAGATATCTATTGACTTTAACAATATTATTTGAATATATACACATACACATATAAATA
>NC_136505.1:53821109-54061109 GCF_053919585.1 Euprymna scolopes
AAGTTTACTTGGATATGCTGAAAAGTATAGTGATTCCATAGTGCAATCATGTGGCCGTTGGCAGACCCGGAGTGTGACACTAGGACTCGGCGCCGGCCAACAAGTCCAAAGAGACCTAAGCTTGGCTTCAGAAGGAGTGCTACGACTTTGCATCTCTCAATATGCCCCCCCTCTCCCGACCTGAACCCGCTGGACTACATTGTTTTGTCATCAGTCGAGAACATCACCAACATGACCTCTCACAACTCCAAATCTATCCTGATCGCCGCTATCCGCTGAGTATTCGATGAGCTCCAACCGGCGATTGTGGAAAAGTCATTCTCCCAGTTCCGGACCTGTATCGAGGCTGTGATTGAGGCTGAAGGCGGCTACATTGAATAGATGTCATCTCTACTACATTATCATCTTATCTGAATTAATTATTTCAATAAATGTTTTAAAATGATGCTATAGTGTTTTATATATATATATATATATATATATAGCGACAGTTTTATCGTTCCACTCTGTATATCAGATTTCTATTTAATTTGATCTGTAATCATTAGATTAATATGAAGCAACCTTCCCCAGTTTTTTTTGTTTTTTTTTTATTTAAAAACCGTGACTCGGTCCTAACATACGCTTAAACATAATAAATATTTTAATTTATGCGGATTGCGTACGCATTATTATGAAATCAATTCTCTATTGAGTTTTATATATCACGAGGAATAATTTGCCCGGTGAATTAATTCGCAAAAATATAAAATAATAATAATAATAATAATCATAATAATAATAATAACAATAATAATAATAATAATAATGTCGTTTATCAAATTCTGTCTATGTTTGTTTACAATATCACGCCAACTGATATTTGACGATGAATACCATGGAAAGTCACTTCTGATTAATGTTTTATTTTTTTAAAATTCAAAGAAATGATTTGCGGCGATTTTAAATGGCACCTTTTCTTTTATCGCAAATTGAACTCATTAATAAGAAAAAATTAAAATAATATGGTCAGATACACTCTGGCTGAACAGAGGATCATTCGATCCGTAATGGAATGCGCTACCACTAAACTATATGTCCAGATTGTAATAAATTTGTTTTTTTTGTTTTTTTTTATTTGCCAAGATTTTTGATTTTCCTTTGCCGGTATAACAAAAAATATTCCTATGTAAAAATTATTCTTTTTTATCTATAAGGGTAGAAAGGCTACTTCTAAGACCGTTTTTTTTTTTTTTTTTTTTTTTTGTTTTTTTGCTTTCGTAAAAACACTGTCAGACATATTAATTATTTTTGTGTAAAATTTGCAAAAGATAGACTCAGCCGTTTCGGAACCTATGAGGAAGAAACTCACACATAGTGACTTTGATATACAAGTTATATATATATATATATATATATATATATATATATATATATATATATATATATATATATATATATATATATATATATATATATGAGAGAGAGGGAGAGAGAGGCAGACCCAAGTCGAGTTGTACATCACCCATGTTGACCGCGTCGACACTGCGGTGCTGGTTCATTCGCTGCGCAAGCCGTTGAGATTCCGTCCTCATCTGCCAAGGGCATCGTTGACCAGGCTTGAAATCCAAATGATAAGATCGATAAATCTATGCACTTCATCTCATAGCGATGGAAGTGGATTGTGTCAAACTATCCCTCCGCGGATTTTAGTGTCACTGTTAGCGACTCATTTTGATTTCTTTTAACCTTTCAAGACATAGTCCAACATTGCGGAACTTCTAATGTAAGGATTATAGATTTATAGATCTACTAGCATGGGTGCCCGGCGTTGCCCGTGTGTTTGGAGGTGTATGCTGAGCAAAAATTAAAAAAAGGTCAATTTTTTTAACTTTGACCCCTATTATGCCCCCTTAAAATTTATTGTTTTGGGTTTAAATTGAGTTATTAATTTAGATCCATGTCCAAGGAACCTATATCTAAAATTTCAAGTGTTTAGACCCAAAATTGTCGCAAGAGTTTGGTAGAGTTCTCAAAGGTTAAATCGTTGAACTTTGACCCCTTAACAGAAAAATTTCTGACCAAAAACAAATCACATCGATTTTCCCAAATCTCAGTACCCTGTATATCAAATTTCGAGTATGTAGACTAAAAATTGACAAAGTTATTGCGTAGGGAAATGTACACACACAGAGAGACACACAGACACGTCCACTTTTATAGATATACAAGCATGGATGCCCGGCGTTGCCCGGGTATTAGGAGATGTATGTTACGCAAAAAAAATGTGGTTAATTTTTTTAAATTTGACCCCTATTATGACCCCTTAACATTTATTGTTTTGGGCTCAAATCAAGTTATTAAGTTAGATCCATGACTAATAAACCTATATCAAAAATTTTAAGTGTTTAGACCGAAACTTGTCAGAGGAGTTTTGTAGAGTTCTCAAAGATCAAATTGTTGAACTTTGACGCGTTAACAGCCAAATTTCTGGCCAAATCTCAGTACACTGTATATCAAATTTCGAGTATGTAGACTAAAAATGTACAGAGTTATTGCATAGAGAAATATAAACACACTGACACGCAAATACACAGATACACACACAGACAGACACTTTCACTTTTATAGATATACTCGCATTTCAGCCCGGCGTTGTCCGGGTGTTTGGAGGTGTATGCTGAGTTAAAAAAAATGGGTTAGTTTTTTAAACTTTTACCCCTATTATGGAGCCTTAATATTTATAGTGTTTGGCTCAAATCAAGTTATTAGGTTAGATCCATGTCCACGGAACCTGAATTTAAAATTTCAAGTGTTTAGACCGGAAATTGTCGGAGGAGTTTGGTAGAGTTCTCAAAGGTCAAATCGTTCAACTTTGACCCCTTAATCGACAAATTTCTGGCCGAAAACCAATCACATTAATTTTCTCAAATCTCAGTACCCTATATATCCAAATTTCGAGTTTGTAGACTAAAAATTGACAGAGTTATTGCGTATGGAAATGTACACACACACACACACACACACACACACTCACTTTCACTTTAATAGATAGACTAGCATTTCAGCCCGGCGCTACCCGGTTATTTGGATGTGTATGTTGAGCAAAAAAAAAAAAAAATGGTAGTAGGAAGGCAGGCTCGAACCCGTACCGCAAAGGAGGAAAAGAACGGGGTAAAACCCAACGTTTATGCTGTTACGACCACCGCCAAACCGGAAGCGACATTTTTTTAAAATAAAGGCTAGACAATCTAAAGGAGAGGATAACTTTCAAAAATATCGGCGAAAAAAGCGACCCCCTGTAGAAAAGGGCCTAGTTGAAGGAGAAGATATTAATGTTTTTAGCCAATTTTTCGATATTTGTCGTATGAAAGATTGAACTTTAAAACGATACTGATCTTGGTAAAATCTGTCGCCTCTATTGAAAGTTTAAGGCAGACATGCAAACAGACATACATACATACATACATTTATATATTGATAACTAAAAATTTTCGACCCAAACTGACCAAAAGGCTTGCCCTATCTCTGAAACCCTTTATGTAAAATTTCAAGTATTTAGACCAGAAATTGTCTGAGTAATTTGGAAGAAACCGAAGGCGTCAATTTTTTTCAACTTTGACCCCTATTATGACCCCTTAAAATTAATTGTTTTGGACTCAAATCAAGTTATTAAGTTAGATCCATGTCCAAGGAACCTATATCTAAAATTTCAAGTGCGTAGACCCAAAATTGTCGGAGGAGTTTGGTAGAGTTCTCAAAGGTCAAATATCAATTTTCCCAAATCTCAGTACGCTGTATATCAAATTTCGAGTGTGTAGACTAAATATTGACGGTTATTGCGCAGAGAAATGTGCGCAGACACACACACACACACACACGTTCACTTTTATAGATATATAGATAGATATGATTTGTTGTGCACCGGACGGAAGCTTCACATGCCTCTCTGAAGCGACTTAGTTCACAATACATTGTAGGCTATATTGCATTGTAGGAACCCTACCGATGATTTTATATCATTATATTTAATGGATTGAAGTTTAAAATGCAACAGTCAAGTACTATGGTTCAGTTCTGTTCTAAACAGAAACATTCAATCAGAACGCGTCCTTGAAACATCTTGCTAATTTTATACGCCGGGTTTGATAAAACTTCTCAAATGCACTTGTGATGTTATAAGGGTGTTAACTTTTGTTAACACTTAGTCTACCAGGTAAATTATTTGTTAACAATTAGCGTTTTGTTAACAATTAATCTACCAGGTAAATTATTTGTTAACAATTAGTGTTTTGTTAACAATTAGTGTTTTGTTAACAATTAGTCTACCAGGTAAATTATTTGTTAACAATTAGTGTTTTGTTAACAATTAGTCTACCAGGTAAATTATTTGTTAACAATTAGTGTTTTGCTAACAATTAGTGTTTTGTTAACAATTAGTCTACCAGGTAAATTATTTGTTAACAATTAATGTTTTGTTAACACTTAATCTACCAGGTAAATTATGTGTTAACACTTAGTCTACCAGGTAAATTATTTGTTAACAATTAGTGTTTTGTTAACAATTAGTGTTTTGTTAACAATTAGTCTACCAGGTAAATTATTTGTTAACACTTAGTCTACCAGGTAAATTATTTGTTAACAATTAGTGTTTTGTTAACAATTAATGATTTGTTAACAATTAGTCCGCCAAGCAAATTATTCCTCATAGTATATAATACTCAATAGAGGATTAATTTTATAATAATTTATACGCAATCTGCATAAATTAAAATATCAGGTTAACGCTTGTGATGGTATAAGGGTGTTAACTTTTTGTCAAAACGTTCTTTAATCGGAGTTTTTTGATTAACGGTTTTCTGATACTAATCGGAGATATTCCCATATAAAACCTATCAAAGAACACTCCTAGACACATAAAGTACATTTATGTGAAAATTCAAAAAGATCGGACCAGCCGTTTCGGAATCCATATGGAACGAACTTACACACGCAAACAGACACACACACAATTTTTTTTTATATGTAAGCACCATCAGGAAGACCCGATGTTTTCCGCGTTTAATGATAGTCAACAAACGTTCTATCCTCCCATACTATTACTGTGATCTAAATCGATGAAATCGTCTATATATATATATATAGTGTGTTCATTTCAACCTCGGGGATTTTGCTTAAACTATTACAAGTTGTTTCAATCAACAGGACAATAAAATTATCCTTCGGATCTACACACACACACACACACATATCCAAGGCCATTGACAAAGGCTGGCATGAAGGGCTGCAAATGAAAATCAAATCATATGGTATAACTTGACGACTACTAAATATAATTAGATCCTTCTGAGACAATAGGACCATCCGAGTTTTCATTCATGGACGTTCATCCAAGCAGCATAACATTAATGCGGGAGTGCCTATTATTCCTGATATTCATCAATGATCTCCTCGATAACATTGAGTCTTAAATGGGTATATTTGGTGATGATACAACGTTCTATGACATGCATGAGTGAAGAACGGGTGTACACAAATTCAACACAATGGCTGAATCCTTAGAAAATTACATTCAGGCCGTAGTTGAATGGGGAGTTAAATTGAAGGTAACATTTTGTGCTAGAAAACTAAGCTGCTCTCCTTTAACAATTACAAGAAGCCTCTCAAAACCATTGATATCCATGATAAATTACCCCCTACCTGAGAATTCTTCCTTCAAACTCCTCGGCTTCACAGGAAATATGAACTGGAATAAATATATTGAGGACAATGTGAAGGCTGCTGCAAGGAAGGTGGGCACTCTCTATCGTGCTAGAAGACCACTAACACCTGAGAGTATCCTGTAGCTTTACAAGGAAACCATTCTCCTATACATGGAGTAGTGTTGCCACATCTGGTCTAGTGCATCTGCAACTAGTCTCTACCTCTTGGATAGGGTCCCAAAAAGGGTCTCCAATCCAATAGGTCCCACATTGTCAACTAGGTTCCAACTCCTGTCTCATCGCCGCAATGCTGCATCCTTGTGCCGGTTTTACAAGTATTTTAATGGAATGTGCTCTGATGAACTCATGGCACTTGTGCCCAGTTCGACGTACATATTCCCGACAAACTCGCTTAACAACAAAATCATACCTCTTCACTTTTGAAGTCCCTAAATGTCAGAAAGTTTTCTACTCTAATAGCTTTTTTTCTAGAACGGCTAAACTTTGGAATTCTCTTCCTGCCACCTGTTTCCCAAACTGTACTGATATGCAGCAGTTCAAATGCAACGCAAACCAACATCTCAATCTTTCATAGGCATCGTCTCAATTAGGTCAAAGTGGCAATATGCCTTGTTTCGAGGTGAAGGTGAGTCTTGTCACTAACTGTGTATACTTGGGTAGCACACTAAGTATGTCCGGTGCCTTGGATGATGAGGTATCGTTACGGATCAGCAGGCAAGTGATGCCTTCGGAAAGTTGTATAGGCGTTTGTGGAGCTGTTATGGGATCTCACTGCCAACCAAGATTAAGTTTTATGCCGCATGCGTTCTCTCTGCTCTTCTCTCTGCCTGTGAAACTTGGACAACATACAGGAAGCATTTGAGACATCTCCAGCGGTTTCATCAGATGTGCCCGCGGCGCACTATTAATTAATAAAATATCCTTTTACACAACAGTATGCAAATTAGTTAACGTTACAACTGTAGGTGCTTGAACGGACCCAATGTCTAAGCATTAAAGCTTACATTATCAAACATAGACTGAGATGGAGTGGACATGTGGTGAGGATGTTAGACAGCCTTCCCAAACAACTCCTTTATGGCGAGCTCGCCGAGGGAAGACTTCTGGATCAAAAGCCTAAAATGAGATTCAAAGATTGTTTGAGGTCAACCTTAAAAAATGTGAGATAGATGAAAGATCCTGGGAGAGTTTTGCTTTGGATCGTGGAGCGTGGAGGAGGACCTTGCGGGGAGGTGTGGGCAAGTTTGAGGCAGACCGAACCCAGTATGAGCGGCTAAAACGTGAAATCCGGAAGAGGAGGGTGAAAGGAGCAGTGGATGGGCGGGGGTGCCAAATTGGTTTGACGTGTGAGGTGTGCGGAAGATTATGTCTGAGCAGAGCTGGGCTGATAAGCCACCAGACTACTCATCAGCGCAGTGGGCCACAAAGCAGTCTTGTGTTGCCAGATCTAACCTGTATCAACTGCGGGCGGACGTACAAAACAACAGGTGATTTGAAGCAGCATCTGATTATACACATAAGTGATCATCAAGAACGTGCTGCTAATGACGCACATGTCTGCACAATGTGTGCCAAAGAATGCAAGAGTTTGGTAGGGCTTAAAAGCCACCTTCGTGCGGCACATCACTGATTTGTTTTCGTGTTTCTCTCTTTTTTTCATTTTTCTTAAACTTTTTCTTCTAGGGGGTGGGACATCCAACCAGATGTCTGACATTTACCCCTATTTTAGTGAGTCCAACCAAGAGATCTTTTCAGGATTCTAGCCGTCCCTTTCAGTGCAATCGTTTGTATTTCACTTGCACTTGGTTCACGGGGTATGCTTGCTATGTACTTTTTAAAGTTCTTTTTCATAAGCCCAGTTGCTCCTATAATGACTGGTATAATTGAAACGTCTTTTAGTTTCCAATTTCGTTTCATATCATACATAAGTCCTTGATACTTTGTTATCTTTTCCCTCTCAGCTCTAATGGCAATGTTCGAAAACGAATTTTCTGTCATCATGTATATATGTATGTATGTATGTGTGTGTGTCTGTCTGTATGTATGTATGTATGTATGTATGTGGTGCTTACTTGCTTCTTCATACCTTTCCTCTTAAGTACTCTAGTTTGTTTTTTTGGTTTTAGCTATACTAACCTATACTTATTATTTTACACATATTTTTCCGTTTATACTTATTATTTTCTTCATTTCTTTTACAGAAACACAATAGCATCGGGAAAAGGCTCAAGAAAATTCTTTAGGTAAGATTTTCGTGTAATATTACTTACTATGTATATAATTATATCCTGCTGTTTATTATAATAATTGTTTAAGGGAAAGTATTTTGATATAAAGGATATATCTACGCAGATGAAAAGGGAATTATTTTTTTTATTTCACATATCATTTTTTCAATATATGTAAATTATTTCTGTTTTTTTTTTTTCGCTATGAAAACGAAAAACATATAATGTTAACGGATGGCGGATAGTTACTTGAGGGGAATAGAAAAAAAGAGAAAATTGACCAACACTGATATTGAATAGTAATAAATAATATCTTCGTGTTAAAAGAAAGGAAAAATTTAACAATGATGTTCAAAAGAAATGACGCATATTTTTTTTTAATATTGGTCCATTCAGTCAGCAGTTTTCGCGATGGAAATGATATTTGAAAATATAGTGTGACGAACCAACGATTAGTGCATGTTATAGACCTTATTGGACGCATTTTAAATACTATTTTAAACTTGCATAAACGACTGACGAACGAAAGGAGCTTCTACAAATGTATGGATAGATTTAAACAAAACGATACTGAGAAGGCGGAGGGGATAAATAGAGAAAAAAGAAAGGTAGAAAAAAAGAGATAGAGGCTGTGTTGTTTTATAGCATATCAATACATTTCAAGATATTGAATATCGACGTCAGTAACTCTGGAAAAAGTTTTTAATGCTTCAAGTTATATATATATATATATATATATATATATATATATATATATATATATATATATATATATATATATATATTTCCACGATGGTCACCACTTAACAAGGCCCGGAAGCCACTCAGGGATAAGGGTCATTGCAAGTACAGTACGTTAGTGTGGAGATTTAATGAAGTCTTTACTTAAGGGGGCGGTTCATTGGGAATTTGTTTACGTTGGACTTGAAGACATCCAGGTTGTAGTCAGGTGGGAAGCGGGCAGATGGAACAAAGTTCCACAGGTGTGCACTTCTAAGAAAGAAGCTTTTTTCATGGAATCTACGTTTTGATTTAGGCACAGATAAAGAGTGGGTAAAATTTTTGACAGTGGATTCAGCTAGACGGGTGTTTTTCGTGAAAGATTGGCGAAGGGGGGGCCAGAGATTGGAGTTCAGACGAGCACCTGCCATGGAAATAACGATAAAACAAGGATAGGCTGGCAACGTCTCTTCTGTGGGAGAGAGGTTGCAGGGAAGAGAAAAGGGCATCCCCCACTAAGCCACGAAGTCTATTTTATACTCTGTCAAGACAGGATAGGCTGTTTTAGCAGCTCCTACCCAGATATAGCAGCAGTATTCCATCCTTGGACGTACTTGGCTTTTATACAGATAAAGAATTGCATCAGTAGTGAGATATCTTCTGGAGCGGTAGAAGGATCCCACCATCTTTCCAGCGACCTTGGCAACAGACTTGATGTACGTGTTCCATTTCAGATCAGGATTAAAGGACAAACCCAGAAGCTTGTCAAAACATGGGGCTTCTCCTAGACGAGAGCCATCCATTTTTATTGATGCTAGATGGGTATCAGAGCGTTGATGATGTAAAGATAGGAGTTTGGTTTTAGATGCATTAAAGGTAACCAGCCACGTCTTCTCCCACTGAACCACGCGCTCGAGATCAGAGGAGAGAGAGTCAGAGATAGCTTTGTCATTTACAGCCTTTGATGTGTTGCCGTAGATGGTCGTGTCATCAGCATAAATGTCAACGGATGATTTAAGTATGTGTTTAGGGAGATCATTGATGTAGATCAGGAAGAGAGTTGGGCCCAGGATTGACCCTTGAGGGACTCCAGCATTAATACTGCAGCCTCTGATTTTTGTCCATCGACCACTACTCTTATGAGCCTATCGGAGAGAAATGATTTAATGATTGAGAAAACATTTCAACTTATACCGTAGCTGGAAATCTTGTGAAGTAGGCCCTTATGCCATACCTTGTCGAAGGCCTTTGATATGTCAAGAGCTTGTTGCCCTAGAAAGGAAGCCTTTATCAAGAGATTCACTAATCCTGTGAGATATAACCGTTAGCACATCTGGGGTAGATCTTGCAGAACGGAAATCATATTGTGTGTCACTAAGAAGGATATTTCTGCTGAGGTGGTTGACTATTTCTCTATTTAATATGGATTCCAGCAACTTAATCATGACACACAGGAGACCTATTGGTCTGTGCTGAGAGGGAGATGACTTACCACCTGAATTCTTAAATACAGGGCATACTGATGAGGTTTTCCAGGGTGTCGGAAAGAACTTCTCTCCAAAAAGCTAAATGGAGGCAATCAAGAACATATGCTGTAGAACGGAGAAAAAAAAAGCCAAAGACCCATGTGGTTTGATGTGATATTTGGAACTAGTTATGACCAAAGTTTCATTTCATTCGGCCAAAACACTAAGAAACGGGGCCTAATTAGAGTTTGGCCCATTTTTTTTTTTTTTTTGGTCACACTGTATATATATATATATATATATATATATATATATATATATATATATTGTTTAGGCGATCGGGTTTCCATCCTGGCTTGAGATAGTTGCTTGTCTAGCCGCACTGATGAGCTGTGAAACAGCGAAACAGTACTGTATGTGAATGTATATATATATATATATATATATTATTTTAAAGTTTTTATTCGGTTCGGTTTGGCTGTTTTTAATGGAAAGTTGCTGTTTTAGTTTTTGACTTTGCAGAACGTGATTAAGCTTTGCAAAGAAAAAAAAGCAATAAAAGCAATGTTTGGTGCATTTTGGTTCAGGAAGTCATTATCTTTAGACAGTCTGATCTTGTAGCGCCAGACGGCCCGATTCTCTATCGATGCCTAAACCTAAACGTGGACTCCATGAACAAAGCTTCTTTCTTATAACTTCCCGACTTTAGATCTTTGTTCCGCTGATCTGCTCTCCGGCTGGCTACGATATTGTCGTCTTCAAGTAAACAAGTTCTTATTGACCCATCCTCTTAAATAATCTAATTATACCAAATGTCCACTATTAACGATTGCTACGTTATTGTCCTAATGACTACTGTACACGTGATTTACCCCTTTACCCTCTAGTGGCATCCAGACCTTGATATGTGGTGACCCCTTTGTAAAAATGATGACGGATGAACGGGCTAAGAGGACGAGGTTATAAACATACACTATTATTTGTTTTGTTTTTTGCGCCTTGACTAAAAATCTATATTTTAAAAAAATACAAGTTTTCCTGTTGATGTATGTTGCTAACATTTACCTCGTGAGTCGCCTTAATGTCAAACACTTTGAACTGCCCGCTTTTCGACAATAAATGTATCGGCGTGTTTCAAGTGTGTTTCGGATGGTTGCTGATCGGCAAATCAGCCGAAAACTTTCCTAGGTATTTCCTTTTTTGTAAATGTCCAACGCAATCGAGACTGCATTATTACAGACGAACCAGATGGCGAAGAACACGAACTCTTTCTTTCTTTTTTCTTTTGCATGATTAACATTAATATTTATGCATAAATCGATCGCGTGTAAAGCTTGACACCCGCGGATTTAATCCTGTATAACTAAACACGCCATGTTGAACAGCGCTCGTACCCGTCTTTCACACTAGACTAGAAAGAAGCTGTAATACAAAAAAAAGCTAAATTCGACAGATTTGGCTATTTTTATTCTTTCTCTTAATTACGCATAGCGTATACCAACAGATAGGAATAACGTCAAATATCCAATTACGATTGTTTACATATTCAAGTGCATTAATTATCATCATATGTCAGATACAATGAGTTTTCGAAAGTAATCCATCCTATTCTTTATTTCGCCTGAATAGATCAGAAGGCATTACAAATTGCTTTGTTATGATGACTAAACGAATGAATCAATGACATGAAGTTTCACCTTTTTGTTGCAGATATTGACGGTGTGAGACTCTACAAAAGCAACCTTTGTCATTGCACGTCCGTAAGAAGCAGAGATGGGTCATTGAATTCCGCCATGCAGAAAAACAATTAAACCGATAAACATTCACGGTACCTGTTGGCCGTTTACGAAGCCGATGCAGTTGATATCAACACAGTTAGTAGATGAGTTCGTCGATTTCAGAGTGACAGCAGGGATGGGAGTGACAAAATGCGTTCCGGACGCCCATGCACAGTTACCACCTCATCGCTGGCAAAGGTGCGGTAAGAATGCTGGTGGCTATGTAGAAAAATAAATTCTGGAGCACAAAAGTTGCTGGTTTTAATGGTACCTCTCCCGTCTTCTTGGATCATCAACTTTTTTTGCGTTAAAGATAGTATGTATTACTATTGGAACAAAAAGATGAAATTAAATATTCTACAATTCAGAAATTCTTAGTATTATTGGATTTTTGTCACGTTTATATCTAAATGAATAGATGCGAATGTGTCGAACGATCAGAGGATAGCACAGAGTAAATCTAGATGAGCAGCGAAGAACAAATCTTCCTTCGCGAGCTTCTCTCCAGATCTAATAACTACCATGGTGGTAGGTATTTATCTCTTTCCCAGAACGATGTGACACAAGGATCGGAAAGTGGGATTGAAGAGCCAGCGCTCCAAAGGAGGGGCACTCTGTCTTGCAAAAAAAAAAAAATGGCCGAGCAGCCCTGTCGCCATTCTTCAGTAAGAGCGTCTCAGGCGATTAGCAATAAACTAACCCCTACTCAAAGAGAGATATTAAAACTTGGGAGGGTGGATCACCTAGAATTCCACAGGACCAGCAATATACCGTAGTCAACAGGAAAACAACCATTTCAAAAGTTGCATAGATTCTGTTGATTTTGGTGCCGAGAGAAAAATCGTACGGCAACTACAATGGTGGAAACCAATTGACAACATATGTAACAACAGAGCACAGATGCGCGTATGTAAATGCATGCGAAATGACGTCACCGGTAAAGAAATACTATAAAAAGGAGAAAGAACAATTTATAGAAGGCGATCACGTGAGAGATGTAACGATTGTAACGAGAAGTCACACGTGACGGGAGAATGAGGTTATTAACAGCGTTATTACTACGGAAAAAAAAACGAGTTGAACTTCTTTCGTATTTTTTGTGCACTTTGCGACTGAAGCTATAACGTGTTGGGTATCATTAAACATAGAGCCTCCCCATAGTGAGGAAGGTTCTTTTATAACAATTGAACGCCTTACTTTAGTTATATAAATTCCGGTAATAAGCGTCGGTCGTCTTAGATATGAGAAAAACACCTGCTTCCCAGCAGCTGCGGTAAATCAGTCGCTCTCTGTTTTCTACAAAAGTTCAATTCCTCGCACTAACGATGACGTAAAAAGAACACCTTATTTCAAATGAATTACAGGTGACACAATAGCAATACCATATCTGTTTACTTATACTGCTTATGTATATGTGATTACAGTTGTAAAGTTAACTAATTTGCATACTGTTGTGCAAAAGGATATTTTATTAATTAACTATATGACCTTTTTTTAATCCAACGATTGTTTTGGTTTTAATATTAAAAAATAAATACTATTTTTTATATTAAAACCAAAACAATCGTTGGATTAAAAAAGGGTCTAGCAATTTTGTTTTATTTTGTGGTCAAATATTTAGCAAGTCAACACAATTAACAAATGCCAATGTGTGTAATATTTTTTTCTTTTTGTGGACTGTTATTCTCATCTTCATAGTTACTGTTTCAGCACGTTTCGGCCAACTCATTCTCTGACCTTCTTCAATACGTGATGGAAAAATGGTAGGATCTTTCTACCGCTCCAGAAGATATCTCACTGCTGATGCAATTCTCTATCTAGATAAAAGCCAAGTACGTCCAAGAATGGAGTACTGCTACCACATCTGGGCAGGAGCTGCTAAAAACTCTTATTCTGCCTTGACAGAGTACAAAATAGGCTTCTCGGCTTAGTCGGGGATGCCCTTTTCTCTTCCCTGCAACCTCTCTCCCACAGGAGAGATGTTGCGAGCCTGTCTCTGTTTTATTGTTACTTGCATGGCAAGTGCTCGTCTGAGCTCCAATCTCTGGTCCCCCCTCGCCAATCTTTCACGATAAACACTCGTCTAGCTGAAATCACGGTCAAAAATTTTCCCCACTATCTGTGCCAAAACCGAAACGTAGATTCCATGAACAAAGCTTCTTTCTTAGAAGTGCACGCCTGTGGAACTCTCTTCCGTTTGCCTGTTTCCCACTTGACTACAACTTGGATGTCTTCAAGTCCAACATAAACAAATTCCTGTTGAACCGCCCCCTTAAGTAAAACACTTTATTAAATCTCCATTACTAACGATTACTACGATACTATCCCATTGATTACTTTACACGCAATAACCCTTATCCCCGAGTGGCTTTCGGGCCTTGATAAGTGGTGACTACCTTGTAAAAAACATAATAATAATAATGGAAAGCAGTATTTACTGGGGATACAGTCAGCATTCATATCCCGTCGCGATTAAGCACCTGAAGAAGGCCAGGGGATGAGTTGATCGAAATTTGATGAAGTAACAAAAATTAAATACGCAATTTATGAAGCCTAATCTCTAAGGATTCAACAAAGAATAAAATATTATATAAAAATTCCAATGCCGGTGGGTGCTCATTCCTTGATGGCAGGACATCTTTATGCACTCCTGGTCCCTTCTGACTTAATCTTTTGGGTGAACCTATTTGATTTTCAACAAGTTGCCATCCACCTCTCACACACTTACCGTCGCCAAGCAAACGGATTTATTCTTTCTTTTACTTTTTTGACATTTTAAAGATAAATAAGTTTATGCCAAAATTGCCAAAATATTAATGATTATCCAAGTGTTTCTGACTTTTTTCAACCCGTGATTTCAACGAAGTTACTCGGGTGTACTCAGCAGATGACGGGAATAACCGGAAACGGCCGGGCGAGCCTTATTACAATATGCACAAATTGTTACAACTCCTCTCCTCCCCGCGTTAAGAATGGCGACTACCACTGAAATTCATTAAGTAATACATTGGAAAAAATATCTTAATATCCAGGAAACTACTTGTCGGCTGTTTCTGGTTTTTCTTTCATCTGCCGGACACAGTCGAGTAACTTCGTGGAAATCGCAGATTGATAAATGCAGAAGTATCTCTATCTATACTAATAAATGGTAATGAGTTTTTCATTTTTATTATATCGAATGTTTGTTTTAATATTTGTTTTAAGTATTTTAAGCTAAGTAAAGAACATTGCAGAGCGATTGTGACTTGACAGGGGCTTATAGCATTTTAACATATACTAGACTTCCCATAAAAAAGTGTGTAAGAGGTGGATGGTAACTTGTTTATGACTTTCAATGTGAAGGGAGAGATCAGGGCTTTGGTTGGCTCAACATTGAAAGAAGTCGCTGAATTTACGTATCTGGGCAGCAGCATAGTTTCCACAGAGAGAGATATCGGAATTCGCATCTCAAAAGCATGGACCGCATTGGATGGGCTACATTCAGTATGGACTGCGACACTGGCTGACAAACTGAAAAGGCAGTTCTTCAAGGCAGTGGTAGAGTCTGTCCTTGTTTACGGTGCTACAACCTGGACACTCACCAAAAGATTGGAAATAAAACTAGACGGCACATACACCCGTATGCTAAGAACAATATTAAATATATCTTGGCAAAATCATCCCACGAAGCAGCAACTTTATGGCAATCTACCTGCCATATCTAATACCATCAGAGAAAGACGCCCACGATTTGCCGGTCATTGTCTGAGGAGCAAGCATGAATTGGTGAGTGATGTATTGCTATGGACTACCCGGCACGGACACGCAAGCAGAAGACGACCTAGATCCACATACATCCAACAAATAGCACACGATGCCAACTGTGAACCTGAAGATCTGAGGCAACTGATGGAAGACAGGAAACTCTGGAGAGGGAGAGTCACATTGGTCCGGGCAAAGAGCCCGTCATGATGATGATGATGAGACTTGCCATAGTCAGTTAAGTCAAATATTTGTTTATATATAGTTAGGGATTTTAATTAATAAACAACAAAAGAATATTAACATTGTAAATGTAGATTCAACTGCATAACAAAATGTACAACAGAAAACCCGTAAATTTAAATTACGGTGTATGTAAACAAAGCGTTATTATATAGAATATAGTTGCCTACAAATAAAGATGAATTAGAATATAAACGTCTCAAAATCACCAATTTTATTTATTGGCAAAAAGATCACGTTTAAAGATTCGATTAGTGGAATAAGACGCTGATAATTTTTTAAAAATCGAATTATAAGCCTATGTCTGTTTTTACAGCCAGGGAAGCGCAATTCTCATAAAATGTAAACAAAACGCGTAGCTTAAAAAAAAGCGAAAAAAAAACGGCGTAAAATGATTAGCGTGTAAATTCGAAAATAAAATAATCAGTATGCTGGCAAATTTAATTAAATTATGACATTGAAAACTTGTCTAATAAATATCAATATAAGGAACTTGAAACTTGAATTATAAAATTGCTGTGAATTTTAAACATCTTCATTTCGGGACTGTAATGAAAAATATCAAGTTTATTGTAAAAACTGTAAACATTAACTCAAGGTATAAAATATGTGATTTTAAAATCTAGAAATAATAGTACATATGTTTGAAAAATATTAACTAAATAATAACTTTAAAATAATCAATAGAAAACCATGAACTGAATTATAATAACATTTGCTGCGAAACTAACTGTTTAAGTTCGTACCACCGGAAGTAGGGAAAATAAAAAATAAAACCACGTGTAGTTAGATGAAACAAAAAACTAGATATCAAACCACTACGAATTTCTAGTGATTACAGCATTACCAGGTACGCGTATTTCATTCAGAAAAATGCAGAGAAAGCCCGCTTAAAACTTTATATATATGTTGTTGATAAAAAATATGAATGCCAAATGTATTGGCAGGAAAGGTCCTATTAGTTTGCGGAAACACTTATAAAATATAGTTTTTTTTTTTTTTAACGCGCTGATGAAGCCCAAGTCTGTGCAAGTTATAATGTGGTGAACTATTATATCTTTATATGTCAACCCTGGGGAGGGGGGGCGGAAAAAAGTGTACACAATGTTGTATCGAACAAAAGAAAAACTTTCCGAAAATGAAAAAATACTTGTGTATCGAACCCTATTAACGTAGTATATACATACATACATATATATATATATATATATATATATATATATATATATATATGTGTGTGTGTGTGTGTGTGTGTGTGTGTGTGTGTTTTATTTGTTTTTTAGCAATACTCTTTGAACGAATTCAATTATTTATACGAAAGTGCATTTTTACCTAAATGCAAGTTGGGAATAATTCCCCTTTGACCAATTTGGTACCCCCTAAATGGGGAGCGGCATATATATATATATTATTTTTAAAATATAATCATTAAAATATAATTATTAAAATATAATTTTGAAAATTTATCCACTATCCATTATATTTTTAAAATTTTAAAATAATACATACATACATATATATATATATATATATATATATATATATATATATATATATATATATATATATATATATATATTAGTGATGGTACGATTTTAACGCTTATCTCGATTTATATTCAATTGTTGATTCTGTTCTAAATTCTCGATGCCGATACAATTACCAATTCCGGTTCTAATTCTTTTAAAATCTATAATTATTGAGCTTTAAAATTGTTTTTTTTTGGGGGGGGATTACCGTAAAGAAAAACAGGTAAAATGTGCATATATATGTTTGTAAAGATAAAAATCCATTTTGAGGTTTGATTTTAAAATCGATAAATATTATTTTATTATAAAACATTAGTACCATCAATGCAAAATCAAGTTTGAAACAAAAACAAACTTAATCTATTCGAGGGTTGTGTGCTTTGTTGCATAATAAAACTAAGCCCCGACGGCGGTTCATGTATTTGATAGATATTATAATGTGAAATTATTGACCGTATTTTTGTTTAAATATGTCGTACTTTTTATAACGAAAATTTTTACGCCGCCGAATGCCCCCGCACCTACGAATATACATCGTCATCATCATTATTATCGTCGACGTCGACGTCGTTAATATCATCAGTAGCAGCAACAGCAGCATAACTTTTATCATCAACAACAAGTTTAGTCCTGTTGTCTGGTTTCCATCACTTCCTCTGGTTTGGAAACTGCTGGAAAATAGGCGTGTGCATTTTGCAAGTTGAAAGGTTCATACCATTCGGTTATACATCCTCAACATTCAGTTCGACAGAATAAGAAAATGCTATGAAAATCTCCCACAAAGATGATAATGATCACCATCAACAAAGGCAGCAGCAATAACATGACCACCATCATCAAAAACAACTTTTTTTTTGTCCGGTCTCCATCACATCCTCTTTTTCTCGGAACTGCCAAGAAAATGGGCATGTGTACTTCGATCTTGCTGCAGGGTCCCAACTTCCTGGTGTTTTCTTGGGCCCTTAATCAAGGTCGGAATATGCATGTTACAAAAACAGACGAAAATGATAATACAATGAAGAGCGATGAAAAAAAGGAGCATTGGGAAGAAAACGAAAAAATAATCTCTGTTTTAATAAGATTAATCTTCTTTAAAAAAAAAAACCTGAATGAAAAGAATGAATGTATTGTAATCTGAAAAAAAAAAACATTACGTGCGGAGTACATGTTTCTTATTTTCTACTTCCGGTCGATCTACAGATGATCCCATTTACAGCAAATAAAAAATCGATTTGTCAGCCATATTATTAACTAGTTGAAGTACCTGTCTCCGCCAAGGCATCTCCTAATTTTTCCACTTTAATTCAACACGTGTTTCACTTGGAAACAATTCAACTCTGTTATGTAAATCTGTAAGCATTTTATTAGATTAAAAGACAATTATATGACAAAATCAATCATCAATAATAAACATTTCTGTTGATATAAAAATAAATACATGAAACTTGTGAATGTAATTTACTTCCACTGTATACTGCATAACAGAGGTGGAAGATATTTTTGTTTAGTTTTTTTTTTTTTTAGTTTTGTTTATTTTTTTCACTGTCGTGTTTAACCGTAAAGGTAATTTACAAATCTATCTATATATCTATAAAAGTGAAAGTGTCTGTCTGTGTGTCTGTGTACATTTCCCTATGCAATAACTCTGTCAATTTTTAGTCTACAGACTCGAAATTTGATATACAGTGTACTGAAATTTGGGAAAGTTGATATGATCGGTTTTCGGCCAGAAATTTGGCGATTAAGGGGTCAAAGTTCAACGATTTGACCTTTGAGAACTCTACGAAACTCCTCCAACAATTTTGGGTCTAAAACCTTGAAATTTTAGATGAAGATTCCTTGGACATGGATCTAACTTAATAACTCGATTTGAGCCCAAAACAATAAATTTTAAGGGGTCAAAGTTTAAAAAAAGTTTTATAGGGGTCAAAGTTTTAAAAAATTGACCGCTTTTTATTATTATTTTTTTTTTTTTTGCTCAACATACACCTCCAAATACCCGGGCAACGCTGAGCACCCATGCTAGTATATCTATAAAAGTGAAAGTGTCTTCTGTGTGTGTGTCTGTGTGTGTACATTTCCCTATGCATTTTTAGTCTACAAACTCGAAATTTGATATACAGGTTACTGAGATTTGGGAAAATCTCTGTGATCGGTTTTCGGCCAGAAATTTGGCGATTAAGGGGTCAAAGTTCAACGATTTGACCTTTGAGAACTCTACGAATCTCCTCCGACAATTTTGGGTCTAAACACTTGAAATTTTATATATAGGTTCCTTGGCCATGGATCTAACTTAATAACTTGATTTGAGTTCAAAACAATAAATGTTAAGGGGTCATAATAGTGGTCAAGTTAAAAAAATTGACCACTTTTTTTTTTGCTCAACATACATCTCCAAATGCCGGGGCAAAGCCGGGCACCCATGCTAGTATTAATATAAAAAGGAAAGTATTTACTAAATAATCAAACTTAATTCCACTGGCAAATATAATTATCTATTAACTATGAAATTTTTATTCAAGGGAGATAATTATCACAAGGACGACGTTCCTTTCAATAAACGTCAGTATTCTACGATCACTATTGCTTACATCGAAAATTCAATAAGTTAACATTGAATTCTAAAAGAAAGTATAATTGCAAATTGATTGTCCATGCCTTGCTGTTCTTCCCTGCAAACATTATCTCACGGACATTATGTTTCTTGTCTCAATCTTTTGTATAAATACTAATATGGCATGAGTGTTTTTTTTTGTTTTATTATTTTTAGAATTATCTCATCTATTGTCTGCTTCCTTTCTTGCGGCTCGTTTGATTAGTTGATCTAGTTGTTCCCCCAATTTGCTGCTTTGCTAACCCATTGTAGCAGCACTTTCTATTCCAGTAGATTTTTTTTCAAAGAGTGCAAGGTTTTAGAACTTACTTCCTGCTAACTGTTTTCATCTTATCTATAGTCTTGGGTCAAGACTAAGGTGAATGGGCATATCCTGCGTTTGCGATAATGAAGTTTCGTTCTTATTAGCTCCTTATATGAAGTGGCTTCACGCCTTGGCTGCAGCGATGTAAATAAAAAATGAACAAAAGATGAAGAATTGTATTTGTTATACTGGAAAACCTAAAATTTAAGGACAGAAACCCTAAGTCCACCATCCCCCAGTAAGCGGCATTGTCAACATAAGTAAACGACAACTAACACTTTCTGAAAAGTCAGTGCTAAATAAAGGCCTCAACTTCGCCATAACCAACAAACGAATTCCATACTTGGACATAATAACTCCAGTAGATTGGTTGGTTGGTTGTTTTTGTTTTACGGCATATCAACCTTTTCGGGTTATTTAATGCCGAATCCAAAGATTTTGAAGAAAAAATTTTTAATAGAATATATTTGTTGTTTTCAAGTCGGTTTCTATTTAACCCATAGTTGGAACCCTAACAGGTACTACCACTCTGGGTCAGAGTGGACCTGGGAGCAATGGTAATTAAAGGGTGGCTCCACACTCCCCAAAGCCCACAAGCTGGGGCCTCACCACTGGATATAGTTTAAGGTCATATCCAGGACCCCCATTGAGGGACTTTTACCCTCTGCAGGGGGGCAGTCGGTGTATTCCAATGCCCCACCGACAGGGCCAACTCCAGTAGAAGAAGCAGCTGTGAACTTACCTAAAACACAGGGAGATGAACTTTGATTGAAAGTGAGACAAGCACTAGAAAATCCCAAATCCCCTAAACCCAACTTCTCAAACGAAGAAATATCAGCCATCATGTCATTACGCACTACTGCATTTGGACGCCTCTAATTACAAAATCACAGAAAAGCAAGCATGATATATGCCCATCCCAAGGGAGGTAACTTGACAATAACAAAAAAAAACTCTTTTCTTAGAGTTGTCCCCTTTACATTGTGTTTTTTTTTTAAATCCGCATAGGTATCAATCCTATGTTTCGTAAAACATTTCCCCCACTAATATTAACAACTAGTATAGATATCCCGAAAAATTGAGTATATGAAGACCTTTAACAAATATCTTACTGACTCCTGATTATAGAACCTTCTTTATGATCTTCTGACCCAACCTCATAATACTATCGGTTGACAAAGGTAATGGCACTGTAGTAATATACAGAGAATAGTACTCCAAAAAATTAGTAGACCTAATAGAATCTGCAAAGAACAAAAAAATCCGAACCAAAAGACAGAAAGGAAACTCTCACAGACCCTCTGCAGGATCAAACATCTAATACCCTTTGCAAAATATAGAGAACTGGCTCAACACCACAGCAGGCTACCACACCTATAGAGCTTACCCAAGAACTATAAAGATGGCATCCCAATTAGACCCATCGTCAGCGCACGAAGCTCAGCATGCCACACTTTGAGCCGATTCCTAGTGAGGATAATAATCCCAATCGAGGGCAAATCCTTATTATAGTCCAGAACTCAGAACACTTCGTTGAGATAATCAACAAAGCTCCCATCCAGTTCAACCAAATGATGAGTCTAACGATAGTATGGAAAATATTGACCTCAGATACCATACTAAAAGAACGCATATGCATTCCAAATAACAACTTAACGGAGATCCTATCCCTCTGCGTAAACACAACACATTTCGGAATAGGAAGCGATATATACCGACAAGAAGAAGGCCTGGCTATAGGAATACCACTATCGCCAGTGCTAGCCAACACTTATATGGAGCACTTCGAGGAACCGGCAATAAGATCAGCCTCACTAAAACCCACAATGTGGTTATGATATGTGGATGACACTTTCATAATCTGGTCCCACCATGAGGACGTCCAAGTACTACTGGAATATGTGAACTTAATCCATCTATCCATTTTGTTCACCATGGAAAAGGAACATGACAACAAACTATCCTTCCTAGATGTATCGAGAACCCGCACTGATCAGAGCTTCGTGACATCCGTATACCGAAAGCCAACCTTTACAGGACAATACCTTAACTTTAACTCACACCACCCACGGGCTGTGGAGAAAGGTATAGTCTAATGCCTACAACATCGGACGAGTACAATATATAATAACAACACTACATATCAGGAGGAGATAACCGGTTTGAGAACAACTCTTCATCGAAACAACTACACAGACAGCATGACATCAGCTCTAGAAAATCTAGATCAAACACCAAGAGAAACCACACAAAAACCTACCACGGTCTGCACACCATACTCGAAGGGCCTATCCGAAAACCTTTTTTTTTTTAATATGCAGTCAATACGATATTGGGACAGTTTTGAATAGCAACTGAACACTCCGAAAATGCCTGATGCATGTAAAATCCCCGACTAAAAAACGCATGACAAAAAAAACTGCGTTTATGAGATTTCATGTAAATAGGGGAAACTTTACAAAGATAAAACATGCCGCCCCCTTAAAGTAAGACTAGAAGAACACCAAAGAGCTGTCACACGCGGAGAAATCGAAAAATCAGCCCTAACTGAACATTTGTTGAAGGGAGTAACCATTCCCCAATGTGGGATGATGTCAAAATACTGAATACACAAGAAAGATGGCAGATCAGAAGACTTAAAAAGCCAACACATATAATAGATAATAATAACAGCATTAGTCGCTCCAGCATAGATCTAAGTTGCATTTGGACGCCTCTAATTAAAAATCACAGAAAAAAGAAAACATGATGTATGCCCATCCCAAGGGAGGTAACTTCACAATAAAAAAAAACTCTTTTTTCTTAAAGTTTCCCCCTTACATCGTGTTTTTTTTTTTTTAAGAAAATCCGCATGGGTATCGATCCTCTGTTTCTTAGAAAACTTTTTTTTTCGCTAATATTAACAATTAGTGTAGATATCCCGAAAAATTGAGCTATAGGAAAACCTTTAACAAGAAAAAAAATTGCGAAGGAACTGATTTGCCTTGTCACCGCTTCTGCTAGCAGTATGCCGGAAATTTGGAAGTACGTTAGCTGACTATAACCTTGACCCGTTTTTTATGGCTTGATACTATGAAATACTCACCGAAAAGTGCGATAAAGAGTTAATGAAAATTATGATAGAGAACCGAGAAAACTTGAACATTGTGCGGCTGCTCGTATCTTGTTGTCGATATCCGCTTCATTACAGCCACCTACTAATTGGTGATTTGCTAGTAGACATGGTGTTCTTTTTTAAATGATGTCAGTGTTATAAGAGTTTTGTTTATATTCTTGTGTAACAAAATAATCTTGTTCATTGAATCATTCAACGGAACGACCAAGCGTCGATGTCAACCGGGTCAGCGAAGGAAGGATTGTTATCGTTGCGTAAGTGTTACATGAAGATTTATAAATACCACTGAACCAATTTTGGGAAAAATGGTTCATATTCGCTTGTAGAGCAAGAATCAACAAGTCCAAATGTAAACAATGGTTCAACACTGAAATTTTTTAATGAGTGTTGATAGAATTATTATGATGTCCTCATTAGAACACATTGACGCACTTAAATGATTCAAGCTCAGAGAAAGATAAAAACGCCATGGCTACCTGCAGTAAAATGAAGCATCGAATTGATATAACGGATTGGTCTTATTTAAAACACTCAAGGTAGGTAATACCTTAAATTATAAAAGGTAATTAGTATTTATAAAATGTCTTTAATAATACTATTTTGTATCAATATATATATATATATATATATATTCATATATATATGTATATATATATATGTATATATATATATTCATATATATATGTATATATATATATAATTATAAAACTCAAATGACCTATATGACATATATATATATAAATATATAATACTCAAATGACCTTGTAACTGGTTTTGTTACCCAACATCCGGTTTTCGACTTCCCGTTGTTCATGCGTACATAAACATAAACCCATAACGTAATACGGAAATGACCGATGTAAAAAAAAATCAGAAAGTTTACCAATTATTTATTTGGATACTTTAAACGCAAAAAAAAAAATTGGGACGCTGAAAACGTACACAGTAAAACAATACGTTTTATTGTCGCGTTGATTATTTATTTGCAACGAAAATTGAAAGAACATGTTTACGAATAAATAATCAACGCGACAATAACACGTATTGTTTTTCTGTGTACGTTTTGAGCGACCCAATTGATTTTTGTTCGCGTTTAAATTATCCAAATAAATAATTATTAATACTTTCTGCATTTTTTCAGATCGTTCATTTTCGTATTACTTTTACGTTATTTTAATGCAATTTTCTTACAAATAAATCTACTTTACCCCGTTGGCCTCCTTTTTTTTAAATCAATTCCCATTTTTTTAATACACTTTTCTAAAAAAAACAATCATACATTTTCTTCTACACAATCAACAAAAATAAATAACCCCGAAAATATGTTGTTTTTTTAATTTGCGTTACAAATAAATAATCAACGCGACAATAAAAAAGTATGGTTTTACTGTGTACGTTTTCAGCGTCCCAATTGTTTTTTGTTTTTCGCGTTTAAATTAAAAGATATATCAACATTTGAATTTAACTTTAAGTATTATGATATTTTCTTTACGTCACAAGTGTCACGCTCATACATTAATTCCATAGCTAATACAACATACTGACCCAATGGGTCATGGGTAGTCTAGTATATATATATATATATATATATATATATATATATATATATATATATATATATATATATACCTCATAATAAAATTATCTAACAATCAACTAGTATGGAAACCTGTGATTATAAGTTTTTAAGATTTGATATTTAAACATTTAACTTCATGAATTTTTAAATCCATTGAATGACTAAAATTATATATATATATATATATATATATATATATATATATATATAATTTCAAGTTTCATATATGAAAATAGCATTTTTCAATCTTATCTTCATTTTTACACTCCCCTTTTTATTTTTAATATTGTGTTTCAACTGACAATTTTGCCAATGCATCAGTGGTTACAGAAAAAAAGTTTATTTATTTACTTATTTGTTGCCCCTTTTTTTAAATTGTCGCTCTTGAAGAGATTAAAAACTAAAATAAATATAAAGATTGAAAAGTTTTGAAAAATTAAAACAAAAAACAACCAAAATGGAAAAATGAAAAAACAATTATTTTATCAAAATAATTTAAATGAAAAAAAAAATTAAATTGAAACATTAATTTTAAACCTTATCCTGTTCGCTCGAAACGACGAATTTTAACATGTTAATTGATATTTCGTATCAGCACTTAAAGTTAAATCTACGGAACACTGATTTTGCCTTAGCAAACAAAAGATTCGATACATATTATCTGTTTATGAATATTTTTTAAATGATTGGTTAGAGGGGAGTAATTAATTAATATTAATTATAATATTTGGAAGGGAAATATAATGAATATATATCTTTAATATTATATAAAGGTCACTTTGTGTGTGTAAGTTCGTTCTGATAGGTTCCGAAACGGCTAAGCCTATCTTTTGCAAATTTCACACAAAGCAAATTTCTATATCTGGCAGTGTTCTTGGATAGGTTTTGTACAGGAATTCATCCGATAAGTATCGGAAACCGAAAATATCCGGTCTTAAAAGTTGTCCTTCTTTTCTTATAAATAAAAAAAATTACAGGGGAATATTTTACATTACACCGGCAAAGGGAGATAATGGAATTTCAGCAAATCATTTCTTCTTAAAAAAACACATTTTTTATTATCTGGGGATATAGCTTAGTTGTGGAGCATTCACTTACAGATCGGTTAATCCTGTGTTCAAGCTCGGGTATACCTCACCATTTTATTTATTTTTTAAATATTAATGAGTTTAATTGACAGTAAAAGAAGAGGTACCATTTCAAATAGCCGCAAATCATTTCTTTGCTTGCATTTTTTATAACTAACCATTAATAAGAAGTGACTTTTCCAGGGCATTTTGATCAAGCCCAAATATCAGCTGACGTGATATTGTAAACAAATATTGGCGGTATTGGATAAAAGACATTATCATCATCATCATCATTATTATTATTATTATTATTATTATTATTATTATTATTGTTGTTGTTGCTGTTTTTTATGAATTAGTCGACCGGGCACATTATTCCTCGTAGTATGTAATACTCAATAGAGGATTTATTCTATAATAATACATACGCAATCTGCATAAATTAAAATATAATGTTTAAGAATATTGTACGGCCGCGCAACGCCGGACTCCCAGCTAGTATATATATATATATATATATATATATATATATATATATATATATATATATATATATATATACTAGCAGAAGTACCCGTCCTTG
This sequence comes from Euprymna scolopes, assembly GCF_053919585.1. Lineage (NCBI taxonomy): Eukaryota > Metazoa > Mollusca > Cephalopoda > Sepiida > Sepiolidae > Euprymna > Euprymna scolopes. The sequence goes on from NC_136505.1 coordinate 53,847,782, forward strand.
ACTCGGTTCAAAAACAGCCTACAGAAAATGGACTGTGATTGATGAAAGTATGATAGGTTATGAAAAGGAGGGGGTTGTAAAGAGATCGGTTTTGATACTCAAAAATTTTACCCTAAGCAAAATATGATGAAAGTAAAGATAATTTTCGCGAAAATTTATTTTTTATATCAACTTTGTTTTACTTGTTAATTCAAACAAGTAAAATAAAATATTTGTTTATTTTCCTAATATTACGTTGATTTGGTTTCAAGCGCATTTGATGCGTATTCTATTTTATTCAAATTAAAATAACAATATATATATATATATATATATATATATATATATATATATATATATATATATATATATAAGCTATATATATATATATGATACGATTCCGCAATTGAAACATGTGTAACTAAGCAGATAAAGCGGAAATAATATATATATATATATATATATATATATATATATATATATATATATATATATATATATATATATAGTGGACTTTCGCCGATTTCGACGTATGTGTTCTGCCACTAAGTTGCTAGCAAATTGTATTGTCCGAACAGGCAACGCCGGCCTGGCAGCTAGTGTATTAGATTTAATTGAAAATATAGTAATGTTTTAATGATGCATTTAAGGAAAAAGCATATAATTTAAAAACTGTTTTAAACGTGTTTATAAAAATTATAAACTTGAGCGAATTCATGGTTTTCATAGCGAACTTAATGATAAAAATATATTTCAGAATAATGTAATTGAAAATGGCTTTTTTACGTTTTTGCCTTAAATTAAAAAATAAAATAAAATACAGGAGAAAAATGTATTAAAATATTCATTTATTACCTGAAATCTAATTAATCAAAAATATCCTCTTTTCTTGTTTTTTCTTGTTTTTTTTACCTGCGAGACATGAACGGAAAATGGAATCAATTATACGGCTTACCTGTTTTGCCTCCTTCAGGGTAATTTTTTAAAAGCCATCATTTAAACAACTTAAGAAAAAGTTGTTTACAAAACCTTCTTCAAATTTTGATTTTCTTAAAAGTGTTTTCCCTCATTGAGAAAAAAAAAGGAGTGGGTGGAAAGAAAAGAGAAAGAAGTGGAAGAACGAGCAAATACGTCCCTCCCCACCCAAAAAAAGAAAGAAGGAAGGAAAAAAGCACCATGGGTACGGAGTTATTTTCTGTATATTTTCTCTTATATGTACTGTTTAGTGTCTTTTTCCTCGTTTGTTAATACTGTTTTATCTATATGTTTATTATTAATACATTTATTTTTGTTTGTATAGTGGGGATTGTGTCTTGATTTTTTTCTATCTATATATCTATAAAAGTGAACGTGTCTGTGTGTGTCTGTCTGTCTGTCTGTCTGTGTACATTTCCCTACGTCAATTTAAGGTCTACAGACTCAAAATTTGATACACAGGGTATTGAGATTGATAAAATCTTTGTTGTCGGTTTTCGGCAAGAAATTTGGCTGTTAAGGGGTCAAAGTTCAACGATTTGACCTTTGAGAACTCTATCAAACTCCTCCGATAATTTTGGGTCTAAACAGTTGAAATTTTAGATATAGGTTCCTTGGACATGGATCTAACTTAATAACTTGATTTGAGCCAAAACAATAGATGTTAAGGGGTCATAATAGGGTCAAAGTTTAAAAAATTGACCGCTCTTTTCTTTTTTTTTTTTTTTGCTCAACATACACCTCCAAACACCCGTGCAACGCCGGGCTGAAATACTAGTATATCTATAAGAGTGAACGTGTCTGTGTACCTGTGCGTCTGTCTGTGTGTCTGTGTACATTTCCCTACGCAATAACGCTGTCAATTTTTAGTCTACAGACTCGAGATTTGATATACAGGGTACTGAGATTTGGGAAAATCTTTGTGATCGGTTTGCGACCAGAAATTTGGCTGTTAAGGGGTCAAAGTTGAACGATTTGACTTTTGTAGAACTCTACCAAACTCCTCCGATAATTTTGGGTTTAAACACTTGAAATTTTAGATATAGGTTCCTTGGACATGGATCTAACTTAACTTGATTTGAGCCCCAAACAATAAATTTTATGGGGTCACAATAGGGGTCAAATTAAAAAAAAATTACCTTTTTTTCTCTTTTTTTTTTTGCTCAACATACACCTCCAAACACAAATGCTAGTATGATATATTTACAAAATATCTATCTTCGTTAATTGATCATCCAGAGTGCCTGTTTTCTGTCTACACATCCCTTGAAATGTTCGCTCTGTTTGTTTTGTGGTAAATTCTGTGTAGCTTAAGTTCTATTTATATACTTATAATATATCACATAGACTTACTCATGTATTGAGCACTGTTGAAGCAAATACTGAAAATCGATAGATAAAATCGTATATTTCCTTATATAATTTTATGTAGATATATATATAATAATAAATAAATATAAATTCTTGAATTGATTAGGCCCTTAACTCATCGGAAGAAAAAGAACTTATCAACTTTAAAAGAAAATAAAGGCATATGAGCATGTATATAATAAAAAAAATATTATAAAAACACCGTAAGTCGGGGCAAATACCATAACGAGGGCCTGGAAAAACATCGAATTCCACATCATAACCTGAAAAAAACGTATCCTAGGGCCACCGTATCTCGAGGTTCTACAGTACTGAAATCCTTTAATATGATTTAAAAAATGAAATTTCCGGAACATTACCTTATTGGTGTTTAATGGCTATTTTGAAAATCAGCATGATTCTGGTGTATCTAAATTTTTACGTTTCATTTTATAAGACTGAATTAAACTCAATATAGCTCAAATTATCCACACTTGTGCTAAGCAGTTGCATTCCAAAATGCATAATAAGTTTAAGGTTGAATCATATATATATATATATATATATATATATATATATATATATATATATATATATATATATATATAAGGAAGGGGTGATTTTTTATATCGTCATGGGTCAAGAAATTTGTTAACAGATGTCATTGGTTGGTCGGTTGTTTTTGTTTTAGGGCATATCAACCCTTTTCAGGTTATTTAATGCCGAATCCAGTGATTTTGAAGAACTTTTTTTTTTTAATAAAGTATATTTGTTTTTTTGTTTTTTTTTTAATTGGTTTCTATTTAACCCATAGTTGGGACCCTAACAGGTACTACCACTCCGAGTCAGAGTGGACCTGGGAGCAATGACAATTAAAGGGTGGCTCCACACTCCCAAAAGTCCGCAAGCTGGTGCCTCACCATCGGATATAGTTTAAGGTCATATCCAGGAGCAGATGTAATTGGGTGAAGTTTGCCTGTAATTTTTTTTTTTTTTTTGTTAAGGGGTCCCAACCTTTAGTTACATATTTTTACATGAATATATGTATATTATATAATTATGTATATGCATATTTCTTACAGTATGTGTGTATGTATGCATGCATGCATGCATTATTATTATTAGTAGTAGTAGTAGTAGTAGTAGTAGTAGTAGTAGTAGTAGTAGAAGTAGTAGTAACAACAACAACAACAACAACAACAACGATAATACCTTTCCCGTCCCAATGTTAAGACAGTGGTTTTAAATATTGACGATGGTAAAACAGACTGAAAACAAAAATTAACATTTCTGAGCAGGTATTACAATTTCCTTGTAAACTTAGTTTTAATCGTATAAACTGCTAACGTAAACATAATTTCCGAAGACAAGATTCCTAATGTGAGCACGTTTCAATGAAATGGTATTATTACAATAAGATTTAAAAATAAAAAAAATGAGATGTAATTTATTTATTAAAACCGAATAAAATAATAATATATTATAAAAATTATCTTTAAACGGAATTCAAAATTGGCTGCTTAACAGAGTTTGAAGCGTTGAGGGTGTTGTAGCACCAGTTTCAGGTGCCATATTGTTGTGACGCAGCAAGGATCAGAAGCACCTATTGAGCTCATATTTACTGGTAAAAATGATGCTTCACAGGCATGCAGAAGCTGGCAAAATGTCCCATGCCAAATGATTAACACGGGCGGACAGAATACTAAAACTTAACGTCTCAGCAGTGGGCATCTGAAAATCTTCTCCTGTTGGCAGAATACATTGTTAAAGCGTATGTACCATTATGGTTTCCTATCGAAGTATTAAATTAATCATCAAAAAAGTTTGCATGTTTTTTACCCCAAGTAATGTATATATATATATATATATATATGCATATATATATATACATACATATATATATATATATATATATATATATATATATATATATATATATATATATTATAAAACTAAAACCAGCTTGCCTGCTTACTTGGGCGTTTAAATCGTCTATCCGGTGTGTGACTTCCGGTTTCAAAAAATTCGTCTGCCTACCTAGTTCATGGCCTCCCTGTCTAAAGTCCGATATAAAAAGGCACATTTGCTTTTCAAAGCATTATGAGGTCAGAAATATTTTTTGGGTTTTAACTTATTTTAACGTGTTTTGCTTACAAATAAATATAATTTAACCGTTTTGAATTATAAAAAAAGTGATTCAAATATAAATACACAATTTATATATATATATATATATGTATATATATATATATATATAGAGAGAGAGAGAGAGATAGATAGATAGATAGATACAAAATAAAATGTTTCCTTTTCAGATTAAATTTGTTTTTTACTCTTTTTCAAAGGGTTTTTAACATGTTTTATTAACTATTTGCTCTTATATATATATATATATATATATATATATATATATATATATATATATATATATATATATATTATCTATCTATTTATATAATTATAAAATTCAGATCAGCTTGCTTGGGCGTTTAAATCGTTCATCCAGTTTGTGACTTCCGGTTTACAAAAAATTTGTTAAATACTTATTTCATGGCCGCCTTGTCTTAAGTTCGGTATTCAAAGCATACACAAGGTCAACAATATTTTTTGTTTTAAGTTTGTTTAACAGGTTTTCCTTAAAAATAAATGTTATTTAACGCCGTTGAATTAAAAAAAAAATGATTTAAATATAAATATATACAATACATAACCATAATTATATTTATAACCATATTTACTGCTTTTAGTAGCGCTTCTGTAGATTCTAAAGATTTATTTTTTCAGGGTTTACTTAAAAATCTTTTCTCCTCAAGGTGGGGGAGGTTGAAACTTGGTTTTAGTAGTTTAAGGAGTATGACTTCCTTAATTTTAATTAGTGCTTGCAGTAGTTCTCTGGAGGCTTCCTGTGTTGTAACTTTTTCACTCATCATTTAAAAAAATATTTTCTCAAAACAATTAAAAACAACATAATCTCAAAATCATTATATTTTTATTTTGAACATTTTTCATTTGGCCGTTTAAGGGCCAATGAGTAGAGTAAATAAAAATAATGACGAAGAGGGAGAGCAGACCGAACTTTTCTCAAAGTGAATAGTTACAAAAAAAGAAAACAAAATAATAATAATGGCGGGGTGACTGAAGGTGCCAACGTAAAATCGGGGCTGTAAATCGGTTCTGAAAATGGTGTATCAATTTACTAGAACATTGTATGTAAAACCGAACCCCCTTCTAAATCTTTAACTTGATTTTATTTTTCTTAATATAATCTGGTAGCTAAGTACCCAATAATCCGCAGAAATAGTTGAACAAAAAGAGGAAAAAGAAAAATATGTTAGGGGGTATCGATTGTTCAGGTGCACCTACATATTTTTAAAAATATTTTCTTTGCCCAAGTTGTGCGTGATTAAAACTAGAACTTGATATAAAAACTACGTTTTTCGAGTCCAGAATAATTAATTTACGATTATTTTATTTGTATTTTTCATTGGAAGCTGGAATTGTTTTCAAACAAACAAAAAAGCAAATATGGTTTTCTAATGTAAAAAAACTACTTGATCAATTTGCATATTAAAAAAAAACGATTTTTTACGGTCCAACCTAGCGTAGTTTATCTCCTAAAAGGAAATCAAAATCTACTATTGTTTTTACTAATATGTTTCAACGGCCTTTAAAGATAATATAAAAGTTTTTTTTAATTAAAATATAACATTTTAGCGTGAGTCATCACTTTCCTATTAATTAAACGTAAAATGGGACCTTACTTCTTGGCGACGTAGCGAAACATGTAATCATTAGCATTTTTTAAAGTTTGGTGTTGGGGGAGGGGGCAGAAAGGGGAAATGGGGTGGAATAGGTTCATAGGTTTCAAACATTTTAAAAATACGTAGAAGCAGTTCAAAACGTGTGTGGGGGAAGTTTTCATTTTTTTTTTTTTAAGATTTGCTTTAAAAAGCTTAAATATTATTTGATCAGTTAATTATTATTTTCTGATATTTTTAAGACACAACAAAAAAAAACTAGGGTGAATCTGTACAACGCACACTCTTTTCTTGTATTTTTTTCTTTTCGCTTTTTTTTCAATTTTTTTCAACGGATTACAACCCTCTTATGTAATAGTTTTCATTTAATCAAAGAACAACGATGTTAAGACCTTTATTATCCAATGTATTCTATATTATTTTTGCTGGTCGCCATGTTTGTTTTCGTGCGCGTATGCATTCAATTTTTGCGCGTGCGCGAAATTGCGTATAGTTTTCATTGGTCGCCACATTTGTTTTCGAGCACGCGTGCATTCAATTTTTGCACGTTTATACTTTAATTCTGGATACTCACTATTTCATAGCAAGCTATAACATATATTTACTCGGCAGCTCAGGAGTATGCGCATACGTAACTTTAGTATAAATCATAATACATAAAATACTCTATGATGTTTACGATAAATATCCAATATTGAAAAATATATTTAGTATCTATCTATATAAATTGATATTATTAAAATGCAACATATTTTTTTTTATTTGCGTTATTTATTTATTTATTTATTTAATTTTGCAATATCGAACGATTTTTTAATAGGAAAAAAACGTTTGGTTGTACGAAACTATTTATGCAGTTCAAAACATAATTCTAAACAAGTGATAATATTCCCGGCCAATGCTGTGTAAATAAAGCTAGTGAAATACAGTGATTGAATTATTGTCGTATTCGTATGACCTTTATTCCATCGACCTGCCCGTGTCTACCCGTCCTCTCCATAACACGAGAGCGGCTAGTCAACTGACCAAATAACGTATTCAATTATCGGCCATGAGGATCACCTTCTATTTCCCTGTCCGCCAAACAGAACCAATGTCTCTCCATTTCACCACCCGCACCAATACCAGCGGCACCACCACTCACGCGTTCTGTTCCTCGCTATTTTCTGTCACTCTCTTTGTTTCTGCTTAGATCCGCAACAGACCAACGAAGGAAGCCTTTAGACAATAAAAACATCAGTTAATTTTGTAATATTGGATTGTTCCGATTATTTCAAGAAAACGATTTCTAAGCGTTGCTTCCACTGTAATCACCTTTTGGCAGTGTTCCATGGTCATCAGAGAACTTCCAATAGTTACAATTTTCTCAACAACAACAACAACAACAACAATAATAATAATAGTAATAATATTAATAAAAATCACCTCCTCCTTCTCTCTTAGGGACGTATTTTATCTCTAATTCTGTACAAAAGCAAAATTGCCCAACGTGCGCATCTTTTGATCGATGCGAAAAGGAAAAGAAATAAAAGCACGGATTTTGTTGCCAGCTAAAGCAAAACTATGGAAACGAAAACGAAAGCATGAGCCTTGCGGTTGGCTCTGCTAAAAATATGAACATTGCAAGATAGTTATAAACTTCTATTGCTTCAGAGAGAGAGAGAGAGAGAGAGAGAGAGAGAGAGAGAGATGGGGGACGTAGACGGTATAAGACCAAGAGACAAAGAGAACAAGAAGAGAGCATGTTTAGATTATGGTTATTGAATATGTTGTATTTATATATGAAAAAGGAATCTTTGGCAGAAGGTCGTTCGGAGATGCATTAAGATTGCAACAGGCATAAGATTAAGAAGTAGCAAGGAAGAGGAAAAAGAGGAGTAAAGAGGGAGGAATAATGTGGATGGGCAGAAGTATTAGCAAAAAGACAAAAAGAGCAGTAGGATTAGGCGATATAGTAGTAGTAGTAGTAGTAGTAGTAGTAGTAGTAGTAAGAAGAGGGTGAGGTGTAAGAAAAAATGAAGAGATGAAGAAAAAGAAAGTTAATTGCAAAAAGAAGAGAAGTGCTTATGCAGAATACAGACAGTGCTCAAATAATAACGTTATTTTTATTTTATTTATTTGGAATCTGTTGAGATCAGGCTTATTGTTATCCTCATCTTCGTAATGTTGTTGTTGTTTCACTACGTTTCCACCAACTCATCTTGTGGCGCAATGGATGGAGGCGTTAAGTTTCCACGGTTCCAAGTCTGAAGATAACGGTTTCAATCCTATCGAAGCAGACCAACATGCAGAGGTGGGGGGGGTCAACTAATAATCTAAAAACAGGAGATACCCTTAAAAGTTATATTAACTTGAAAATTCTATCTAAAAATAGTACTGTTCGTAATCTCCATGAGTACCAAAGAACAGCGCCAATAAAAATAAGAAAATAAGTAACAAGAAGACGAGTTGTAAGTTTGAAATTAGGAATATCAAGAAGAGTGGAGGAGGAGAAAATGATTAAGAATAAAGAAAGAGAATAAAAAGAAAAAAAGAGTGTAACAAGAAGAAAAAAAAATACGCAGAAAAAAGGGGGATCGAAGTTTGCAAACACGATGATATCTGAAGTTATTCAGTAGAATCGTTTTGTAAGTTTTAGCTAGGGATATCACCAAATACGTCGGTCAATACCCTATGTAACAATTCTTATGTTGGTAGTATCGAAATATTTACATCAGTAGTAGCGTAGTAACTTATCAGGTATTCATCAGAAAAAAATTCAGTATATATATATATATATATATATATATATATATATATATATATATATATATATGTTACATTTATCAACACTTATAAATTTCACAAATGAACAAAACAATGGGTTTTCTTTCTTAAATCGTATGGGGACATACAAGTGCAGGATTGAAGACGTTGTAGGTGTATTAACGGATCGAAATAAATAAATATAAATCAGCCATATTTCTGAACTTTTGAGATGAAAGTTAATAATTTGTATGAATTGTTTGATTTTTGGGGGCTGCGATTCTCATCTTGTGTGTTATACTTATGACGTTTCAGTCGATATAGTATCTTGTCTTGTTCAGGTGTATCTTGTCGACAAGTGCCCGTAATGCAACGGATACAGTACAAGTAAAACATTCAGCTGTAAAGTGACACTCCTTCTGGAGGTTAAAGGTTCAATCTTCAGTGCGGACGAAACTAAAAATACAATTCATACTCTCATGGATTAAATAAAACGATTCCGTTTGAAGTCTCGTGCATATTCCCAATTTCGACAGAAAGATTCCCGAGTTCGACAAGATACACCTGAAGAAGGTTGGAGGTTACATCGAGCAAAAATTTGTGCACATATCACTCAGATGGGAACAGTAGTCCTAATTGAAATAATACGAAAAATTCAGTTGTAAGTGACAGTCTTGTGGAGGTTGAAGGGGCAATCCTTAGTTCGGGCAATACTTAGAATAACATTGCAAATAACTTAGGACTTCTCTCCGCTCATATATGACGGGAGGGGAGCATTCAGCCTTCATGAATTAAATCATGGTTCCATTAGAGAACCTGTGCAGATTCCACAGTTCGACAGATCTGTGAATAATCTGTGAACGTTGAGGTTAAACAATACATCGCCGTTAGGAAGCTTGCAAAGATGCTGAATCATTTTACAATCCTAATCGTGGTTGTAATATCCATAAGGTTTCAGCCGATATAAATTCCGATCTTCTTCACGTTCACCTTTTCGAATTTGAGAACATTCTTTTTATCAACCTGAAAACATGTAAGGAATTTTGAACTGAATAATTAAATTATGTAAAAAGGAGGAAACAAAATTAATTTATCAGAAGGTAATTTATCTTCGAGTAAAATACCGTGTAAGAAAACAAGAACATAGACGAGTCCTAAGACTGCATAACTAACCTGGCAACGTAAGGATAGGCCAAAGTCTTATCTGGTTCATACTTCTCCATATTGCATTAAGTATTCTTGCAGTTGATAACTCAGAAATTATTTATATGATCATGCTTAAATATTGCGGTTACTGTTATCAAAAAGACTGAGATCAATACATCGAATATTGAGGAATATGAAGTTAAAATTTAATCAAAATGGCGATCTTGAGCAAACAGTTCACTGTAAAAGTAGCCGCCAAGGTTTTGCTATGTGTAGGACTTCATTGGTTTAAATATACACCAATATGTGTTTACGATTGACAGAACCAAAATTATTGTCAAAAGTCTGGCCTTGTTTATGACAGTAAACTTGACCTCTCAAAATTAAGCTATTTCTAACTTACATCTTGACAGATTTTTAACCATGTTTGACACGATTGTTAGGCGATGTGGACGCTAGGCTACACACAAATAAACAGGCATGGTGACAAATTGGACTGCAAAACTATAACTTGCTTCGGCGGAGGTAATAAAAACATATGTGATTCTACTTACGACTATTTTAGACGAAGTATACCTACTTCCGATGCCTCGTTTTCAGTCTTGAAAGAGACACCCTGTAAGGTAACTGCATGTATAATTATGAAGCAAGGTTTGCGCAATCCCAACCACAACTCTCCTGAATCGGCACTTTTTTAGTCTAGTGGCAATAAGAAGTCCAACACGACTGGAAACAATGCCAAAATTAGCGGAGACCACATACAGCACATGACATTTCCAAATAGTCACCCATTTTTAGAACTGACCAGGCTCAACGTTGCTTAACTTCGGTGATCTAACGGAGTCCTGTGTGGAAAGGTGGCTATGACTTGTTTAACAATCAGCAATAATAAGGCTGTTTATTAACTTAACAAAACGATAGAAAACTGCAAATGTTTTTCGGTTAGAATATATGAATTTCTTACCATTCGATAAATAAGAAATAGAAACACAAAAAATGATAAATTTCATTTTATTATAATATTTTTATTTTATATATTGCATATGCCTCCATCTTTTCTAAACAAAAAATGTATTTTTTTTATACGTTGATTGAATATCAGACATTAACATGAAGCTCGGAATTTTCAACTTTGCGCGACGCTCATTAAAAATTTTCTGGGGGAATGTTTCATTGTCTTAACACATATTTGGACTTTACATGAAATTCTATGCTTGTGACAGCCTCAAAATGTTGTTATATTTTTGTACATATTAACAAATGCAGATTTATTTCACCTAACTCCCGCCAAGTATGAATTATTTTTAAACTTAAATATTTGTCCAAAGATCTTTTCCAGTTTATAAAAATATTTTTTTAAAACATCGGACTTCAAACCAGATCGAAATTACAAGAATATCGTAGCTGGATTTATTATTATTATATATATATATATATATATATATATATATATATATATATGTGTGTGTGTGTGTGCGTGTGTGTGTGTGTGTGCTATTTTATTTGTTTTTGTTTATGCGATACATTTGAATGAATTCAATTACTTATGAGAAAAAGTGCATTTTTGCCTAAATGCGAGTCGGGAATAATTTAAGCTTTGACCAATTTGGTACCCCCAAATGGGGAGCGGCATACATACTGTTTTTAAAATATAATTATACTATATTTTAAAAACAATATATATATATATATATATATATATATATATACATATATATATATATATATATATATATATATATATATATATTTACCTGTTTAGTTTTTATCGTTTATGTATTTACGTAGTTTTGTTGTTGATTTTTTTGTTGTTGATTTTTTTAAACGATATTAAGATTAACGTCTCCACATTGGAGATCCGGTGTTTTCTTAGAAAACGTAAATAGATAAACGATAAAAATGAAACAGTAAATTGTCTATGGCATCATAGCGTAATGGATTAAGACGCTGGACTGAAATACATAAGATCCGGGATTCGAATCCCAACAAAAGTCAAGCTACGTTTAAGAGGGATAGGACCCAGAAACACGCGTGTACGTAGATTACTGTTTTTAAAAAAATAATAAATAAATAAATACGTCTACATAAAAAGAGGGCGACTTTCTAAGAAAACACCGGATCTTTTCAATTCAATAGAAATCCTCCTAAATTTGCTGATGAGGAGACCGTGCTTACCAAAAAAACTATGTATAATTGTTCTACGTGACTTCATGTATACCACAAATAAAAAGCACGGATTTCCGAAACGATCGTACAGATAATTGACTTTGTTGTTGTTCTTTCTTATGAAACTGATTTTTAATTTAATTAAAATTTGATTTTTAAATTTTAAAAACTTTTTTAAATTTTTAAATTATAAATCACATTACTTAATATATATATATATATATATATATATATATATATATATATATATATATATATATATATATAATGATATTTGCAATCCCATCTGATCAATTTGGGCAGAATTAAAAATCGGAGGAATTATTTTGTCATGTCTTTCGTATATATCTATAATCTAAAGCTGTGTGTGTATGTGTGTGTGTGTGTTTGTGTGTGTCTAGTCACGAATATGCTCTTATATGGTTGACTATTTTAAAAAATTGATTACATATAATGATAAGAGGTGTATCGAGACACATGAACGGGTATGTTTAATCTGGCAGAATGGTAGTTCATAAAAATTGTGGGGTCTGCGTTCGCGCCTGCCCCCCAAAGTATGGAAATAAAAAATTTAAAAATTAAAAACAAAAACGTTTACAAGTGTTTTTGGTATAGATGTACATAAGAATATTTTGATAAGTATGTTTTAACTTAAAGAGGGATGATATAATAAAATTGTGGGGTCTTCGTTCGCGCCTAGCCTCCATAGAATTGATATAGGCACAAACATTAATAAAGACTTTTCATATCTATCTGCGTAAGTATGCTTTGATAATAATGTTTCAGTTTGAAGAAATATGGTATAATAAAATTATGGGGTGTCCGTTCGCGCCTGACCTCCACAGAATGGAAATATGTCACAAAGTTTAACAAGGTGTTTTAATATAGATACACAGAAGATTGTGATAAGTGTTTCAGTGTGAACAGGTATGCTATAATAAATTTATGGGGTTTATCCATTTTATTTTTCCTTTCATCATATTTTGCTTTGGTTTTGATACCCCCAAATTCGAAGCTATCTCTTTACAACCCTTCCTTTTCATAACCTATCATACTTTCAGAAATTAGAGTTCATTTTCTGTGGGCTGTTTTTGAATCTAATCAACGACGGGTGCTTTTGTTAGTATATATATATATATATATATATATATATATATATATATATATATATATATATATATATGTGTGTGTGTGTGTGTGTATGGATATATGTGTGTGTATGGATATATGTGTGTGTATGGATATATATGTGTGTGTATGGATATATATGTGTGTGTGTGTGTGTATGGATATATATGTGTGTGTATGGATATATATGTGTGTGTGTATGGATATATATATATGTGTGTGTATGGATATATATATATGTGTGTGTATGGATATATATGTGTGTGTGTGTATGGATATATATATATATGTGTGTGTGTATGGATATATATATGTGTGTGTGTGTGTATGGATATATATGTGTGTGTGTGTGTATGGATATATATATGTGTGTGTGTATGGATATATATGTGTGTGTGTGTATGGATATATATGTGTGTGTGTGTATGGATATATATGTGCGTGTGTGTGTATACATGTACGTGTGTATATATGTATATATATGTATGTGTATATATATATATATGTATATATGTATGTGCATATGTATATTAGAAATGTATCTTGTTAAAGCATTGGAATTTGAACAAATCACACTCATAAGAAACTCATGACAATGCGGCATTTTAACAGGGAGTCAGTATGATGTCAAGTCAAGCGCGTTGCTGCGTTAAGTATATAAAATTAGTAGTTTATTCAAATTTCACCAAGAACATCCTAATTTTATATACTGTGTGCAGGCAGATATTCTAATTTTATCTAAACAACAGCAATTCACAACTTGGAGGCGATGTGACTTACTTACTTCACATGACGGAAAAAGTTAGAAATGTTGTCAAACTTATGAGGAAGGCGATGTTGTTGCTGAAAAATTATAAATTTGAAAATAAATGTAAAAAATATCACATTTTTTTTGTTTTTGTCACTCTATGACGGTCACACATATTCAGCATGTTCTCTCCCTATTTAATCCATACGTTACGTTTTGCAAAAGGCCAAATATTATTTTTAGTCGCGTACAAGCGACTCTATAAGTCAATCTGTCGATCCGTCGGTCGGTCACTTTTGTGCTTGGCCTTTTTGGTTAAGATCTAAGGTCTCTTCTTAATACATACTATTCTTAGCTTTTTAAGTTTATCTTGGCCTTTTGGCCAAGATTAAAGTTTAGTATCTGTTCCGGCAGATACTGCAAGTAAAGACCATATATGGGGGCAACTCCACATATAAGACCTTGGTCAATGTAGGGGCAACCCTTAATACCAATTGTAACAATCCAGCTCCCCTACAGCCCGGGGAGTTGGTCCCCATTTCCCCTTCACTCCTCAAATTAAAAATCGCTCTTAATTTATTTTGTTTTGTCTTTCTCTTGATATAACTTCCAGTATGAAGTCATTTAAGGAAGAAAGAAACATTTTCTTTATTTACTTTATAATTAACTAACAGAGGTAATTAATTAACCTACAGTATCAACATCGATAATCGAAGAAATATGATTAACGAAGGAACAGTCCGATTTCGAGCAAAGTGCCACTATTATACAGCCTTACATCACAAGCGCATTTTAAAAGTTTTGACAATGTGCAAACCGAAAGACCTGGCGTATAAAATTAATTGTAGTTCCTTTGATAAGACAGTTACGAGTTAAAAATGAATGCCATTATATAAAAATAATTTTATAAAATCAACAATGTATTGTGGACTAAAAGCTGTTCTCCTTTTACAATTACAAGAAGCCTCTCGAACAATCGACATCCATGACAAGTAACTCCCTCCTTGAGAATTCTCACTTTAAACTCCTCGGTTGACCATTCAAAGAAAATATGAACTGGAAAAAATACATTGAGGATATTGCAAAGGCTGCTACAAGAAATGTGGGCTGCTTCTATTGTGCTAGAAGACTACTCATACTTGAAACTATTCCTCCCATGCATGGAATATTGTTACCAAATCTGGGCTGGTGGATCTACCACTAGCCTCTCCCTCTCGGATAGGGTTCAAAAAGGGTCTTCAATCTAATAGGTCTCAATTTGTGAACTAGGTTTCCACTCCTGTCCTATCGTCACACTGTTGCATCCCTGTACCTATTTTACAAGTATTTTAATGGAATGTGCTCTGATGAACTCACTGCACTTGTGCCCCCTCGATGGGCATATTCTCGACAAACCAGCTTAGCAGCAATATCACAGCTTTTTACTGTTGAGGTGTCTAAATGTCAGAAAGTTTTCTACCCTAATAGCTTCTTCTTTAGAACAGCTAGACTTTAGAATCCCCTTCTTGCTACCCGCTTCCCGGACTGACTGTACTGATATGCAGAAGTTTAAATGTAACGTAAACCAACATCTTAATCTTTCTTGATCATGGTCCTAATTAGTAGTCCCTTATGTTCGAGTGGCAATATGCCTTGTTTGAGATGAAGAAGGTGAGTAAAACAAAATCAATGGTATATGAATTTTTATTCTTTTTGTGTACTGCAGTGAGTCTCAGCCTAGAGCAGACAGTCAATCGATTTGATTAAAAAATGAGCGATTTCGATATATATATTAGTACGAATAGTTGGTTTAATGACTTTGTTTGATAAAAATTCAATATGGTGTAATGGAAGAGTAATGGAAGAATAAATAGTATTTGCCGCATCTCTTCCAATTTTCGGATTTTAATCTTGTTAAATAATACTACAATTCCTTTTGACGGATTGATTGCTGCTATTTCTTCTGATGAGTTAAGGGCATAATAGATTCACTGATTGATATAATAATTAAGTGATTTATTTTGCTCTACGAAACAGATACTGTCAAGAATTGTATAAGTCGACTAAATTAAAGGAATAAATTATAAGATGGTCAACATAATGAATTTTGGAATATAACTTTTTGTCATATTGCTCTGTAATTACATTGAGCTTCTTAAATAAGGATTGATATAAATATAAGAAAATATATTTCTACAGAAATATATATATATATATATATATATATATATATATATAAATTCCGTGGAATTTCCACGAGTCCTGCTAGCATATGTAATTCCGTATATTTTCCAGTCTTAAATGTCCAATATGCCAAGTTCTACATCTGTAATAATCGTCATTAGTAAACACCTCTAGTTTTTTAACATCTTTGGGGGGTATATTCCTCTTAGAACGACCCTGTCGGTGGGGCATTAGAGTACGCCGACTGCCCCAATGCAGAGGGTAAAGTCCCTCAATGGAGGTCCTGGATATGACCTTAAACTATATCCAGTGGTGAGGCCCCAACTTGCGGGCTTTGGGGAGTGTGGAACCACCCTTTAATTACGATTGCTCCCAGGTCCACTCTGACCCGGAGTGGTAGTACCTGTTAGGGTCCCAACTATGGGTTAAATAGAAACCGACTTGAAAACAACAAAAATATTCTATAAAAAAAAAATTTCTTCAAAATCACTGGATTCGGCATTAAATAACCTGAAAAGGGTTGATATGCCGTAAAAAAACAACCAACCAAACTCTTAGTATAGTTCTTATGTCACAAGAATACTGCAAATGGGAATGTCCATGTATTTTTAGTAGTGCAGGCTTCTTTTTATTGAATAGCGTTTCTTGTTCTTAGCAAATATAACTAGCTTTTGACCATGCATTATTTTATTTATGTTATATATATATATATATATATATATATATATATATGTTTGTTTTTATATGTAAATGAGTAAAATGTTTGTATATATATGCATGCACATGAGTATATATACATACACGTATAGATACATCTATATATATATACATATATATCATCTGATATTGTTATTTTCTATTCGCGATATTAGCAGTTTTGAAACGCTACTTTTTGTATTTATTTTCGCTTTCTAAGCGATGAGGGAGTTATCTCCGGTTTGTTTTGCAAGTGATTATGTCGCCCCGTTTTTTAGACAGGGCGTATTTATTTATTTATTTATTTCATACTTTACATGCTTAAAAGTTGTCCACCGATACGTGTTTCTGTTGTCAGCCGTCATCAGCATGGCTAAACTTTTTGGCAAGGATCGAACCCATAACAACACAATCCTCAGACTGCTGATTGTGTAGCTTTATACACACACACACACACGCACACACACATATATATATATATATGCAGAAAAACACATACACATACACGTGTATATATAATATGTGTGTACTAGTTTAGACGACCTTATATGGCATGCCAGACTTGTAAAATCTTTACACATGTAACAAACCTCTCATCCCAACTATGTTTATTTTATGCGGTATCGTTTTGATCTAACGACACAGTGTGCTGTGTTCAATCCTGATTGGATCTATACCTCCGCCTTCTCGTGGCCGTTCATGTGAATGTGAGTATATAATATTATTACAGAAATCAGATCACACTGACAAAACAGGATAAACCGAATTAAAAAATCGTCACTCTTTGATTCGTACAAATTAAGTTTACCCGGAACAACAACAAAAACATGTAATGATTTACAACCAGTCGTTAAGAAGCGGTTTCAGAGACGAAATTACGTTGGCGCCAATATTGGCAACCAGAAGAATTAAAGTATTAATTTAGTTGTCCGGATTAATACTAGGCCATATTTAATACCAGTGCTTGAGGTAGAAATGCTCAAAGCGGTTACACACATGACAGTATTACGAGATAATTGAGATAAAAATACCATTCCCACTTTATTTATATACTAGAAGATCTGGTATTACCAGAGATTGAATGGGAAATACTATATCCACTAGTATGCTGATGTGGTTTAAAATATAGAGGCGGAATAAATGTTGCAGTAGAAGATACTACTCAGATAAGCGGGAAAGCACCTGTCTAGGCTTATCATGTACGAGAATCAGGAGAAGAACAGGATTTAAAATAATGGGTTTGTAGATGTATTCATTTCATATGCGGCATTAATTTGCATATAGGGGAAATAACTGCTTTAGAGAGGACAGAGAGCCGAGTCCTTGACAGCTGAGAGGAAAAAATCGGAGATATGAGTTGGTGTTATCAATTACGGTTTATATGAAGAGTTTTGTCAGTTTTCCTTTCGGGATTGCAGAGTCGTGTGAATTACGGCGTTAATGAAGAAGGGTTCTTTCGTTTTTATAAGGGAATCGGTGACATTGTTGTAGGTTATAGAAAATTATATCTATTAATTTATTATTATTGTTGTTATTTCTTACTAGCAGGGAAACCCGACGTTGTTCGGGATTAAATGATGAATTTTTAACAAGTCCATATTTTATTGTCATCGAAATTGTTGAAATTGCCCAATTTTTTTCCAATCAAATCGATTGATTAATTGCTCTAGCTGGGGACCCATCGCAATGCACCGGAAGGAAGCTCACATGCCTCTTCGCAGTTAGTCCACAAAACGTTGCAGTCTACATTGCACTGTAGAGAACCCACTGTTGATTTTATAAAATTATTTTTATATATAATGGTGTGAATTTCAATTTAAAATGAAAAAGTCAAATATCCTGCTGCATTTGTGCTTTAAGCAGAAACATTAACTTCGAATGCGCCTTTGTCATATTAAAGATCCTACCGTTTATTTTATGTGTCGGGCCTCTCGGATTTTTAATAATAAAACTTCTACAATGCACATGTGGTGTTAGTCTGTGTAAGGTGTTAACTTTTGTCAATATCGCCTGTTTCTTCTTTCAACGGATAATTTCGATTATCGATTATCAATACTTATCGAACATATTTCGATGCAAACCTATCTAAGAACAATGCCTAATACATAATATTTCTTCGTGAGAAATTTCATGCATAGGGAACGAACTCTCGCGCACGCACACACAAAGTTTCATTTTTATAATAGTAGGTAGAATATTTTATTCGTCTGTCGATCACAATTTTATTAAAAAATAAGTGAAGCATGCATGGTTCCCCGTGAATGCACAGTGAACTTCAGCATTTGTCCTCCCTATTTTGCCCCAAAATTTCCCAGGGGACGTCAGATCCTGGTGAAAATGAACAAACATGCCTAAACATATGCAATTTTGAGTTCATCACTACGAAAAAAAATGTCTAAGTCTATCATTTGCACCCCCATTTAGCCCCAAAAGTCCCCAAGGCCTTAACATATTTAAATTTGAGTTCAGCACTATGCAAAACTGCTAAATAGACATACATAGAAAATTTTGGACAAATATGCTTAAATAGACCCCAAAATGGAGTGGTTTTATGAGCCCTAAAAGAGCTCCTGGGGCACGTCCAAGAGTTATCACGAAGTATAGACAAACGAACGTAGATAGAAATCAGTTAATTACAACTTTTCAGTAAGTTTTATAAAAATCCAAGACATCATTATTTTAATAAGCACAAAAGTGTCAATTTTAGCCATTTTAACACGGAAGACACCCCCGGGGGGTGCGAAGTTTTCCATGAAAATCTGCTCTGTTACTTGTTTACTCATATCATGTTTTATGTTTGTGCAAAATTTTACAAAAACTTCCAAGGCGTAGCTATTGAGAAAAGTGCGGACAGACGAACGGACGAACGGACGAACGGACAAGGGTGAATTTACAGATCCACCCTCCTTTTGTCGGAGGACCAAAAACAATTTCGGAATTTGTCTCAGTACGAAACAACAGTGGCACTACCTACTTTATTACATTATTACTGGATAGTAAATTCCAAACAACTAAAGCAAATGTCGGAAACTGAAACCTTAATATCGTTAGTTTGAGGTTTTACCAACTGACCTATTAAAATCTTCTTAAAAATATGAGTTTAAAACATTAGCTGAACACAATAATTTTATGTTTTGCGTCATATTTAATTCCAGTAATTCCTAAAAAAGTAGAGTGAGCACGCTTACACGTTTGTGTAAATAAATCAAATGAAAAAATTAAGATTAAATATAATGTTTTAAATTATACATTACTATTTTACCATTATTAGACATTTGGAAAAGCGTAGTTTATTTTCTGTACTGTGGCTATAGTCAGCTAACGTTCTTCTTAATTTTCTCCGGAGCGCTACCGGAAGCGGAGATAAGGCAAATAAGTCTCTTAGCCTTTATTGTTCTTCATATTTCTAAAACAATTTATTGAAATAAAGTATTAAAAAAGGACATTATTGAAAAGCATTCATAAAATAAATTAACAAGATTATACACATAGAAATAAGACAAGTTCTTTTCTTTTTGCCATGTTGTTGTTGTTGTTGGAGCAGAGAATCAGCAAGTAGATGTCCGTTTGTTGTTTTTACGGTAGTTTTTTTTTTTTAATCTCGGAACGGTGCGTTTGTCACGCGGAATTCAATTTAAGATTTTTGTTCCTTAGAAGCGTTGTTTGAGTTTGAATAATCTGTTTATTTTGTAATAAGGAACATGTTTTTTTTTTTATTATTTTGACCCCTATTATGACCCCTTTACCTTAATTGTTTTAGGCTCAAATCAAGTTATTAAGTAAGATCCGTGTACAAGGTATCTATATCTAAAATTTCAAGTGTTTAGACCCAAAATTGGTGGAGAAGTGCGGTAGAGTTCTCAAAGGTCAAATTGTTGAACTTTAACCCCTTAACAGCCAAATTTCTGGCCGAAAACGGATTACAAAGATTTCCTCAAATCTCAGTACCCTGTATATCAAATTTCGAGTTTGTAGACTGAAAATTGACAGTTATTGTGTAGGGAAATGTACAAAAACAGACGTACACACACAGGCAGACACTTGAACTTATATATATATATATATATATATATATATATATATATATATATATATATATGTGCTGACAAGAGAGCATATGGAAGTTATTCAATCGTGCGTAATTAATTTAGTTCTTTATCGCTATGTGACAGAATCTTCACTTCGTTGGCCACGTGTATTTTCTTTCGCCTTTCCAAGTAATATTATTACTTTTCTACGAGAAATTCAATCGACATAATTGAAAACTACGTTGCGTCGTGTGCAAATTCAGAATCTTGATGACGTCATCTTTGCTTCGACGGAGACAGCGTTTATCGTCACGTCTTGGTGGGCGTTCCTCTTGCCACTATAAACATACGACCATCTTTTCATGACAACTATCCATAAAGCCCTCCCCCTCCACTTGTATTTAATTGTAATAAATGAGAGAGCGGCTGTCGTGACAATGAAGTCACGAGTATAAGAAGTAATTCGTAAAAAAAAAAAGCTAAAGTTGGCATCAAAAAGACCAACAATGCTACAAGGTGAAGATTTAGTTTTGTTTTTGTTTTTTATTATTGGACGGGGAGTCTTCTTGACTATTTGTGAAGTTTTATTCAAATTGCTTCACACATGCGCAAAAAAACTTTTCAAGCATTTCAATAATATTTTTATCAAGATACTAGCCTACACGTTAGGTCAAAATTAAGTTTTATATTTTTTTACGTCTAAAAAAGTTTACATTACATTTTATTGTGAAAATTCAAATAATTATCGGCTTTCCGCAACGATTGAACGTGACACAACGTCGATTTAATGCGATGCATAGCCAGCCCTTCCCTGCTATAAAAATTAAAATTGTCTCATGTTAGAAAAATACTTCACCTTTTACATTAATCTCTATTATTATATAAAATGAACTGTGTCTGCGTATGTGTTTATATGTGTCCTTATGAACGCGAAAACAGTTCGGCCGATTTATACGAAATTTCACATGAACGTATTTTATGTGCCTAGCAGTGTTCTTTTGTAGGCTTTGTATCGGAATGTCTTCGATAATAATCGATAATTGAAATAATCCGATGAAAGAAAGAGAAGGCGATTTGGAGCAAAGTTAACACCTTACACAGCATTACATTATAAGTGCATTTGTAAGTTTTATTACCGCGCAAGCCAAAATACTCAACATATAAAATAAACAGTCCGTTCTTTGATATGTGAAAATTCCTAGTAAAGATAAACAACAACAACAACAACAACAACAATAATAATAACAATAATAATCAAGGAAAGGCTTCCTTCAGCCTTGACAGACTATGGATATCCAGGGTAAGGGTGCCTGCGCGTGAAATTTTTGT
The DNA here is from genome assembly GCF_053919585.1 of Euprymna scolopes. Taxonomy (NCBI): domain Eukaryota; kingdom Metazoa; phylum Mollusca; class Cephalopoda; order Sepiida; family Sepiolidae; genus Euprymna; species Euprymna scolopes. The sequence continues at coordinate 53,869,993 of NC_136505.1, forward strand.
GACAAGACTTGCGCAATCTCCAACCACACCTCTCCTGATTCGACATTATTGAATACTAGTGACAAGTGGAGATGCAAGACGACTGGAAACAATGCCGAGATAAGCAGAAAGCACATACAGCGCCTAGAATTCCCAAATGGTCACCCATCAAGTACTAGCAAGGCTCAACGTTGCTTAACTTCGGTGATCTGATGGGAATCGGTGTGTCAACGTGATTATGTCGTATAATTATAACAACAACAACAACAATAATAATAGAACAACAAAACAGAAACTGTCATAAAATTGATAAGGAACATGAAAGAAGTAAATATGATACTAATAATCGTAGGAAAACTAAAAAAAAAAAAAGAGTCCAGCAAGCCCAGAAAAAATTAACTAGGAGAAAATCGGATCAAAAGGAAAGGTGACACCACACAAAAGGTGGCAATAATAAAACAAACTCACATCTTAATAAAATTTTCAAATGCAGACATGAAACCACATCAAGCACCCACTGGAAAAGTACGAAGAATATTGGGACCTCCTACGAGATTACTACATTAAAGAATAATTGTAACTGCCAGCGATAAATCAATGGTTAAGGGCTGAATGCAAAATCATTTTAAATTGTAATCGAAAAAGATGAAGATTACTGGAAATATGGGGAGATTAATCGCCACTCAGACTACAGAGAACTCTAGCGATTATTTGTTATTGTCAGTGAATAATCACAGATGATGCTATGTGTAATAACACGTACTGAGTTTATAATACTAATACTAATACTATTACTACTACTACTACTACTACTACTAGTAATAATAATAATAATAAGAAGAAGAAGAAGAAGTTCGCTATCTATCCTCCTATTGTCCCATCACCCCCCAATAAAAAAGTGATACCAAATAGCCAAGAAGGGTCAAAGAGGATGGAAAGCCCGAGGAGAGCATTGACCTCCACTGGACGAGTGCGAAGTGAACTGGGACTTTGGGGAGTCTTTTTGTTACTCAAATTCAAGTATAGACCAGCGAGAAATCAATAGGAAGCGGCTGTTGCGATAACGCAAATTCATTTGCAAATGTTATTGAAATAGTACTGTAAATATGCCGAGATTTGTTGTCACTCAGCTTCCAGGGAATATCACAGGTTGTTTTCAAGGAGAGGTCTTTGATAGCCTGTGTGAAAGCACGTTGTGAGCCAATAATAATAATAATAATAATAATAATAATAATAATAACTCCTCATCCACATCAAATAAAAGAGTGGAGTGATATCAACAGGCACCATATAAAAGAGTTAAAGAGAGTCGAAGAGTATGGGAAAGCCGAAGAGATAAAGCACCAACCAGACCTTTGCTGAATGAGTACGAAGAGGATTGGGATCTTGGGAAGGCTCATTGCCGCCCAAATTCCAGTGATGACCAATGGTCACTGCCAAGGAGAAAGCAATTGTAAACGACTGTTGTAGTAACGCAAATTCATCTGCAAAGGTCATCAAAAAAATGGAGAGTACTAGAAATCTGGGGAGACTCGTTATCACTCAGACTCCAGAGAACACCACAGGTTGTCCTCAAAAATATATCTTTGGTGATAGCCTATGTACTGCTCTTAGTGCGTAAATAATAAGAAATAGCAGTCGTCTATGTAGATTCAGCCAAGGCTTACCCGTCATCTTTTTTTCTTACCATAAATATATTTTTAAATACATTTTATGTAAAACAAATGTTACACTTTTTAATTTAATTATTTATCATAACAAATTTTAAAATATAAAAATACTTAATTCATTCCCAACGAAGAAATGGCTGTAAATTTAAATAAATTACACACATAATACTTTTAAGTAAACGGTAAATTCGCAAAAAAATATTTATTATTGCGATACAGCGGAACCAGATATACCCCGATTATATTTCGCGCTTAACCGTTGGGGATCGATCGATTTCATTTTGTTTAATGGGTGTAAGATAAATTAATGAATGTAAATTTTGTTTAATGGATGCAAAAGATATTAATGGATGTAAAAGATATTAATGTATGTAAAAGATATTAATGGATGTAAAAGATATTAATGGATGCAAAAGATATTAATGGATGTAAAAGATATTAATGGATGCAAAGGATATTAATTGATACAAAAGATATTAATGGATTTAAAAGATATAATTGGATGCAAAAGATATTAATGGATGCAAAAGATATTAATGGATGCAAAAGATATTAATGGATGTAAAAGATATTAATGGATGACAAAAGATATTAATGGATGCAAAAGATATTAATAGATGCAAAAGATGTTAATGCATGTAAAAGATATTAATGGATGCAAAAGATATTAATGGATGAAAAGGATATTAATAAATGTAAAAGATTTTAATGTGTGTAATATGTATTAAGAAATGTACAAGATATTAAATGATGTCAATGATATTAAAAGAATACAAAAAGTATAATAAGATGTAAAAGATATAAAAATCTGTAACAGTAGTAACGCATGTAAATATATTAAAAGATGTAAAAGATATTGAAAGATGAAACAGATATAAACGGATGTAAAAGATATTAAAGTACAAAAGATGAAAAATGTAAAAGTTATGAACAGTGGTAAAAATTATTAATAAATGTAAAATATATTAATAGATGAAAAATGAATAAATGGAAGTAAAATATATTGATAGATGTAAAAATATTAATAGATGCAAAAGAAATTACAGTATGTAAAAGATATAAAAAATGTAAAAGATTAAAAAATTGTAAAAAATATTAATAGATGCAGAATAAATTAAAGTATGTAAAAGATATATAAAGCATAAAAAATATTAATAGATGCAAAAGAAATTAAAGTATGTAAAAGATATATAAAGCATAAACATATTAATAGACGCAAAAGAAATTAAAGTATGTAAAAGATATATAGAACATAAAAAATATTAATAGATGCAAAAGAAATTAAAGTATGTAAAAGAGATAAAAAATATAAAAGATTAAAAAAATGTAAAAAATATTAATAAATGCAAAAGAAATTAAAGTATGTAAAAGATATATAAAGCATAAAAAATATTAATAGACGCAAAAGAAATTAAAGTATGTAAAAGATATATAGTACATAAAAAATATTAATAGATGCAAAAGAAATAAAAGTATGTAAAAGATATAAAAAATATAAAAGATTAAAAAAATGTAAAAAATATTAATAGATGCAAAAGAAATTAAAGTATGTAAAAGATATAAAAAATGTAAAAGATATAAAAATGTAAAAGATATAAAAAAATATAAAAGATATAACAAATGTAAAAAATATTAATAGATGCAAAAGAAATTAAAGTATGTAAAAGATATAAAAAATGTAAAAGATATAAAAAATGTAAAAGATATAAAAAATGTAAAAGATAGAAAAAATGTAAAAGATATAAAAAATGTAAAAGATATAAAAAAATGTAAAAGATATAAAAAATGTAAAAAATATTATTAGATGCAACCGAAAATAAAAAATGTTAAAGATATAAAAAATGTAAAAGATAGAAAAAATGTAAAAAACATTCATAGATGCCAAAGAAAATAAAAAATGTGAAAGATATAAAAAATGTAAAAGATATAAAAAATGTAAAAAATATCAATAGATGCAACCGAAAATAAAAAATGTAAAAGATATAAAAAATGTAAAAGATATAAAAAATGTAAAAAATATTAATAGATGCAAAAGAAAATAAAAAATGTAAAAGATATAAAAAATGTAAAAAATATCAATAGATGCAAACGAAAACAAAAAATGTATAAGATATAAAAAATGAAAAGATATAAAAAATGTAAAAAATATCAATAGATGCAAACGAAAATAAAAAATGTAAAAGATATAAAAAATGTAAAAGATATAAAAAATGTAAAAGATATAAAAAATGTAACAAATATCAATAGATGCAAACGAACATAAAACATGTAAAAGATATAAAAAATGTAAAAGATATAAAAAATGTAAAAAATATCAATAGATGCAAACGAAAATAAAAAATGTTAAAGATATAAAAATGTAAAAGATATAAAAAATGTAAAAAATATCAATAGATGCAAACGAAAATAAAAAATGTAAAAGAAAATAAAAAATGTAAAAGATATAAAAAATGTAAAAAATATCAATAGATGCAAAAAAAAAAAAAATGTTAAAGATATAAAAATGTAAAAGATATAAAAAATGTAAAAAATATCAATAGATGCAAACGAAAATAAAAAATGTAAAAGAAAATAAAAAATGTAAAAGATATAAAAAATGTAAAAAATATCAATAGACGCAAACGAAAATAAAAAATGTAAAAAATATAAAAAATGTAAAAGATATAAAAAATGTAAAAAATATCAATAGATGCAAACGGAAATAAAAATGTAAAAGATATAAAAAATGTAAAAGATATAAAAAATGTAAAAAATATCAATAGATGCAAATGAAAATAAAAAATGTAAAAGATATAAAAATGTAAAAGATATAAAAAATGTAAAAAATATCAATAGATGCAAACGAAATTAAAAAATTTAAAAGATATAAAAAATGTAAAAGATATAAAAAATGTAAAAAATATCAATAGATGCAAACGAAAATAAAAAATGTTAAAGATACAACAAATGTAAAAGATATAAAAAATGTAAAAAATATCCATAGATGCAAACGAAAATAAAAAATGTAAAAGATTTAAAAAATTTAAAAGATATAAAAAATGTAAAAGATATTAAAAATGTAAAAAATATCAATAGATGCAAACGAAATTAAAAAATTTAAAAGATATAAAAAATGTAAAAGATATAAAAAATGTAAAAAATATCAATAGATGCAAACGAAAATAAAAAATGTAAAAGATATAAAAAATGTAAAAGATATAAAAAATGTAAAAAATATCAATAGATGCAAACGAAATAAAAAAATTTAAAAGATATAAAAAATGTAAAAGATATAAAAAATGTAAAAAATATCAATAGATGCAAACGAAAATAACAAATGTAAAAGATATAAAAAATGTAAAAAATATCAATAGATGCAAACGAAATTAAAAAATTCAAAAGATATAAAAAATGTAAAAGATATAAAAAATGTAAAAAATATCAATAGATGCAAACGAAAATAAAAAATGTAAAAGATATAAAAAATGTAAAAGATATAAAAAAATGTAAAAAATATCAATAGATGCAAACGAAAATAAAAAATGTAAAAGATATAAAAAATGTAAAAGATATAAAAAAATGTAAAAAATATCAATAGATGCAAACGAAAATAAAAAATGTAAAAGATATAAAAAATGTAAAAGATAAAAAAAATGTAAAAAATATTAATAGATGCAGAATAAATTAAAGTATGTAAAAGATATATAAAGCATAAAAAATATTAATAGATGCAAAAGAAATTAAAGTATGTAAAAGATATATAAAGCATAAACATATTAATAGACGCAAAAGAAATTAAAGTATGTAAAAGATATAGAGAACATAAAAAATATTAATAGATGCAAAAGAAATTAAAGTATGTAAAAGAGATAAAAAATATAAAAGATTAAAAAAATGTAAAAAATATTAATAAATGCAAAAGAAATTAAAGTATGTAAAAGATATATAAAGCATAAAAAATATTAATAGACGCAAAAGAAATTAAAGTATGTAAAAGATATATAGTACATAAAAAATATTAATAGATGCAAAAGAAATAAAAGTATGTAAAAGATATAAAAAATATAAAAGATTAAAAAAATGTAAAAAATATTAATAGATGCAAAAGAAATTAAAGTATGTAAAAGATATAAAAAATGTAAAAGATATAAAAATGTAAAAGATATAAAAAATGTAAAAGATATAAAAAATGTAAAAGATATAAAAAAATATAAAAGATATAACAAATGTAAAAAATATTAATAGATGCAAAAGAAATTAAAGTATGTAAAAAATATGAAAAATGTAAAAGATATAAAAAATGTAAAAGATATAAAAAATGTAAAAGATAGAAAAAATGTAAAAGATATAAAAAATGTAAAAGATATAAAAAATGTAAAAGATATAAAAAATGTAAAAAATATTATTAGATGCAACCGAAAATAAAAAATGTTAAAGATATAAAAAATGTAAAAGATATAAAAAATGTAAAAAATATTCATAGATGCCAAAGAAAATAAAAAATGTGAAAGATATAAAAAATGTAAAAGATATAAAAAATGTAAAAAATATCAATAGATGCAACCGAAAATAAAAAATGTAAAAGATATACAAAATGTAAAAGATATAAAAAATGTAAAAAATATTAATAGATGCTAAAGAAAATAAAAAATGTAAAAGATATAAAAAATGTAAAAAATATCAATAGATGCAAACGAAAATAAAAAATGTTAAAGATATAAAAAATGTAAAAGATATAAAAAATGTAAAAAATATCAATAGATGCAAACGAAAATAAAAAATGTAAAAGATATAAAAAATGTAAAAGATATAAAAAATGTAAAAGATATAAAAAATGTAAAAAATATCAATAGATGCAAACGAACATAAAACATGTAAAAGATATAAAAAATGTAAAAGATATAAAAAATGTAAAAAATATCAATAGATGCAAAAGAAAATAAAAAATGTAAAAGAAAATAAAAAATGTAAAAGATATAAAAAATGTAAAAAATATCAATAGATGCAAAAGAAAATAAAAAATGTTAAAGATATAAAAATGTAAAAGATATAAAAAATTTAAAAAATATCAATAGATGCAAACGAAAATAAAAAATGTAAAAGAAAATAAAAAATGTAAAAGATATAAAAAATGTAAAAAATATCAATAGACGCAAACGAAAATAAAAAATGTAAAAAATATAAAAAATGTAAAAGATATAAAAAATGTAAAAAATATCAATAGATGCAAACGAAAATAAAAATGTAAAAGATATAAAAAATGTAAAAGATATAAAAAATGTAAAAAATATCAATAGATGCAAATGAAAATAAAAAATGTAAAAGATATAAAAATGTAAAAGATATAAAAAATGTAAAAAATATCAATAGATGCAAACGAAATTAAAAAATTTTAAAGATATAAAAAATGTAAAAGATATAAAAAATGTAAAAAATATCAATAGATGCAAACGAAAATAAAAAATGTTAAAGATACAAAAAATGTAAAACATATAAAAAATGTAAAAAATATCAATAGATGCAAACGAAAATAAAAAATGTAAAAGATTTAAAAAATTTAAAAGATATAAAAAATGTAAAAGATATAAAAAATGTAAAAAATATCAATAGATGCAAACGAAATTAAAAAATCTAAAAGATATAAAAAATGTAAAAGATATAAAAAATGTAAAAAATATCAATAGATGCAAACGAAAATAAAAAATGTAAAAGATATAAAAAATGTAAAAGATATAAAAAATGTAAAAAATATCAATAGATGCAAACAAAAATAAAAAATGTAAAAGATATAAAAAATGTAAAAGATATAAAAAAATGTAAAAAATATCAATAGATGCAAACGAAAATAAAAAATGTAAAAGATATAAAAAATGTAAAAGATTAAAAAAATGTAAAAAATATTAATAGATGCAAAATAAATTAAAGTATGTAACAGATATATAAAGCAGAAACAATATTAATAGATGCAGAATAAATTAAAGTATGTAAAATATATATAAAGCATAAAAATATTAATAGACGCAAAAGAAATTAAAGTATGTAAAAGATATATAGAACATAAAAAATATTAATAGATGCAAAAGAAATTAAAGTATGTAAAAGAGATAAAAAATATAAAAGATTAAAAAAATGTAAAAAATATTAATAAATGCAAAAGAAATTAAAGAATGTAAAAGATATATAAAGCATAAAAAATATTAATAGACGCAAAAGAAATTAAAGTATGTAAAAGATATATAGAACATAAAAAATAATGATAGATGCAAAAGAAATTAAAGTATGTAAAAGATATAAAAAATATAAAAGATTAAAAAAATGTAAAAAATATTAATAGATGCAAAAGAAATTAAAGTATGTAAAAGATATAAAAAATGTAAAAGATATAAAAATGTAAAAGATATAAAAAATGTAAAAGATATAAAAAATGAAAAAGATATAAAAAAAATATAAAAGATATAAAAAATGTAAAAAATATTAATAGATGCAAAAGAAATTAAAGTATGTAAAAGATATAAAAAATGTAAAAGATATAAAAAATGTAAAAGATATAAAAAATGTAAAAGATATAAAAAATGTAAAAGATATACAAAATGTAAAAGATATAAAAAAATGTAAAAGATATAAAAACTGTAAAAAATATTATTAGATGCAACCGAAAATAAAAAATGTTAAAGATATAAAAAATGTAAAAGATATAAAAAATGTAAAAAATATTAATAGATGCCAAAGAAAATAAAAAATGTAAAAGATATAAAAAATGTAAAAGATATAAAAAATGTAAAAAATATCAATAGATGAAAACGAAAATAAAAAATGTAAAAGATATAAAAAATGTAAAAGATATAAAAAATGTAAAAAATATTAATAGATGCAAAAGAAAATAAAAAATGTAAAAGATATAAAAAATGTAAAAAATATCAATAGATGCAAACGAAAATAAAAACTGTAAAAGATATAAAAAATGTAAAAGATATAAAAAATGTAAAAAATATCAATAGATGCAAACGAAAATAAAAAATGTAAAAGTTATAAAAAATGTAAAAGATATAAAAAATGTAAAAGATATAAAAAATGTAAAAAATATCAATAGATGCAAACGAAAATAAAACATGTAAAAGATATAAAAAATGTAAAAGATATAAAAAATGTAAAAAATATCCATAGATGCAAACGAAAATAAAAAATGTTAAAGATATAAAAATGTAAAAGATATAAAAAATGTAAAAAATATCAATAGATGCAAACGAAAATAAAAAATGTTAAAGATATAAAAATGTAAAAGATATAAAAAATGTAAAAAATATCAATAGATGCAAAAGAAAATAAAAAATGTTAAAGATATAAAAAATGTAAAAGATATAAAAAATGTAAAAAATATCAATAGATGCAAACGAAAATAAAAAATGTAAAAGAAAATAAAAAATGTAAAAGAAAATAAATAATGTAAAAAATATCAATAGACGCAAACGAAAATAAAAAATGTAAAAGTTATAAAAAATGTAAAAGATATAAAAAATGTAAAAGATATAAAAAATGTAAAAAATATCAATAGATGCAAACGAAAATAAAACATATAAAAGATATGAAAAATGTAAAAGATATAAAGAATGTAAAAAATATCAATAGATGCAAACGAAAATAAAAATGTAAAAGATATAAAAAATGAAAAAGATATAAAAAATGTAAAAAATATCAATAGATGCAAATGAAAATAAAAAATGTAAAAGATATAAAAAATGTAAAAGATATAAAAAATGTAAAAAATATCAATAGATGCAAACGAAATAAAAAAATTTAAAAGATATAAAAAATGTAAAAGATATAAAAAAATGTAAAAAATATCAATAGATGAAAACGAAAATAAAAAATGTAAAAGATATAAAAAATGTAAAAGATATAAAAAATGTAAAAAATATCAATAGATCCAAACGAAAATAAAAAATGTAAAAGATATAAAAAATGTAAAAGATATAAAAAATGTAAAAAATATCAATAGATGCAAACGAAAATAAAAAATGTAAAAGATATAAAAAATGTAAAAAATATAAAAAATGTAAAAAATATCAATAGATGCAAACGAAAATAAAAAATGTAAAAGATATAAAAAATGTAAAAGATATAAAAAATGTAAAAAATATCAATAGATGCAAACGAAAATAAAAATTGTTAAAGATATAAAAAATGTAAAAGATATAAAAAATGTAAAAAATATCAATAGACGCAAACGAAAATAAAAAATGGTCAAGATATAAAAAATGTAAAAGATATAAACAATGTAAAAAATATCAATAGATGCAAACGAAAATAAAAAATGTAAAAGATATAAAAAATGTAAAAGATATAAAAAATGTAAAAAATATCAATAGATGCAAACGAAAATAAAAAATGTAAAAGATATAAAAATGTACAAGATATAAAAAATGTAAAAAATATCAATAGATGCAAACGAAAATAAAACATGTAAAAGATATAAAAATGTAAAAGATATAAAAAATGTAAAAAATATTAATAGATGCAAAAGAAAACAAAAATTGTAAAAGATATAAAAAATGTAAAAGATATAAAAAATTTAAAAAATATCAATAGATGCAAACGAAAATAAAAAATGTAAAAGATATAAAAATGTAAAAGATATACAAAATGTAAAAATATTAATAGATGCAAAAGAAAATAAAAAATGTAAAAGATATAAAAAATGTAAAAAATATCAATAGACGCAAACGAAAATAAAAAATGTAAAAGATATAAAAAATGTAAAAGATATGAAAAATGTAAAAAATATTAATTGACGCAAAAGAAATTAAAGTATGAAAAAGATATAAAAAATGTAAAAGATAGAAAAAAAATAAAAACAGATAATTAGATGTTTATGATATAAATGGATTTAAAAGACATTAAAGAATGTAGAAGATATTAAGATGATGCAAAAGATATTAACAGATGTAAAAGACATTTACCAATGTACAAGATATTAATAAAGAGTGTAAAATATACAAAATGTAGAAAAAATATTAAAATATGTAAAAGATATAAATGAATATAAAAGACATTACTGAATGAAAAATATATTACTGAATGTAAAATATATTAATGAATGAAAAAGATATTACTGGATGTAAAAGATATTACTGAATGAAAAGGTATTAATGGATGTAAAAGATATTAGTGGATGCAAAAGATATTAATGGATGTTAAAGATATTAATTAATGTAAAAGATATAATTGGATGCAAAAGATATTAATGGATGCAAAAGATTTTAATGGATGTAAAGGTATTAATGGATGCAAAAGATATTAATAGATGCAAAAGATATTAATGGATGCCAAAGATATTAATGGATGTAAAAGATATTAATGGATGTAAAAAATATGAATTGATGCAAAAGATATTAATGGATGTAAAATATATTAATGGATGCAAAAGATATCAATGGATGCAAAAGATATTAATGGATGTAAAAGATATTAATAAATGCAAAAGATATTAATGGATGCAAAATGTATTAATTGATGCAAAAGATTTGAATAGATGCAAAAGATATTAATGGATGCAAAAGATATATATAGATGCAAAACATCTTAATGGATGCAAAAGATATTAATGCATGTAAAAGATATTAATGGATTCAAAAGATATTATTGAATATAAAAGATATTAATGTATGCAAAAGATATTAATGGGTGCAAAAGATATAAATGGATGTAAAAGATATTAATGGATTCAAAAGATATTAATGGATGTAAAAGATATTAATGGATGCAAAAGATATTAATTGAGGTGAAAGATATTAAGAAATGTAAAAGATATTAAATGATGTCAATGCTATTAAAAGTATATGAAAAGTATAATTATATGTAAAAGATATAAAAATCTATAACAGGTAGTAATGCATGTAAATGATATTATTTGATGTAAAAATATTAAAAGATGTTAAAGATATTGAAAGATGAAACAGATATTAACGGATGTAAAAGATAGTAACATATGTAAAAGATATTAAAGTATAAAAGATAAAAGATGTAAAAGGTATTAAGGGGTGTAAAAATTATTAATAAATGTAAAATATATTAATAGATGAAAAATAAATTAGTGGAAGTAAAATATATTGATATATGTCAAAAATATTAATAGATGCAAAAGAAATTAATGTATGTAAAAGATATATTAAATATAAAAATTATTAATAGATGCAAAAAGAATAAAAGTCTGTAGAAGATATAAAAAATGTAAAAAATATTAATACATCCAAAAGAAATTAAAGTATGTAAAAGATATAAAAAATGTAAAATATATAAAAAAATATATAAAAAATATAATTTAATGTTAAAGATATAAATGGATGTAAAAGATATTTTAAAATGTTAAAGATATTAAGATGATGTAAAAGATATTAATCAATTAACAAGATATTAATAAAGAGTGTAAAATATACAAAATGAAATAAAACTATTAAAATATGTAAAATATATAAATAAATGTAAAAGATACTAATGATTGTAAAAGATATTACTGAATGTAAAATATATTAATGAATGAAAAAGATATTAATGGATGTAAAAGATATTACTGATTGTAATTATTAATAGGTATTAATGGATGTAAAAGATATTAATGGATGTAAAAGATTTTAATGAATGTAAAAGATATTAATGAATGTAAAAGATATAAATGAATGTAAAAGATATTTAAGAATGTAAAAATATATTAATGAATGTAAAATATATTAATGAATGTAAAAGATATTTATGAATGTAAAAGATATTAATGAATGCAAAAAATTAAAAAGATATTAATAAATGTAAAAGCTATTAATGAATGTAAAGATATTACTTAATGTAAAAGATGTTAAAAGAATGTAAAAGATATTAATGAATGTAAAAGATATTAATGAATGTAAAAGATATTAATGAATGTAAAATATATTAATGACTGTAAACGATATTAATGAATGTAAAAGATATTAATGAATGTAAATGCTGTTAATGAATGATAAAGATGTAAATTAATGTAAAAGATATCAATAAATGTAAAAGGTATTAATGAATGTAAAAGATATTAATGGATGTAAAAGATATTACTGAATGTAAAAAATATTAAGCTATGTAAAAGATATTAATGGATGTAAAAGATATTAATTAATTTAAAAGATATTAATGAAAGTAAAAGATATTAATAAATGTAAAACATATTAAAAAATGTAAAATATATTAATGAATGTAAATGATGTTAATGAATGTAAAAGATATTAATGAAAGTAAAAGATATTACCGACTGGTAAAGATATTAATGAATGTAAAAGATATTAATGAATGTAAAAGATATTAATGGATGTAAAAGATATTAATGAATTTAAAAGATATTAATGGATATAAAAGATATTAATGAATGTAAAAGATGTAAATGAATGTAAAAGATATTAATGAATGTTAAAGATATTAATGAATGTAAAAGATCTTAATGAATGTAAAAGATGTAAATGAATGTAAAAGATATTAATGAATGTAAAAGATATTAATGAATGTTAAAGATATTACTGAATGTTAAAGATATTACCGAATGTAAAATATATTAATCAATATAAAATATAATAAAAAATTTAAAAGATATTAAGGGATGTAAAAGGCATTAATGAGTGTAAAGTATTTTTATGCATTGAAAAGATTTTTAAGGATGTTTAAAATATTGTAGAATCTAAAGACATTAATAGATGTAAAATATATTAAAGGATGTAAAAATATTAAATTATGTAAAAGATTATAAATTCAAAAAATGTTAAAAATTTTGTAAAATATATAATTGGATGTAAGAGATATTAATGACTTTAAAAGATATTAATGGATGTTAAAGATATTAAAAGAATGTAAAAGATATTTATTAATGTAAAACAGATAAATAGATGTTAAAGACATAAATTGATGTAAAAGACATTAAACGGTATAAATTGTATAAAAGCTGAAGCAAAAGATATTAAGAAATGTAAAAGGTAATAAAGGATTACAAAATATTAAAGAATGTAAAAGATATAAATGATTTAAAAGTAATTTACCAATGTAAAAGATATGTAAGCGTGTAAAGCATATAAAAAGAAGAAAAAATATTTAAGTATGTAAAAAATAATAAAAGATGTCAAAGATATTAAAAATGTACAATATAGTAATGGATGTAAATTATATTAACGGGTGTAAAAGATATTAATGTATGTATAAAGATATTACTAGATGTATATAAATAGATGTAAAACAGATGTAAATATATTATAGAATGTAATAGATTAATAGATGGAAAAAATATTTAAGGGTAGAAAAGATGTTAATGGATTATTATTATTATCATTATTATTATTATTATTATTATTATTATTATTATTATTATTATTATTATTAAAGGATTTTATAAGATATCAATGAATGTATACGATATTAAATAATTTAAAAAAATAATTACAATGTAAAAAATATTTATGAATGTAAACGATAATACACGATGCAAAAGATATTATAGTACTTAAAAGTATTAACTTATGTAAAAGAGAATAAATTATGTACAAGATATCATTGGATGCAAAGGATATTAATGAATGCAAAATATATTAAAGGATGTAAAAGATATTAATGGATTCAAAGGATATTAAAGAATGTAAAAGATATTAAAGAATGTAAAAGATATTAATGAATTTAAATGATATTAATGAATGTAAAAAGATATTTAAGGGTGAGTGTAAAACATATAAATGGATATAAAGATATTAATGTGTGGAAACTATATTAAAGAATGTAAAAGATATTAAAGAATGTAAAAGATATTAATGGATGTAAAAGAAAACAAAGGATGTAAAAGATATAAATGAATTTAAAATATATGAAAGGACGTAAAATATATTAATGGATGTAAAAAGATATTAATAGATGTAAAAGATATTTATGAATGTAAAAGCTATTAATGGATTTAAAACATATTAATGGATGCAAAATATATTAATGAATGCGAAAGATATTAATGGATGTAAAATATATAAATGGATGTAAAAGTATTAAAAGATGTAAAAGATATTAATGGATGTAAAATATATAAATGGATGTAAAAGTATTAAAAGATGTAAAAGAAATTAATGGATGTAAAATATATAAATGGATGTAAAAGTATTAAAAGATGTAAAAGATATTAATGGATGTAAAAATATTAAATACTATAAATGAGTATGAGTAGAGATTAAAATAATAAACAAATGTAAAGTGAATTTCACCGCGTACTTTGTTAAGAAGGCATGTTCAATGGGAAAATATACAGAAAATACAATAAGTAGTTTTATTTTCAACTAAGAAAAAATTTTGAGTAAGCAAACGGGTCGTAAAAACAAAAAAAAAGCAATAACTCCACATTAATTCAAATTTGCGAGATCCGCCTTGTAATGCTAACAATTTCACATTAATTATCTGTGAAGCAGTCGATAATGTACGAGCTTTTAGAAAACAGAAAACTTTTTGAAAGTATTGAAAAAGGGAAAAAATAAGAAACACGATTAATACTACATTTTATTAACTAGTTATTGCAAAAGAGAAAACAACAATCAATTCCAAAATAAAATTGTGTTGAATCTACGTTAAAACTAAATAAACATTGCGCTGATACACAAATATTGTGGATTAAAATTCGCTTATCATTTTGATTGTGAACAATTTGAAAATAATTTATTTTACATCTTTATTCGAATACAAAAAAAACCAAAGCATTCAGCCTGGCTATTAGATCTCGTATGACTCGGTTTTTGATGTTTCCTGTGTACAATATTCTTTCTGTACTTACAGTTTTGCTTATAAATTGTTACTCCATTTTATTTTACTGGTTAGGTGAGTTGGTTTCAACACTAAAAACGTTTTTTCTTTATATTTTGACTGTTTGTATCAGTGTCCTTCTTTATATTCTGCATGTCCCGCTTTTGAATTTCAATTTCTCCTATTTTTTCCTAGTTATTTTTATTTTCGGAAAAAGATTAGTTTCCATACTATTATATTAAAGCAATGCCCGCCATGTTTTACGTTCCCTTCAGTTCTCTGGTACGCTCTCAATATTTGCTTACTTTTTCTACTGCTTTGGTGTTCACTTTTTAGCCTGCTTCGACAGTAAAATTTACTATTTGGTATGTGTTTTCCTAGTTGTTGACTATAATTATGCCAGGTGTTCTTTTTAGGTGAGCTTGTGTGTTTCTGTTGCCTAGAATTTTACGTGTTTAATTCTTCAAAGTACCTAGTTCATGCTTGTACTATTTTTCTGGACAATGAAAGCGCATTTATCTGTAGACTACCTAATCGGTCACCTTCCAAACACAGTTATGTATGGTTTGTATTCTTTTAGGGTTAATTTGCTGCATTGTATATAATTTTCTCTTCGCATCCACGGAGTGTACATTTTCTGTTTTGTTTTTTTGTTTTTTTGTTTTTGTTTCTAGTTTTTTTGTGGGGGGTGTCGGGTTTTCTTTTTATCTTGACTTTTATATAGTTCATTCTAATCGCCTCATTTCGTGTTGATTTATTTGTTTTCTGTTTACTTGTCCTTGTCGTGACCATATCTGTCTGATATTATGCATCATTTCTTTCGCCAATCTATTTAGCTGCTTTTTCTCCCGGTTTGCTATTCTCGCCATTTAATTTCCACTTTCCGCTGCTCTTCGTATTGTTCATTTTTTTTACAATGCATTTTGTAGCAGTCATCAGATTTTCTTTATTTTACATTATATATTATTCTGGCTCTTTTATCATATCCTCGACGGGTTCTTTTATACTTACATGATGCCTTCCCGCTTCTGCCCTTTCTATTTTATGCCATTTAGAATTATGCTTCGGCTATAATGTAGTTTTTTTTTTCTTTTTAAAATAAGGAATACTCTATTTTACAAATGCTTAAAAAATAAAGCTCCTTTGTGTAGACTTGCTTTTATAAAAGCATTCTAATTCTAAACTCTTTTCTCTTGTAGTTCAGTTCTTTCCTTGTATTACCTTTAGTGTACTCTATTAATCATTCCAAGATTCTTATATGTTCTATGTGATGTATTTTGTACTTTAAATTTGTAACGACTAACAGTTGGATTTAATCGACAGAACCCTTCATGCAGACTATTAAGATAACAACTTAGTGAACAAATGGTAACTATCTGATCTGGATCTTTCTTCTGATCCCCATGGATTTTATCTTTATTCTAATAATACTTATTTTAAATATATATCCATATTACGGTTCTGAGTTTGGAGATGAGAATTGATTATTCATATTAGTTGTATTTTTCGAACTGCTGTTATCAAATTAGTTGCTTTTTATTTTCAAAACGTTTTGGTCGATGTAACGTTTGGTTTTTCTTTCAGGTGTATCTTGTCGAACTCGGGAATCTTTTGTCTAACTAGGGAATATTTCGTTCGAGTTCGGGAATCTGTGCAGAATGTCAAAGAGAACTTTTGAGTTAATCCACGGGAATAGCACGCTTTTGTCCCGTTATCTATCAGTGTAGAAAGTTCACTGTTATATTTTGACTGAGAATTGAAACTTGAACCTCTAGAAGAGTGTTACTTTTAGAACTAAATTATACCAAGTACTTTAACCACTATGCCAGGCGTCCTTGCGGACAATTCGAATACGAATTTATATATATATATATATATATATATATATTGTTAATTCACTGGCCGCATAGCAGCAGCCGTATAGTTCTACGGTTAGAAGCTCCGACTGTGGTTTGGGCTATTAGGTTTCGATCCTGGCTTGAGTTAGTTGCTTGTCTAGCCGCACTGATGCGTGTGGATGACTATAATGCTCCCTATCTTAGGTTGAGCATATTGGAAAGTGATATACAAATTACCATTAGCGTAGGAAGCGATGCTCTTTGTGTAAACAAATTGAGCTTAGGTATTTGGACAATGTTAAAACATTGTTAATTCACTTCCCGCATAGCAGCAGCCGTACAGTGCAACGGTTAGAAGCTGTCGTTTGGGCGATCGTGTCTCGATCCTGGCTTGAGGTAGTTGCTTTTCTAGCCGCACTGATAAGCTATGAAACAGCGAAACAGTACTGTATGTGGATGACATATATATATATATATATATATATATATATATATATATATATATATATATATATATATCAACACTAACCCGAGGTTGACTGGGTTTGAATGAGGATCAATATATGTTTAACAGTGCAAATATTTATTTTTATTTTCATCTAAATCGATAAAATCGCCCATCTTTCAATCAAATCAATTAGTTCTCTAGTCAGGACTTCAACGTTGTACACGGTGCAGGAGTTTCACATGCCTTCCGTGACATAATACCTTTTACTCTACGTTGCATTGTAGCGAACGTACTGTTGATTTTATAAAATTATTTGTATATAGTGGCTTAAATTAAAGTTTTAAACACAGTCATCGATCAATGGTGCTCTAAACAGAAATATTCATTTCGTACGCGCCCCTGTCTTATCAAAAAACGTACTGTTGATTTTATACGTCGAGTTCTGTTTCTTGTGCGGTAGTAAAACTTGTCAAATACACTTGTGATGTTAGGCTGTATAAGGGTGTTAATTTTGGTCCAAATCGGATTGCTCCTCCTTTAATCGGATTTTTTCGATTATCGATTTTCGAGATGCATCAGAGTAATTCCGATGCAAAACCTGTCTAAGATCACTATCAGACATTTGTGTAAAAATTCAAAAAAATCGGCACAGCCGTTACGAAGTTTATAAGAAACGAACACACACATACACATACACACACACACACACACACACACACAGAAACATTACAATCAGACACACACAGATAAACTGTTCTTTATATAAGTTTAGAAGTTTTATTGTAGTTAATGTAAATACAACATTGGTCTTCAAGATCTATAAGAATCAAAAATCTTTGAAAACTTTAAAGAATGCGTAACAATAGAAAATGCAATGTTTGTCTCGTCTAAACAATGGCGCCTCTATTTAGTTTCCATTGTAGTTGTCTTTAATTTCCTTTCAGTTCCGTGTTTTGCATTGTTTCAATTTTTTCCATTTTTATTACGAAGTTTGGTTTATTAATATTGTTTTACCTCCAATAATTTTCCTCAATGTTTTTATTATCATTACCTCGATATTTTTGTCCTTTTGTCTTGTTTTTAAACCATTTCTTTTAATAAGAAATATATATATATATATATATATATATATATATATATATATATACATATATATATATATACATATATATATATTTCTGTGGAAATATACTTTACTTCCTTATGATATATACCAATCCTTATTTAAGAAGCTCAATGTAATTACATAACAATATAATGAATGAATGACAAACGTCTATATTCCAAATTTCATGATGTTGACCATCTTATAATTTATTCCTAGAATTCAGTAGACATTTACAATTCTTGATAGAATCTGTTTCGTAGCACAAAATCAATCACTTAATTATTATATCGAATATATATGTCTATATGTTGTTTATTCAGAATTTAAATATAACCACTAAACTTATATATTGCTCTATGCTTAAATATTGAGCTTCTCCTTTTTGGCTAGGATCGCCCTCAAAGTATTACTTCAAGTAATATCTATCAGGATTTTTCACCTGATTTCTAATCAGTGTCTTATCTCGATTATATATATATATATATATATATATATATATATATATTATAATCACAATAACGACTTATTTGTTGTGTAGAATATATATATATATATATATATATATATATATATATATATATATATATATATAGTAAGTTATAAAATATATGGCGATTAAACTATTCCGCGTTTCATTCACGCTAGCGTAGATGAAACGCGCGAGAGAGAGAAAATAAAATGTAGCTTAATTGCCATATATATTTTATTACTTACTACCTAGCTTTACCTATGTATTGGGCACTGTTGAAGTAAATACTTAAGGTTTACGCATAAATGTATACTTTCGTATATTAATTTACGTGATTAAATGAAGTAATCATATATATATATATATATATATATGTATGTATATATATATATGTATGTATATATATATATATTATACACAAAAAATAGGCCGTTATTGTGGGTATAATATATATATATTGTGATAATATATATATATATATATATATATATATATATATATATATATATATATATATATATATATGAGAATAATGGAAATAGTATCCCGACGAGATAGGGACATAAAAAAGGAACACACATTTCCTCAATCTACTGGAATTTCTCTTTCATTGGCCGAGATGAAGCGATAGCACAGGTACTACACGTTCTTTATCTTGCAAAAAATATAGAAATGCTATTTTAATCTTAACAAATAAGCAAAATGCCACCGAAAGTGTAGACGCTGAGTGTGGGTCATCTCTGTCTCTCCTACTGGTCTATCCTATGCTAGGCTAGAATCGTTGATGTCGTCACAATACTAAATTTATTTAGTGCATATTACCTCAGTTTTTTGTTTCTTTGTCTTTAATACAGTAATATATACCCGAACATGCACCTATGAATTCAGCGATAATTAATTAAATAAACATATGAGAAAAATATTAAAAATATTAAAAATTGGTTGAATAATGAATTATCTCATGAAAATACAATTTCATCTTTTAGGGAAAAACAAATATTTGTTTCTCATTTAATACTAGCAGGAAGAACGAAGTTGCCCGGGATTGAATGAGGATCCATCAATGTTTTAGGTTCACATATTTTTATTGTCATCGAAATCAGTTAAATCGCCCATTTTTCAATCCAAGCGATTAATTGCCTACCGTTGTTGAGGACCCACGACGTTACACTCGGAGGAGGTTTCACATGCCTCCCTGCAGTGACTTAGTCCACAATGCACTGTAGTCTACATTGCACTATAGAGAAACTACTGTTGATTTTATAAAACTAGTTTTATATAATAACTTGCATTATTGTTTAAAATGTAAAAATCAAGTATCACGGTTCACGTGTACTCTAAACAGAAACTTAAGAACGATAATGCTGAAAAGAGAGAAGCTTGGTTTTAGCTGCATTAAAATTAACCAGCCACCCTTTTCTCCATTGCACCACGTGCTCAAAATTAGAAAAATGAGATACAGGAAGATCTACGTCACTGCTGCTTTTTGAAGTGTTGCCTTAGATTGTTGTCTTCAGCATACATCTCCACGAATGACCTTTTTCAGCTTTAATAGGTTCATGTGATGTTTCTTTATTGCAATCTCAAAAAAAAAAAAAATGAAAACATATTACCTGTTTATTTCTCTGCAGTTATTACTTTTAACGTGTTCATTATATACATATAAAATTTTGAAGAGTTCCAAAGATGCAGTCGTGTTTTTATCCGCGATTTCTTTAAGCAAATGACTTCTTTTGTTGTTGTTTTTTTGTTTGTTAGTTTGTTTGTTTGTTTGTTTTTTTGTTTTTTTGTTTTTTTAGATATTTTCCCTGAATTGGGTCAACCTCCTTTTTTTAAAGCAGAACTTTATTTTCTCTTTTATATATTCTCATAAACAATCTTATTTTTTCATGCATATTTTTATTCCTATCAGTATTTAACGATGGCCTCTTATTTATCGATTCCCCCAGACAATAGGATTCATTTTTCATATTTTGACCGAATGAAGATCGACGTCCGTTTTATTGTCCCGAGATGCATCACAACAATACATTCAAAACGAAAATCGAACTTTGAAAGAAAACCTAATGGCCAAACAATGCCAATCGAGTTAATATAAATCCGATTTTTATGCGATATAATTTCTCAGTTCATTAAGAGATTTATTGAATGCTGACATTTTGGTGCGATGAAAGTGTTGTATCTGTTCTATCCACCGTCAGAGAGGAAAAGATCCTTTGTGACATGAGAATATTATTATTTTAGACTCATCCAGGATTTTCAGTTTTTGGGGAGCTTAAGAAAAATAAACTTGTAAATAAACAAGAATGAAATCCAGTTCTATTTTTTTCTGTTTTATTTTTTATTTAGAAATCAAAATAAATTAATCTTGTATTAATTAATTTTATTTATATAATTAGGTTAAGTTCATTTCTACTTTCTATTTTATTATTGAATTGAAGTTCTGTTTTTCGAAACGTCCATGTCATTAGAATAATTAAAAATCAATAAGATAGTATAATAGAACACTAAATAGTATTTTAAAAGACTAAATAATGATTTAATAGAAATCACAAAATCATATAGTGAAATACTAAATACTACCTTTAACTAATAGATTATACATTACAACATTAATAACATTTGCAAACATTAAATAAAATATTAAAACACTAAATCATATATTCAATTATTAAAGAATATACGCAAATAATACGTAATATATTAAAACACTAATAAAAACACATAAAAACACCAAATTATATATTCAAAAACAATATATCCAAACACTTATTAATATATTCAAAGACTAAATAATCTTTTTAACATTAATTAACATTTACAACTACTAAACAATATATTAAATCGCGCTTTATTTATGTGAATGCTAACTAATATTTTTAAACACAAAATAATATATTAAATTACAGAATAATGCATTTAAATACTAAATGATATATTTAAACAGTAATAATATAATCAAACGGTAATCAATATATTAAACCTAAAAATAATATATTTAAATATTTGATAATATATTCAAACACCCTGTAAAATATTACAGCATAAAATTTTATATTCGAACACTAAATCATATATCAAAACGCTGCACAATGTATTAAAATTAAGTAATATATTCAAATATTGAATAATATATTCCATCAGTATATAATCTAATCAAATACAAAGTTATATATTCAAATGCTAAATAATAATATTGCTAAATAGTATAGTCAAACACCACCTAATATATTAAAATACTAAATAATATATCCAAACACTCAATAAGATAGTCGAACGCTAAATAATATATTAAAGCAGCAGATAATATATTTACATACATAATAATATATCCAAACGCTAAATAATATATTCAAATACTAAAATATTAAAACGCTAAATAATATATTGAAACACTAAAGAATAGTACATACTGATTATTATTTTAAACATTACACAATATATTCAATACTAAATAATATATTAAAATGCTAAATAATTTATTCAAACAACAGATAATATATTTAAATACTAAATAACATATTCAAACGCTAAATAATATATTTAAATGCTGAAATATTCAAACCCTAAGTGATATATTCAAACGCTAAACAATATATTCAAACACTAAATATATTCAAACACTACATAACATATTCAAATCATAAATAATATATTCAATCGATAAATAATATATTTAAATATTTAATAATATTTTCAAATGCTAAATAATATAGTCAAACGCTAAGTAACATATTCTTACACTGTAGAGCGGTTAAACTAATTAATTAGAGCAATAGTAAATACTGAATACTATTTTAAACACCGTACAAAATATCAAAATACTAAATAATATATTCAAACAACAGATATATTTACATACTAAATAACATTCAAACGCTAGAGAATATATTTAAATACTAAAATATTCAGACGCTAAATAATATATTCAAACGATCAATATATCCGGTTAAACTTATTAATTAATGCAAAAAGTATACTTAGATAAACGTGGTCCTAGATATGACCTTAAACTATATCCGATGGTGAGGCCCCAGCTTGCAAGCTTTGGGGAGTGTGAAACCACCCTTTAATTGCCATTGCTCCCAGGTCCACTCTTACACGGAGTGGTAGCACCTGTTAGGGTCCCAACTATGGGTTAAATAGAAACCGACTTGCAAAAAAACAAATATATTCTATTAACAACATTTTCTTCAAAATCACCGGATTCGGCATTAAATAACCTGGAAATGGTTGATATGCAGTAAACCAAAAATAACCAACAAACAATTAGGTAAACATAAGGACAAAATAAAATACAAACATATGAAAAATAAAACATTAATATATACACACAAGCATATAAAAACTAAAACATAAATATATACACACAAACGTATGAAAACCAAAACAAAAATATATACACACAAACATATGAAAACCAAAACAAAAATATATACACACAAACATATGAAAACCAAAACATAAATATATACACACAAACGTATGAAAACCAAAACATAAATATATACACACAAACGTATGAAAACCAAAACATAAATACAAACACAAACATATGAAAACCAAAACAAAAATATATACACACAAACGTATGAAAACAAAAACATAAATATATACACACAAACGTATGAAAACCAAAACATAAATATATACACAACAACCTTATGAAAACCAAAACATAAATATATACACACAAACGTATGAAAACCAAAACATAAATATATACACACAAACGTATGAAAACCAAAACATAAATACATACACACAAACATATGAAAACCAAAACAAAAATATATACACACAAACGTATGAAAACCAAAACATAAATATATACACACAAACGTATGAAAACCAAAACAAAAATATATACACACAAACGTATGAAAACCAAAACATAAATATATACAAACAAACGTATGAAAACAAAAACAAAAATATATACACACAAACGTATGAAAACCAAAACATAAATATATATACACAAACGTATGAAAACCAAAACAAAAATATATATACACAAACGTATGAAAACCAAAACATAAATATATACACACAAACGTATGAAAACCAAAACATAAATATATACACACAAACGTATGAAAACCAAAACATAAATATATACACACAAACGTATGAAAACCAAAACATAAATAAATACACACAAACGTATGAAAACCAAAACATAAATATATACACACAAACGTATGAAAACCAAAACATAAATATATACACACAAACGTATGAAAACCAAAACATAAATATATACACACAAACGTATGAAAACCAAAACATAAACATATACACACAAACGTATGAAAACCAAAACATAAATACATACACACAAACATATGAAAACCAAAACATAAATACATACACACAAACATATGAAAACCAAAACAAAAATATATACACACAAACGTATGAAAACCAAAACATAAATATATACACACAAACGTATGAAAACCAAAACAAAAATATATACACACAAACGTATGAAAACCAAAACATAAATATATACACACAAACGTATGAAAACAAAAACAAAAATATATACACACAAACGTATGAAAACCAAAACATAAATATATATACACAAACGTATGAAAACCAAAACAAAAATATATACACACAAACGTATGAAAACCAAAACATAAATATATACACACAAACGTATGAAAACCAAAACATAAATATATACACACAAACGTATGAAAACCAAAACATAAATATATACACACAAACGTATGAAAACCAAAACATAAATATATACACACAAACGTATGAAAACCAAAACATAAATATATACACACAAACGTATGAAAACCAAAACATAAATATATACACACAAACGTATGAAAACCAAAACATAAATATATACACACAAACGTATGAAAACCAAAACATAAATATATACACACAAACGTATGAAAACCAAAACATAAATACATACACACAAACATATGAAAACCAAAACAAAAATATATACACACAAACATATGAAAACCAAAACATAAATATATACACACAAACGTATGAAAACCAAAACATAAATATATACACACAAACGTATGAAAACCAAAACATAAATACATACACACAAACATATGAAAACCAAAACAAAAATATATACACACAAACGTATGAAAACCAAAACATAAATATATACACACAAACGTATGAAAACCAAAACATAAATATATACACACAAACGTATGAAAACCAAAACATAAATATATACACACAAACGTATGAAAACCAAAACAAAAATATATACACACAAACGTATGAAAACCAAAACATAAATACATACACACAAATATATGAAAACCAAAACAAAAATATATACACACAAACGTATGAAAACCAAAACATAAATATATACACACAAACGTATGAAAACCAAAACATAAATATATACACACAAACGTATGAAAACCAAAACATAAATATATACACACAAACGTATGAAAACCAAAACAAAAATATATACACACAAACGTATGAAAACCAAAACATAAATATATATACACAAACGTATGAAAACCAAAACAAAAATATATACACACAAACGTATGAAAACCAAAACATAAATATATACACACAAACGTATGAAAACCAAAACATAAATATATACACACAAACGTATGAAAACCAAAACATAAATATATACATACAAACGTATGAAAACCAAAACATAAATATATACACACAAACGTATGAAAACTAAAACATAAATATATACACACAAACGTATGAAAACCAAAACACAAATATATACACACAAACGTATGAAAACCAAAACATAAATATATACACACAAACGTATGAAAACCAAAACAAAAATATATACACACAAACGTATGAAAACCAAAACATAAATACATACACACAAACATATGAAAACCAAAACATAAATATATACACACAAACGTATGAAAACCAAAACATAAATACATACACACAAACATATGAAAACCAAAACATAAATATATACACACAAACGTATGAAAACCAAAACATAAATACATACACACAAACATATGAAAACCAAAACATAAATATATACACACAAACGTATGAAAACCAAAACATAAATACATACACACAAACGTATGAAAACCAAAACATAAATACATACACACAAACGTATGAAAACCAAAACATAAATACATACACACAAACATATGAAAACCAAAACATAAATATATACACACAAACGTATGAAAACCAAAACATAAATACATACACACAAACGTATGAAAACCAAAACATAAATATATACACACAAACGTATGAAAACCAAAACATAAATACATACACAAACATATGAAAACCAAAACATAAATATATACACACAAACGTATGAAAACCAAAACATAAATACATACACACAAACATATGAAAACCAAAACATAAATATATACACACAAACATATGAAAACCAAAACAAAAATATATATACACAAACATATGAAAACGAAAACAAAAAAATATACACACAAACGTATGAAAACCAAAACATAAATATATACACACAAACATATGAAAACCAAAACATAAATATATACACACAAACGTATGAAAACCAAAACATAAATATATATACACAAACACATTAAAATCAAAACATAAATATATATACACAAACGTATAGCAGATATATGCAGGTCATCAATAAATACAATTTAATAAACGCCTCCACTCAATTATTCATTGGAACAATGTCTTTTTAAAGTTTTTCATTTCAATCCTTTTGGTTTCAGCGTTCTTTTCTTTTTGTTTCCTTTTTAGGAGTGGCTTTATAATTTAAAACTTCGTTTTGAATCGAACGCGCTACTCTCGGGAGTCGCTGTCTACTTATGTCAGCCATGAATGCGGCCAGCGACAGAACGAGTGGGTCACGTGGGAGACGACGGAATGGTATTGCTATTACAATCGTTGTGCTGCAAATATGGCCGTCTGTCTTTCTGACTAAAATATCGATCAGATAACAAGAACCTGATAGCTGGCATCTTAGAGATCGAGATATGGACACCGTTGCTTCACCCATAGAAGAGATATGCTTCACAAGATGGTCGATTGTAGATTTTCAAAAATATGCGTTCAACCGTATGAATGGATACATCTATATATAAAATTGTAGAATCTCTCCGTTTATTTGTTTCTTCCCGAAATCATCATAGGGTTTTCGAAATAGACTTATTATTATACTTTTATACACCAATCAAGGCGTATTGCCACTTGGGTGTAAGTTCCACTATTTTGGATCATGTCTATAGGGATTGTGTAGGGAGTTGCGCAGGGAGATGTTTGTTCGCATTAAATGTAAACTCCTGAGTGTTAGTGTAACAAGACACTTCTCGGCATTTAGGGACTTCAGCAGTGCTGCTGGTCGGGTTAGACAGCAGTATGTGGTCGGTGAAGGAATAAGCACTATGAGTTCATCGGAGCACATACCATTAAAATATGTGCAAAACGTATAGGAATGAAACATTGTTACGATGAGACAGAGGTGAGTGTTTAGTTGATAGCGCGGGGCCTATTAAATTAGAGGGACCAGATCAGAGGTTCACATCAATACTCCATATACACTGGTCCGATTGTGGCTGTGTGAAGATATAGGATACTCTCAGGCGTCATTTTCTAGCACGGTAGATAGATCCCACGTCTTTGCAGCAACCTTGGCACTGTATTTGTTTCAGTTCATGTTGTCTGTGAATGTTAAGCCGAAAGAATTTTGACAATGGTCTCTCAAGTTTAAAATACATTTACCTAGACTATTTGGATGAGTAATTTCCCTTTTTATCAAAGGAAGTTAGCTGCAAAATTATTATACGCACTCGGTTCGTGCTTAACAAATGAAAAGGAAATTCGAATGTGTATTATTTGGATCATTTGAACTGTTCTCATCTTGAGTGTTATTCGTACAATGTTTCAGCTGATTCAACCTCCAACCTACTTTAGGTGTATCTTATCAAAATCGGAGATCTTTCTGCTTAACGGAATTTCGAACGGAGCGCTTTAATAATCCATGGGAGCAGCACGCTCTCGTTCCGTCAGCCATGACCGGGTAAATGTCTCAAGTAATTCGCAGTTCTATTATTTATATCACTCGACTTAACCTTCAACATTCAGATAGCGTTACTTAGAACTGAATTTTACCTAGTATATTATCCGTTATACAACGGGTTCATACAGGTTCCAAAATTTGACAGATAGATTTCTGGGTTTGGCAAGATAATTCTGAAGAAGGTTGAAGTTTACATCGGCTGAAATGTTGTACGAATAACACTCAAGATGAGAACAGTACCCTGAATAATTAAATAATACAAATTATTAATAATTAGACGTAAGAATCTCAAAAGTCCAGTGTCGGATTTTAACCGACTGAAGGGGGGGGAAGGCGTTTCTGCAACTCAACGGCTAAACCTGAACTCGACGTAGAAGGAAAAAAACAATAAAACTCTTGTGTTGAGAATCCTTCTCGGCTTTTCTCGGCTAACTGGAGTTGCAACGTATTGCCTCGTTGCTTACAACGACAAATTGTCTTTGTAATAGTAACTGTGAAATGTGTAACTTGACTAAACAAAAAAGTCCAACTAACACATCAACGATAGGAGTGTTTTATAACTCACAAGTTGATGCTATGCAAAGTTCAGTCCGACCCACGTGGTGGACAACAAACTATTACTACTACTATAAAATCAGTCGACCAAGCACTTTTTTAAACCTTTTGCTTGAACGACTGCCTCCCAGAATTCCACTGCCTCCCCCCTCCACATCGAGTTCCGGTCAGTAATAATTATCACACCAGGAGTATACGCAAGATACAATTAATAACCTCCAATCATGTGATTCATTGTGGCCACAATCTGGTTATTATAGAATAAATACTGTAATAGTTATTCTCTTGAAGCCACCAGAAACCTATTTAGTGCATAGGGTAAAATAACACAAAAAAGTTGTTTTTATTATTATAATCTTGTTTGCTATCTTTTTCAAGCTATCATATTCAAGAAAAAACATTTGGTTTCTTTTTTTTTTCGTTCTATAATATTGATTATACTTTTTTAATTCTTTTGTTTGCAATCTTATTCCTTTCCTTCTATGATGTCATATAAAAACACCTTTCTTTTATTATGAAAATTTTTAATAAGGCTAGAACAATGTAGGTAAGCGGATGTTAAAATGAGGTGACGTATGAATAAAAATGGGCAAACGAAAGAGGGTCTTGTAGAGTTTGTTTTTCTTTACATCTACCTATATCCATTCATTTTTTCAGATTAATCGCAAATACAAATCAGTAGAATTGACTTACTGATTGAAATAACCAGGTGGTTGAAATCTTTTATATTTCGAGAAAAGAATCTCTTTTTCAAAAAGAAAGGGATCCAAAAAAATGGAAAATATCGGAAAATCGGGATTGGAAATGGCTAGGTAATCGAGGAAAGAATGAGACACAGACGTTTTTAAAGAACGATTTTTTCGGGCACATTTTAATGTTTATATATATATATATATATATATATATATATATATATATATATATATATATCCATAGCTCCAATCCTCCGACTCTCTCGTCAATGACCATCCCTCTTGAAGAAGCCCGCATAAATCGGGCGAAACGTTGAGTATCCAGGTCCTTCCACCTCCATTTTATTTCATATCGTCGGATTTAATCCAGCTCAACAATCATATATATATATATATATATATATATATATATATATATATATATATATATCTGCAACGCCTGGAAACTTGCATGGTTATTCAAAGTTTTAATCGTTGGTCTCTTTGAATTTATTTTCTTTTTATTCATTCCAGTTGGCCGATAACTGATTTGAAACGTGATATTTGGATCAATTACGCAATCAATGTTAAATTTTTAACAGTACAACTCTCGCACCATGAAGTGTCATTACGAAAGAGTGAAGCAATAATGTATTAATGTTTCACTTTCTCTCCTGTTATGTCGCCTCTCGTGTTTTATATTTCACCCTTTTTCATTATCGATGCGAATCTGTTTCACGAGTATAAGATTAAAACGTGTCTCCATGACGATGATTATCGCACGTCAACTTAATTTGCGGATATTTAACACAGATTCCATCATACCAAATGGCTTGATTACCATCCACTCTTGCAGGTGAATGACGTTAAGCTTTTGAAGCTTTATTCATCATTTACGATAGTAAGTTGTTTTGATTTACGGCACCTCAACCCTATTTAGGTTATTTAATGCGATATCCAGTCATTTTGGTAAAAGGGTTCATGTTTCACATTCTTTACATATTCATGTTTTTTTTTTTTTGCTTGTTTTGTCTTACGGCATATCAAGCCGTTTCTAGTAATTTAATGCCGATTCCGGTCATTTTGGGTAAAGTTTTTATACTTCAAGTTCTTTACATCTTCAAATAGCGGTCTGAGTGTTTAGTTAATGGATTTTTTTTTGTATTTGCCATTACATGACTTTGCAAAAATGAAAAGGAAAAAATCAATAACATTAATGTTTGGTGCATTTTTGGTTAGGGAGCCGGTATCTTCAGACAAACTGGTCTGGTAGTAGCAGGAAGATAGTAAACCGTTTCCGAAATCAAGATTAAGGATGAAAATAAAATTATGATATCCTCTATTAACATAGCTTTACTCTCCAAATGTACGGCATAATCACGTTGACACACCGGTTCTCGTCAGATCGCCGGTTAAGCAACGTTGAGCCTGGCTAGTACAAGATGGGTGACCATTTGGTAATTCTGGAGGCTGTATGTGTTTCTCTGCTTACCTCGGTATTATTTCCAGTCGTCCTGAACCTCCACTTACCATTGGTATTCAACAATGTCGACTCAGGAGACGTGTGGTCGGGGATTGCGCAACTCTTGTCACAAAAAATCTCACGCGCAGGCACCCTTACAGTGGGTATCCATAATCTGTCAAGACTGAAAGAAGCCTTATGCTCTCCTAATTAGTGTGTTGGCCATAATATTCTACGTGAATCTAGAAATATCAGATCCTAAAAGATAGTTGTTCAAAAATTCGCCAGTTACAGGATTTAAATTGTACTTTTAGTTGCACCATTTTAAAGAGAAAAAAAACGCCAATTTTAAATCAGGTAATGACTCTCTACTATTATATAAAAAGAAACTGTGTGTATGTGTGTATGTGTGTATGTGTGTGGATGTATGTGGATGTGTATATTATATAGAAAGAAAAAAATCCCTATAGACTCCACAACAACTGGGTCGATTTTTATGAAATTTAACACAAATGTACTTTATGTATCTGGCAGTGTCTTTAGATAGGTGTTGTATAAGAATGTCTTCGATAAGTATCGATTATAAGGAACAAGAGATTTTGACCAAAGTAAACGCCTTATACAGCCTGACATCACATGTGCATTTGAGAAGTTTTATTACCACACAAGCAGAAAGACTCGGCATATAGAACCAACAGTAGGTTATTTGATATGACGGAGGCGCTTTCGAAATAAATGTTTCTGCTCAAAGCACAATTGAAGCATGACACTTGACTTTCGGATTTTAAACATAAATTGAAGCTATTATTACCGCACAAGTAGAAAGGCGTGGCATATAAAATCAACAGGAAGTTCTTTGATATGACAGCGGCGCGTTCAAAATTAATGTTTCTGTTTAGAGTAGAAATGAAACATGATACTCGACTTTTGAATTTTAAACTGTAATTCAAACCATTATACATAAAAAATAATTTCATAAAATCAACTGTAGGTTCTCTACAGTGCAATGTAGACTACAATGTATTATGGACTAAGCCACTAAGGGGATTCCCTAACTAGAGCATGCAATCAATCAATTTGATTGAAAATTGACGATTATACCGATTTCGATGACAATAAAAATATGGGCGTGTGAAACATTCGGTGATCATCATTCAATCCCGGGTAATGTTGGATCTTCCTGCTGGTATCCTTATATATACCCGTGTAGATTTTTGAAATTGTCAAGAAGAGACTGATGCTAAAGTTTCTCCTTGACAAAAGATTGGGCGTAAAGGGGTGTAGAGGTGACTGTGGCACCAGGAGATATCTGTCTGATTTGATGATCATCATTCAGTGGTTGCTTGTAGAATTCTCAAGAGACTTGAGATTAACTCGCACGTTGTGTTGGGTATTTTTTTATTTAAAAAAATTAGTTTCAGTTTTTGACACTCTGACTGTCATACACACTGTTCGCCTCGATTCGGCAATTCACCTCTAGTAGCAAAGAAGCGAACGCTGTGGACTACTAAAAGAAATACTAGCAATCAGAAGACAAGTAGCAGCAAGAAACACATCACTACAAAACTGACTGAACATGTTATTGATCGTGTAATATTGTGAGTGATTCTAAGTGATAAAATAGTTATTTAAAAAATAAAAATCATGTGCCTACCCTAACACAGAAACGGAACAATTTTCAGCGGTGAGGCAAGCTAGAACACGAATAGAAAATCAGACGATTTTGCCTTTTAAAATGAATTTGGCTAGAAATGAAAAATTCAATCTCAGAAATACGAAGATATGTAAGGAACGCATAGGATACATTCCCGATTCCAATTTTATTTCTTATAAATCAAATCATTCTATTATTACCATTGTGTTTTCGAATAACTCTTCAGAATTCCTTCTAGAAAAACATCCGATACCTACACGAACGACGACGTGAATATTGCCAACATCCTAACTGAAAACTTGTGTGTGTATAAAACGAACTAGGTTCGAACTTGGCACACAAGGTTGTCAGCCTGTGTCGCTAACCACTAAGCCAACGTCACTTCTGAAAAATTTAATTGAATCCGAAAATAGTTTCATTTAGAAAAAATAGCATGCTCCCTTCAAGTTCTCTAATTGATTAGTGTAAGATTTTTTTCTCTCCAATGATTTTATTCGCAAAGAAAACATAGTCTACTTCGAAATTGACTGGGAAACCTTGTCTCCATGCAGCAAATATATAACATATTTTATTCCAACTTTTCAAAGTTTAATATATTCAAATCCGTGAAGAGTCGACCAGGATATGCTATGTTGAAAGTAAATCTTACCCTCTATGAACTGACGTCTACGAGTTATGTTGTTGTCTATTTTGGTATGACCATGTACGGTTTACAACGAGGGTAATGAAGGCACGTATGTGCTTTTATTATTATTTTCATTCATATCAAGTATTACCTCCCTCTTTTTTATATGTAGAAAAATTACTTTGTTTACAAGTAGTCATATTCCTATCAATTATTACCTACCTTCCAATGTTTGTGAATAGAGAACATTCTTTAAATTCTACACTTCTTTAATAACAACATTCCTTGCTTTTACGTGAGGATTTTGTAACGAAGAAGCTCATTTGCAGTGTAACGCAGTCGTTACATGTCAATGACCCACACATTGTATGCAGGTAGTCATAAAAAACAAAGACAATGAAAATATTCAACTCACTTTTGTTCAGTTGAAGCAACAGACATTTATTTACAGGTACTTCCAAAATAACAACTTGTCTCTTCTTCAAAAGTCTACTCATACTCCAATGCGCTTAACAAAACTCTGCCGTATCAAACACGTGGTGCGTTATCTTTGTCCGGCCATGTTTAGGACACGTCTTTCCCTATCGCTCCCAAACCACCTGTGTAACATGTCTCCTTCTCTCCTTCTCGGGCCATGTTTTTCTTTTTTATAATTTTTATTTCCTTTTTCCTCGCTGACGCGTCACCTCGCACACGGTTTAGTCATTTGAATAAGTTGGCTGTTACTACTTCCGCCATACGTACGTCTGCGCTTTGTTACAGCAGTTATAAAATAATACTAACAAATTAATCACAATCATTGTTATTCATTAATTTAATACTTAGGGAACCCTACAATTAATACTTATAGCTTATTAAAAATGGCGTAAAATACTGAGCTGGTGGGTTTACTATAATGTTTCTAGACTATAACACAAACAAGGGACCATCAGTTGAGATTTTCTATTCTTTAGGAAAAGCGGCATAGTGTCGTTGAGGAAGCGAATTAAATTTATTACATAAAAAATGGGCAAAATATAAACATTGCAGTATTGTTATTCGCGTTGTATCATTCCGCCTCTAAACTCACGGACACAACTTTATCGCAAATCTTGAACGTTTATACAATTATATCTAATTCAACTTGCCTAAAGACATACAATGGTTGCACTTATTGGGAAAAAATCGATTCATATAGTCATCGATGTTCCAAATAACATAATGTGTATCAATATCTCTTGAGCACTACCTGTTGCTACTAGATTAGTCTGTTCGAAGGTACTGGCTTCCTGGCCTAAAATGTGCCAAACATTGATGTCATTGTCGTTTTTCTCTTTCCCGTTGCAAAACTCAATCATGTTCTTCAAAGTCAAAAACGCCAATTTTCAGCCCAATACATCCAAACCAAACATCGTTGAATATATTTAAATATACAAACAACTGGAAATATAAAAACTTTTTATAAAATTACTGCGTTCGCCATTAAATAACGTCAAAAAAGGGTTGATATGCCGTAAAACAAGACAACCAATCTTAAACATAAACCAATCGCAATTGATGCCTATGTTCAGTTCCAAGAGACAATTGATACAGGCTCAACGTTGCTTAACTTCGATTATCTAATGGGAACCGGTGTGTCAATGTGATTATGCCGTATATAACCAATGGCAATAATGCTAAAATTAGCTGTGACAATGTCGTCATAGGCGTAGAATGTAAGTTATAGAGTTAAATAAGAAATACTAAACCATATATGCGTTGAATCGTAAAATAAGCTAAACTGGGTGCCGCGAATAATCTATCAGAACAAATATAGAACAAAAATAAAAATCAATGCAAGAAGTCTACAATAGAAAAGTACGACTGTGTTCATGCATGTCCTTTTTCTATTATTGAGTTAACATTATTAGACTGTTCTAGCGTTCAGAAAAGCTGAAAAAATGCATAGATTTTTATAGATCATTTCGGCTCTCTGCAACAAATACAAAATTTAATTTTCATAATTAAATGCTTGTAGTGTATGGTTATCGGAAACATCAAAATCAATATTGATGGATTTTTGGATTACACAATTTCAAGAAAAAGACATTGATTTATGCTTCTGGCTTTACAGGCAAATCCGAACGAAGTAATCGAAATAAGTAGTTGTATAGATATTATCTATTTTTGTTAACTTGTGTCATAATGGATAATACGTGAATCATATATCATATAATATCCTATTTAGTTTTAATTCAATTTATATTATAAAAATGGAAGTCAAACTTACGATATAGACGGTGTATATAAAACGTTAGCGAATAAATCCAATTTATGAACGGTACCAACCAACTGTGGTCAGTTGTACACTGCTCCATAGTGCGCTATATGTGTGAGTCGAAATTCGCACAGATGAACATTTTTTTCTAAACAAACATACTGCCAGTAAATCGTAAGAGGTTACTGTGATAAGAGCCAGACTCAAGAGTTGAAGATATATCTTTTTCTCGTTTTTCTGGGGATGAGTCATCCTACTGGATGTCAGACATGCACAGTTGAGCTCCACAAATGCTTGAAAGCCTTTTTTCCTAATAGTTTGTTTCTTCGGATTGTTAGACTTTGGAATTCCCTCCCTGTTTTCTGCTTCTCTAACTGTATTAACATGCAGAAGTTAAAATGTAATGCGAACGGACATCTTACTGCTCAACACCCCACTTGGCCCTAAATTGTAGCTTCTCCCGTCTGTAGCAAGATGCCTTGTATAAGATGAATATGCGTAAAAAACAACAACTACGCGCCATTAAAGAGACTCCAACCGAGAGATCTTTATAAATATTTAAACCGTCCCTGTTAAGCACAATTTTTTATATCTCTTTTGTAGTTGATTTGCCAGGTAGTTTTTGAAATTAGTTTTCATCAGTTGGGTTGCTTTTATAATGACTAGTGTTATCGAGATTTTCTGATTTCTTTTCATTTCTCTTATAAGACCTAAGTATCTTGTTCTCTCTCTCTCTCTCTCTCTCTCTCTCTCTCTCTCTTTCTCTCTCTCTCACTCTTCCTTTACACCAACCGTCAACGCCATCGTATGTGTACATTTCTCTTTCCACAAGACGTTGACCCCTTCGGTTAATACCACTAGGCAC
The DNA here is from genome assembly GCF_053919585.1 of Euprymna scolopes. Taxonomy (NCBI): domain Eukaryota; kingdom Metazoa; phylum Mollusca; class Cephalopoda; order Sepiida; family Sepiolidae; genus Euprymna; species Euprymna scolopes. The sequence goes on from NC_136505.1 coordinate 53,906,395, forward strand.
AAAATAAAAGAAAACAAAGCTAAACAAAACTAAGTCTTCTTCTATGCATATGTTGTTTTTACAACGCAAGTCGCAGAAACAAAAAGAAATTAATCATTTAACAAAAAAATATCTATAACATTATTCGGTTTCTAAATTGTCAAATTAAATATTGGATCATTTTGTACATCTTGAGCACGTGTTGCAATAGGGAAATAGTTGGCTGCTTAATTTTAATGCATCTAAAACCGAGCTTCTCTCTTTCAACCATCAACGCTTTGCCCCCATCTGACGCTAACTGAAATGAATGGCTCTCGCATTAGGGTTGCACCATGCTTTGACAACCCTCTGGGCCTGACCTTCATCCCTGATATGAGATGGGGCGCATACATCAAATCCGTTGTCATGGTTGCCGGATAAATGGTTGGATCATTGTACCGCTCTGATAGATATCTCACTTCTGATGCGATTCTCTATCTGTATATAAGCCAAGTACATCAAAGAATGGAGTACTGTCACCACATCTGTGCATAAGTACTGTCGCCACATCTGTGCATAAGTACTGTCACCACATCTGTGCATGATTACTGTCGCCACATCTGTGCAGGAGTACTGTTACCACATCTGTGCATAAGTACTGTCGCTACATCTGTGCAGGAGTACTGTTACCACATCTGTGCATAAGTACTGTCGTCACATCTGTGCAGGAGTACTGTCGTCACATCTGTGCATAAGTACTGTCGTCACATCTGTGCAGGAGTACTGTCGCCACATCTGTGCATAAGTACTGTCGTCACATCTGTGCAGGAGTACTGTTGCCACATCTGTGCAGGAGCTGCTGTTAGCACCATATCCTGCCTTGACAGAGTTCAAACCCAGCTTCGAAACCTGGTAGGCGATGTCTTTTTTTCTTTCATGCAACCTCTTTTCTACAAAAGAGACGTTGCTATCGTTATTTTTATGGGGTCTGCTCGATTGAGCTTCAATTTATGGTTCATCTTGTCAAACATTCACAAAAAAAACACTTGATTGGCTACAACCACTATCAACAATTTCATCAACTCTCTATTTGTGTTTAAATCTAAACGTGGATTCATGAACTAACCTTATTTTTTCTAGAACCGCTCGCCTGTGGAACTCTGTTCCACAGGTCTGCTTCCCAGCAAACTACAATATGATTGCTTTCAAGTCCAATATAAACAAGTTTTGCTGAGCTGTCCCTTTAAGATTTCAAAGTATACTAAATTTCCACTACTAACGATTACTACACTGTTATCCTGATCACTACCGCGCACTGTTTAAATATTATCCTCGAGTGGCATTTGGGTTTTGATAATGTGATGACCCCCTTGAAAAGAATACATGTTGCTTTTACAACGCAAGTCACAGAAACAAAAAGAAATTAATTATCTAATAAAAAAGTATGTATAACATTATTCGGTTTTCTAAATTGTAAAACTAAATATTGGATTGTTTCGTAGTAATATTTTAATTTAAAATATGGCTTTAGTTCATTTTATATTAAGTCTTTATACATTGTAATTGATGCTTTTCTTTTCGAGTTAAACACTTTAGGTTTAGTTTGTTTTTTTGTTTTTTTTTACTATTTTATGTTTTTTAGAATTGAACATTTTGATGCACTTGTTCGAAAGATTAAGTCTCTTTTGTCAGGAAGTTTCACTTGTGACATAAATAACGCCTAATAAAATTATCAATTTTTCATAATTTAAAAGCATGCGGTATTGGAAACAATAAAGTAAAGCATTTGACGCAGCCATTTAAATATGAATTTATTTGATCCAAATCGGGATTTTGCAATCATCGAAATGCCATGTGTTACTGCCTATAATCACTTAAAAACCTTATAGCATATGTAATAATGTTTCGCATATGAAATTCTCGTTTCCATTCCTCTTCAACGATTCTATAACTACAATAAACTACAACGAAGTAAAACGTTTCTCGATATAAAAAGGTGTAATTGAATTCAGTTAAACCAATGACATCGATGTTCACCCACAAATCGTGTCAAACATTTCTCCGAAGCACGTAAATTACATTGCAAATGGTCGATGTATATACATAATGCATTTTCGGCGAGTGACAGTGATTTATAATATGAATTCAGATCGAGGTGCACGATGGTCTTAATGGATATTGTTACCGATTATAGAAGCTGTTATGCGGAATTAAAATTCTATCAGATCTTTTTTTACTTAGGATTCATCACTTATAAAGACTAAAAATCAATTTGAAGGCAGAAGTTAATGAGATTGATAGAGTTTCAAATAAATAATAAATAATATTGGTAGAAAAAATCTGTAAAATTGCCTTTCTGTTTTCGTAATGTTTTCACTAAGCCTTGTGAAATAATGTTGTTGAAATGCGAGTGATCTCCTTCTATGCACAATTCGCACCAACAGCGCAACCATGCTGATTTCAAATTTCACAACCGTCGATGACACGTTTCTATCTCCAAGGGGTCAATTCCATAAGGTCAATACAATCAGCAAAATAAAGAGACCCTCAAGATAACTCTTCGAAACAGGTATCTAAAACGAGCGCTTTCTGAGAAAATAAAGATTATACTAATTTAATAAAAATTTATATAACATAATTTGGTTTTCTAAAATGCTAAAATTAAACATCTAAGCTGTTTACCGAAGATAATGAATATATATATATATATATATATATATATATATATATATTATTCAGCTTTATATTATATATATATATATATATATATTATTCAGCTTTATATTATATATATATATATATTATTCAGCTTTATATTATATATATATATATATATATATTATATATATATATGTAAAGCTGAATGTCTGTGTGAGTGTGTGTGTGTGTGTGTGTCTGGTCACGAATAGGCTCCTGTATGTTTGACTACTTTAAAAAACTGGTTACATATAATGAGCGAAGATGTATCGAGACACCGGAATGGGTATATTTGATCTGGCAAAACGGTGGTTCATTAAAATTGTGGGGTCTGCGTTCGCGCCTGGTCCACAAAGTATGGAAATAAAAAATTAAAAAATTAAAAAAAAACGTTTACAAGTGTTTTTGATATAGATGTACATAAGAATACTTTGATAAGTATGTTTCAACTTAAATAGGGATGGTATAATAAAATTGTGGGGTCTGCGTTCGTGCCTGACCTCCTTAGAATGGAAATAGGCACAAACTTTAATAAAGACTTTTCATATCCATCTGCGTAAGTATAATTTGATAATTATGTTTCAGTTTGAAGAAATATGGTTTAATAAAATTATGGGGTGTTCGTTCGCACCTGACCTCCATAGAATAGAAATATGTCACAAAGTTTAACAAGGTTTTTAATATAGATCCACAGAATATTGTGATAACTGTTTCAGTGTGAACAGGTATGGTATAATAAATTATGAGGTTCATAATATTTTACTTGAGTTTTGATAGCCCCAAATTCGAAGCTATCTCGTTACAATCCTTCCTTTTCATAACCTATCATATATTATATAAGCTGTTTTTGAACCCAGTCAACGACGTGTACTTTTGCTAGTATATATATATATATATATATATATATATATATATATATATATATATATATAAAGCTATAAATAAGAAGAATGTAGAAATCATAAAAATTGGAGGGGGACAGAGACAAGAAAACTTCATACGAAAATAGAATAACAGTGAAGAGATTGAATTCCCTCCCCGTATTGTACTAGCAGTTTTGTTTATACTCACTAACTTCTGTGTGATGCGGCGGATATATATATATATATATATATATTATTTACTATAATAATTATTAACTACCTACAGACACTAGTGTTTAATCCATTTAGAAATCATCAGTGCAGAGTGGCACGATTAACCCAGTCGAGCGATTCGAAACCAGAAGACAGAAGCCAAATCTGGACCCGAACCACTAGGCTACAGTCAAACGCGAGAGATACAGTTGAAATTTAAACATTAATTCTCATCAAATATTTTTAACGCCAGTCAGAGTGATCTAATCATTATATGACGATCTGCGCGTATGAGCTAAGGTGACTGACTTTATTACAACTGAAAGTGCTCAACGATAAGAAACAAATTTCTTAAAGAGGCTGACATTATTCTTTACTATAATAATTATTAAATACCTACAGACACTAGTGTTTCATGTATATACATGTATATATATATAGATATATAATTGAACATATGACTTATACACACACACACACACACACATATATATATATACACATATATATATATATATATATATATATATATATATATATATATATATATATATATATATATATATATATATAGTAGGACCCCGGTGTACAGAATTAAAAATTAGTAACAAAATACAGTACAGGTTATAATACACGTGTATATAATCAAATAACATTATAAATAACGCAAATACTGTAACTAAGGGCTGGAAAAACATCGTATTCCACATCGTAACCTGAAAAAAAAAAAAAACGTCTCCCGATATTTTCAATTCTTTGTACTTCATCCTCTTCTCTTGGTAAATCATTTATCACCAGCAACGTCTGCCGCGCAGTACATGTTTACAGCCCAATTAATAGCTTGGTGGTACCTTTATTCCCGATATAAAGACAAACATTTCGCACAAACATGCGCATATGTGTGTGCGTATGTATATATCTATAAATGTATTTGTAATGTATATATGTTTATATATATATGTGTGTGTGTATGTATATGTATTAATGAATGTATATATTATATGTATGTATTCATATAAGCTAACATGCATTGCTTTCTATTATAAAGAAAAAAATCAGCTATGAAACAAAACTGCTATTCGTAACCTTTACGTTGAAGCATGTATTCCTTCGTGGGGGCGACGTGAAAACTTTCTCTTTGCCAGCAAATATCTTTGGTGAGATCCATCATGGCGGCTGTCAGGTTGTTGCTAATTTAAAATAATTAACACATAGGCAGGTGTAAACAAAACATATCACTCTTTATAAATTTCTAGTTTTCTATACTTAGCGCTGTCTGGTAGTTTATTTACTTGATACTTTTTTTACGAACCTTCCTCATCTTTCAACAATTTATGTACCATATTGTCTTGTTACTTCCGGCCCCCAATCTTTTATCCATGTTTTTCATATGTATAAATATTGAAAAGTTGATTTCTTGTAATTTCATTTCACCAGAGATGGGAGTGACTTGTTTCGAGGCGAATATAGAATAGAATATACCTCCATATCATTTTTATGTTTTAAAATACCCTAGCTCAGAAGTTTCAGCATAAGAGCTACTCATGACATGACTAAGTCTAAATAATTTAGTACCCACTAAAAATGCAAAAAGCATTATTTATAAATATATTTTATATTATTTAAATATGTACAGTATATGCAGGTGTACGTGGCATTATTGCATCAACCCATATTGCACAGCACAGCTCTGTACATTTTTGTCATTACCTGACTCTGATGACTTGCATAAGATTGAATCAGTCAGGGATGCATAGCCCGGACAATAGCTGCTAATATCCAGTCTCAAACAGACTTATAGATGCTCATCAGTAATGGTGGAGTGGTATTTGGACTTAATGATATTCATGTAGGAAAAGGCTGACTCACATAAATAAGTATACTCAAATAATGCAGTCACGAAGGTAGAACATTTACTGATGTTGGTGTCCTCTGTGAAAAATTCCAGGATTGTTTATGAGCTCTGCATCAGCTAAATGTTGGCTGATACTTTCAGAATCTTATCCCTTACTCCAGAAGAATTCAGGTTGCAATTTTTCATGCGAGTGAAACAACCTCAGCATCTTTTTAGAAAGAGCAGCACATGAATGTAGCGATTAGCTCGAGTAAAGTAAAGTCTTTAAAGCGTTTGTGTAAAATGTTTTTGACTTGTGATGGGGGGTGGTATGCTCATCAGTCATGGTGGAGTGGTATTTTGGACTCAATAATATTCATGTAGGAAAAAGCTGACTCACATAAATAAGTATACTCAAATAATGCAGGCAAGAAGGTAGAACATTTACTGGTGTTGGTGTCCTCTGTGAATAATTTTCAGAATTGTTCATGAGCTCTGCATCAGCTGAATGTCGGCTTGTAGTGTCAGAATGTCATCCTTAACTCCAGAAGAGTTGAGATAAAACAGTGTAAACATTTTCGATGCGAGTGAAACAACAGCAACATCTTCTTGGAAAGGGTAACACATGGACGTAGCGATTAGCTCGAGTAAAGCAACGTCATTAAAGCATTTATCGAACTTTGACAGACAATTGCCAATTTGTGGCAGCTAACGTGCGCACTCAAGCTGCGCTCATGACGACTCTTATGTCTCCAGTTCTGCCACGAGGTTCTGAAAGTTTGCCAGTGCCAACGTTTTTTTTTTTTTTTCAATACAATGCGATCTACCCACAACGTCACTACGACCGACCAGTCGATCGCAATCGACGTAACGGGCACCCCTGCCCTAGATATATTTTCCGATTCAATCTCTATAATTTTTCTTTTCTTGTTTATTTGTAATAAATAAAGAAAAACGAATTATTACTTAATCAGCTCCAATATTTCATTATAATTTAACGTATCCTTAAGAAGAAAAAAACACATCTGTAAATTGATTCGAATCCTCTTTAAATCGTTGAAACTAAACTATTTGAAAATAACGTCTAAGGACACAAAATGAAAATCTTACTGTCTTTTGTCTTACGATCGATTCCACTGCCATTCTACAATGTTGTAGAACGCATGTCGTAAATGTTTATTGAACATTTCAGTTTGGGTCAAACCCTTCACACAAATGACCGGATCCTCGCGTCAATCCTTTCGATATTGAATATGGAATGCTGTTAATACGCAGGAAAACGTTTTCATTCCATTTCATGACAGACATGTTCGAAAGATTAAAACAATTTTATATTTCCTGTTTACTGCATGTCCCTTTAAATGCAGAGATGGAATCATATCAAACACAATTTGACGTATGAGGTAACCGTATTCACAGAACGAAGGAAATTAGTTTTTACAAAATAAGGGATCTGAGGAATCGGTCTTTTCATGTTATTTCGGGGCATCCTGTTATAGAACAGGCAAACAAAAAACCCTCAAATTCCTTCTAAACAAAATATATATAAAAATATCTCCCTTGATGAAACATTTTGAGGAAGAGTATTTATATGCTTTCACTTTATGAGAAGAGACAGAAGGACAAGTGTGAGTTAGACGAGTGGGTTTCTGTTGAACAAACTGGATTTGAACCCGACACGACCAGATTTTTAGTTCGAACCATTACCCACTTTGTCGCCATTACCATCAAGTGTAACCACTCCCAGCCATAATTTTTTATTCGTATTAAATACATTGAGGGTTTTTTTTTCATTTTATCAGTTTCAAATTGCGCTCTTAATTACCTTTAGAAATCGAGACTATTGCATCAATAGTGAAAATCAATTCTTGAATAAAGCGGAAGTCATGACGAGAGATCAAATTTGAAACTTTGAGATCTTCAGCCTGCAACTGACCAATTTGGACTTTCTTATAAATAGAATTTTAAAAATTACTTTAACAAAATAATTATTGCTTCTCCGTGATTCCATAAATCTATGGTTTACGTCATATATCAAATAACACGAATAAGCGATAATAAAAAAAACATAAATGATTGAACACATAAACATTTTCAATTACTAATTTGAACTTTTGTCGAATCGAGGGTCCATACGGAAAAACAACATTCACTGCTGCTGCAGATTTTGGTGATGACGCATGAGTTTGACGACTCCAGAATTGCAGTAACATAAACCAATTGAAGTGGCTTCGATTTAATTGATTGGTTGCACGACCCAGCGTTTATTTTCAAACAGACTGGCAGACATTTCAGCAAATAAGTTCACCTATGACTTTGTTTGTCTACTTTATTTATTTTTCTGTTTTTATTTTTTGCTGATTTAATAGTTCAAAACAATTTATTTTGCTTTAGCTACGTATTGCTGGTAGTTCTTTCTCAATTATATAAGTCTTTCAGACCCCCTTCCCCCCCCCCGAAGAAATGTTCGCAACCGGAGAGAGAATGTAGTAGTTGAGAAAAGAATAAATACTTCTCGGCTTTTAAAAATGCGAGAAAGAATTTGAAGCATTTAAACTGTTGAAGGGAAAGTCGGTTCTGACTTTAAACTTGTTAGTAAAGATTTGTTTAATGAAAATTTAAACTTTTGTTGGTTATATTTATCCAAGTATTTTAATGAAAACATAAATTCTAATTAAGTTGGCTTGTATTCTTTCTCCTTGGCTTACTGCCTCATGAACCTTGCTCTTTAGACAACCCATGTCTATGCGTATGTTAGTATATAGCAACGTTAATTATTCGTATGCTAAACATTTGACGTTTTGTCGTCGAAACAATCATATTCGGCAGCATGTGTCTAGTAACTACATTTAAATTCAGCGTCCGCTATCAGTCCACATTAGTGTTTATTGTCGAATTTTGAGTTTGGTGAATTGTTATTAAATAAACTACAAAAATACTGACATTTCTGAATGTTTGAGATGAGGATTGTTTATTCGTATTATTTGGATTCATCGGACTAGTGTTTTCATCTTGAGTGTGATTTTCACAACGTTTCGGTCGATGTAACCTACGATCTTCTTCAAGTGTCGAACTCGGGTATGTTTCTGTCGAACTCAGACATTATTTCGAGCGGAACCCTACCATGCTCTTGTTCCGTCAGCCATGACTGGATAGAGGGCTATAATTTTTACTTCGTCCGTCGGCAGATGGTTTCCCTTTTCCTTCCAGATATGGGCAGCTACACTTGATTTTTCAATCTCTCCACGTATTACGGCTTTTCGATGTCCTTCTCACCTTTATATAGTCTTTCACATTTACATGGGATTTCATATACACAGTTCTTACTCATGATTTTTTTTTCTGTTGGGACTTGACATTCACAAGCTATTTCCGGAGAGCTGAATCACTTCTGGTACACCTGAAGAAGGTCGGAGGTTACATGGACCGAAACGTTGTGAAAATCACACTCAAGATGAGAACAGTAGTCTGATGAATCCAAATAATTTGTACAAAAAATGTATTAAACAAAAGTAGAGTAAATATTGTTGCCTTGTGAAAGGAAACGTTTTATCATTCTAATCTGAAAGTTTTTATGATGTAATTATTATTTCATAGAACTGAAAAGTTGTATTGCTCACCGAGAAGCGACAGACAACGATCATATATGAAAAAATCTGGATAACGTCAAGTAAATTATGAAGTTATATTAACCTTGAAAAAGTAATTTTCATTTGGAATTTTAAAAGTTCACGCCGATTTATGCAGATGGATTGTTGAACTCATGTTGATTGTGTGAATCGAGTGTACAATCAAAGTGGTAATTGGGTCAATTTTTCCACATCGTATAATGAAAATACCGTTCGAAATTAGATGTCGTGTCCGTACTCTTCATAGAATAAGTATGTAAACTGCAGTTTGACTGAATTCATTCTGCATCATATGCGTGTTACGAAGATTTTTTTTTTTTAATACGAAGCCGTTTGTTTGTAAGGTCGTGAGCATACAATTATTTCCGAGGAATTAAAGATGTGGAAGATTTGTGCTAAGTTTGTCTCGAGGGTGATCCATCCCTGTTAAAAACCATTTGACCAAGATGGGTGTCAAGATAGTTCCTCACCCTCCCTATAGTCCAGACCTTGCTCCATGTGACTTTTGGTTATTCCCTAAGCTCAAAGGAAACCTGAGAGGCTGTCGTTATGAAACAATTGAAGCTATAAAAGAGGCTGTGTCGAGGGTCGCTCACAAATTCACACAAGAGGACTTTCATGGAGCCTTCCAGAAGTTGTTGGAACGCTTCTACAAGTGCATTGCAGCCGAAGGAGATTACTTGGAAGGGGATTAAAATTGCATGTTTCTACTACCAAGAAAAGTGTCCATACGGAAAACGTTTGCAAAAATATTGAAGGCACCCCCTAGTTTACTTATTTATAACGGTTATTTTTTAAATGGTAGACATGATTGAAAATACACGATGCTGAAGAGAAGGAACCTGGGCTCATGAATGTTAAGATGAGGCATTACTAAAAGAAATAATGACAAAGTCTATCCATATAAAAGTAAATAATTTTAAAAATAACTTCTTAAGACATTGCAAAACAAAATGTTGCCAATGAATCAGATTTAAAAGATTTCAAGAACGTTCTACGTGAAAAAGGTGTTTTATCTGTAATGGTAAATTTGTTACATGTACTCATTTCGGCTGGCGCCATGTGCGTTTGCGTGTTACATTGTTAGTAAATAGGATAGGCATGTAGATGTGTGTGCATTAGCGTGCATGGATTAATAGCATGTATATGCTTGCTCTCTGTTTAGTAGTTAGATTGTGTCACTCGTAATATGGGCATTTGCCGGGGGACTTTCGGGTCGAGTAAACCTGACTATAATGTGTCGTACAGAAGTGTGTTTTCTGTTATAAATAAGAAAGAAAGCATTTTATTTGTTTTTATACTAGGCGTGCGGTTTGAAAGTGAATATCTCTTATACTATGATTGGTTTAAATAAATTGCTGGTTTGATATTTGGTTCAATCGAGATTCGATGCGTAAAAGCAACATTTCTGGCAATGCTGTTTCTACAATTCGAAAATCTGAATATTAAAATTCGACTGTTGAAAGTCAGGGAGATTCCTGAGGATTTACTTCTGGTTTGTTTTATTCGCAATCACCATTAAATATCTCTTTTTAAATAACTGACTTAGTACTCACTGAAATATGGTAAAAGGTTATAATTCGCATATTCGTCTAAGAATGATCGCACAAAAGCCATACAACATGTATCTTCTTCTTTTGAATTGTAATTATACGTAAAAGCCCAATATTAAATCTGTAAGATGTTAAAAAAGAACTATAAATGGAAAAATAGATCAATTTTATATACACGTCCATGTATAAAAAGTACGTGAAAGTTGAACTAGTCATGGTTTTCTCATATGCTTTCGAACCGGGGGAAATTATCTACTTAACCGAATGTAGCCTACGAGCCGTTATTTGGTGATCCCCTATTTCTATTAATGAACTTAGTAACCACCTGCAGTGTGCGGTGCTTAGTGATTTTCTCCATCTGTTTGTACTAATCGAAATGTGATTGATTTCTTATGTAAGGTATAGAATCTTTTCAACCTTTAAAGCAAATGATGAGAAACTTGTCGACTCATTATTTGATTAGGAAATTTGCTCTTACAGGTGTATTTAGAGATGCGAACGCTTACGTAGACGATCAAATTTATTTAACTCTATTCCTCTATCGTGGATCCCAATTATCACCTAGAATTGAAATGTAGTTATTGATTCATTGCTTTGATATGAGTATTTAAAGAATCTATTCTCTTTTTCTTTCTCCCTCTGTCTTTTTTATCTCTCGCTCTTTTTCTCTGTGCCTCTCTCTCTCTCTTTCTCTCTCTCTTTCTCTTTCTTTCACTCTATGTCGATTCCTGTCTCACTTTTTTACAATGGATTTTCTTTTTTTTACGTATATTTTTAATTAAATGATCGATTCATTGTTTAGATAAGGGAATTAAAGGGATTGTTTCTCTTTTCACTCTATATCTATCTTATCTGCCTATCTTTTTTAAACACCCCCCTCTCTCTCTCTCTCTCTCTCTCTCTCTCTTTATCTCTCTTTCTCTCTCAACCGTTCTCTCTATTGCTATCTTTATCGGTCTCTCTCTCTCTCTCTCTCTCTCTCTTACTCATTCTCTGTCACTTTCTCTCTCTGCGATTCCTTTGTCCTTCTTTCTCTATGACTGTCTCACTTTTTTGACAATGGATGAGTCTATTTTTTATATCTCATAACCTTAATCCTCAAATCTGTTTAAACTAACTTTTAAAAAATGTTTGTCTGTAATCCTAGCTATTTAATTCTAGTAAAACCGTAACACTTTTCTGGATTTTCGACTGAATGGTTTTAAAAGTAAATTATTAGTTTCATAATAAAATCAACTATTTTCTTATTTAAATCATTTTAATTTAGAAAACAATTACTTAATTTATGCAATAAATACAAGATTTTGTGCGTGTGTGTCAATGTTTCCTGATTTTGTTGGATGACAATATTTGCCTAATGAAAATGAAGACAATATATTAACACATTAAGTTTCAGGGTATCTAATTATTTTACTATTAAGTTAAAGCTTTGTGTACTGACGAAAAATGGGTTACAATACACAAATTTGTTTGTCGTTCGTTTGTTTGAATTTTGTGTCTGTCCGTTTGTTAGTGCCATTTCCATTTTTCATTTCAATTACAGATGTAACAATGTCAGGATGTGTCTATTTCACTATTGCTTTGTGTGTATGAACCTAGAACTGTTAGTCTGTGGTACAGAATACCGTTGGGCTACTTCCCAGCTAACTATAACAATGTTATTTTCAAGTCTCATGCAACTAAGTTTTTGTTGAGTCATGCAATATTTTTAACCCTTCCCTAGTTCTTCCGTTACTGCTTCTTTAGCACTTCCAGCAACTACTTTAAAATAGTAATAAAGAATGCAAGAGATTTGCATGCTAAGTACGTTAAGTTTAAAGTAGCTGAGCAGAGGCTTGGTTCTCACCAGTTTTGGCGAATAATAAACAGAGTCCTGAACAGAAGCGTGAACTCTTATCCCTACCATCATCAATAGACCTAAGTTAATTTCATCAGCATCTAATAAAGCAAAATTCTTTGCCAAGAACTTTGAGCAAATTCTACCCTTTTGCGATTAGGGCTACCTATTCCCTGTATTTCTCCCTGTGACTGAAAATACACTATGCGACATTCGAATATCTGTACGTGATGTTTCCAAGCTCCTATAGTTACAAAGCCTTTTTAAACGTTGCCTTCCGGACAAATTCTTCCCAGCACCATAGAAAACGTTATCAGTATGCCCCATATTCATCACTCTCTCAGTACAGACCAATCAGTCTCCTGTGTATCATGAGTAAGTTGTAGGAATCTGTGATAAACAGAAAAGTAGTCCACAACCTCAGCAATAATAACCTGCTCAGTAGCATGCTATATGGTTTCGGTTCTGTGAAATTTATTGCTGTACTACAGTAGTACTAACTGTAATATCACACAGGATTAGTAAATCTCTCGTATTGAGGAAACTTCATATCTTGACAAGCTTCTGGGACTGACCTTCACTCCTGATCTGAAATAAAACATCCTTTAAATCTGTTGCCAAGATTGCTGGAAAAATAGTGCGATCACTCTACCGCTCCAGTAGGCATCTCAGTGCCGATGCAATCCTCTGTCAGTCTAAAAGCCAGATACACCCTAAAATGGAGTACTGTTGCCACAAGTGTGCAGGAGCTGTTCAGCACGCCCTATCCAGCCTCGAAACCTAGTAGGCAATGCACTTTTTCCTCCCCTGCAACCTCTTTCCCACAGAAGAGACGTTGTGATCCTGTCTCTGCTCTACCGTTATTTTCATGAGAAGTGCTCGCCTGAACTCCAATCTATGGTCCACCTTGCCAAACATTAACAAAAACACTTGACCAGCTACAACCACTATAAACGATTTCTACTATTCTCTATCTCTGCCCAAATCTAAACACAGATTCCATGAACAAAGCTTCTTTCTCAGAACCGCCCTACTGTGGAACACTGTTCTGCTAACCTGTTTCCCGGTTGAATACATGGTAGTCTTCAAATTCAATGTAAACAAGTTCTTGTTGAGCCGTCCCCCTAAATAATCTAAATTCTTCCAAATTTGAACGATTAGAGATTACTACACTACTACTTTACATTCATTTGCCCTTACGTCGAGTGGACTTCGGGCCTTGATAAATGGTGACAAAATAAAAAAAATCCCCACAGAGTTGTCTCACCGTCTAATTAACACTCATAACCCTATATCGTAGAGTAATCTCCAAGCATTGATAAGCGGTAACTCATCAAATTAAAAAATATTTGTTCATATATTATAACTCTCTAATTTCGTTCCGCAAGCTGGCAGACCTCGAAACGTCAACCCCCAAACCCTGCAAGAATTAAAGGAAAACATCTGGAACGAAAGAAGGAATTTTAATCGTAGCCCAGAGATTCTGCAATTAATAAATAATTATATAAATAATATTTTGGAAAGAGCACAAATATGCGAAGCTGAAAATAGGCAACCCTTAAAAGAGATTATTTTTCATAAATAAAGATAGTTTCAATTTTGCATATATTTTTAAATTTTCCAATATCTTAGCCAGATTGTGCTTAAATTGCAGAATGATATCATCAAAAATAAAGAATCTATTATAGTTCAAATTCCTTCAGTGACTTTTTAGACATCCTGTGTTATTGGTTAGGCTGTATTAGCATTAATGGCTTATTTCTAAGTAAATATTCCGTGTGTCGTGAACTTAAACATTTTAGATTATGTATCAATGAATGTTTTTATTTGATTGCAAATATGTCGAGAATGATATTTTTTATGGAACACATGATCTACCGAGCTTAAATACTACTTCAAAATCAATAAATCGACACAATAAACACAGTGTTGCTAGGAATAAAACTACAGGGTGGAAAGATAAAACGGTCGCCTTAAAGAAGAACAACACTACAGCTTTATTTTAAAACTTTTATTGAAAAAATCAATTCAGGTAACTTGATTATGTATGAGAGCTGACATCTATTCGATGAAGCTACCTTAAGTTTCAATCAGCGGCGCGATACGGGTCTTAAACTTGGAACATGCCTTTTCCACAAGCTCCAGCGGGAACTCGGTGGATGGCGGCGATCAGGCTAGCTTTGGAGGGTCATGTTGATGATGTTCCCGACGTATGACCAAACGAAGTAGTCCAGCAGATTCAGCTCCGGGGAGTAGAGAGGCAGTGAGAGAAGGGTACAAAGTCCTAACCCTCCTAACGCCAAGCGTGGATCTCTTTGGACTTGTGGGCCAATGCCGACTTCTGCTGCCACACCCAGGGTCTATCAGCGGCCACCTGATTGCACCAGGGGATCACAACATTCTTCAGCACATCTAGGTATACTTTGGTGTTGACTTTCAAGCAGATTTCAAAGATCTGAGGTGGACTGATGTGGGCCTGTCTTGAAACCATACCACAACCGTGGCCGGAAACTTTGTTTTCATCACTCTGAGCACGTCCCTGTATTATTGGTCATCCATCAATGCATTTTGAGGGTGTTGGCAATGATCCTGCGGTCATAACTTTGATCGGCAGAGAGCTTGAGCTATACTACGGCACATCTCCTATCTAGCATATTGGACATTATGTCACTTTCAGACATGATAGAATGCTCTTATCACTCTTGGGATTTTTGTACACAACTGACCAACTAGTAAATGATCTGCAACAAAAAAGCAAACCTGTGTTCATCAAACGGAAATGGAATCATGTCGTTTTTCTATAACGACATTTTTATCCTTCCACCCTGTACATTGCGGTATCTGGAAGTCATAATCATTATCTTCATATTATTGTAAAGTGAAGGTAGGGGTTATAAATTAGAGATTACCCAGAATTATGTGTTTTACTTAGCATTGTTTGAGATAATTAATTGTAATATTATCGTATTATTATTAATAGTTATTGCTAATATACGGCATAATCACGTTGATATACCAGTTTCCGTCATATCACCGAAGTTAAGCAACGTCGTGCCTGGTCAGTACAAAAATGGATGATCATTTGGGAATTCCAGGTGTTGTATGTACTCTCAACTTATCTTAGCATTGTTTCCAGTCAGTCTTCAGCCTCCTCTTTGACACTGGCCCCAAGCAGTGCTAAATCATGAGATGGGTGTTTGAGATTGCGCTATCGTTGCCTTAAAATTACACGCGCATTTACTCTTAAGGGGATTACAATATAACTGAGGCATCGATTGGTAATTGGTATATATTACATCTCTTGGGACTATTTCTTTATCAGCATCATTTATCTTTATATTATTGTGGATTAAAGGCGAGGACAAGAAATTTACCATCGATCGAGACAATTTATTCTATTTGGCGCTATGCGGGATCAAAAATTGTAAGATTATAGCATTGCATTTGGTAAGTGATACATATATAAACTCTTTTCGGGCTATTGTTTTTATCAATATTACTTACTTTATAGTGTGAAATGTATATATTATCAAATGACGAAAAAAAGGAAGGAATTATGAATTGACCGATATTATTCATTTTAGTAGGCATTTTACGAGATAAAAATTAAGATTAATGTATTACTTTTGCTAAGAGAGTATGATAAATATCGTTGGATTATTGACTTCATCTACTATATATATATATATATATATATATATATATATATATATACTAGCTGTACCCTGCCACGCGTTGCTGTGGCTCAAATTGGCGCAATGGAAAAAGTTCCAAAATGAGAAAAAGCATGTTTCTTATAGGTTTAAATTTCCATTTTGCATGGGTACAGTTTTTGCTGTTCCATTTTAGCTGATATAGAGATTTTCCGGTTTGGTGACTCTTGAATATGTAACATAAATTGTCCATGAGAAAAAACAATCAGTGTGTAACTGTAAGGCCCACAATTGTAAAGATTGTTCCCTGTGCTTTGTTGATGGTTATTGCAAATGACAATAAAATTGGAAAGTGCAATTTGCTAAAGTGTAATGATGTATCCGGTGGAATCATAGGAATGCATGGAATGAAGATATATTCATCTGTGAAAGGTCCTGTTAAGATTGTTTTTTCTATGATATTGTTTGTTAATTTTTTTTTACTGCAAGCTATGTGCCATTGCAAAGCTTGGATTGGTTTATATTTCACAACATGATAATTAGTACACCAAATTTCAGTTGCAATACATGCGGTGGCATCCCTGGCAAATATAGCTGTTGGATAACTAACCACTTTATCTGCTTTCACAACAGTGTCGATGGATTTGTATTTGACTACCTCACTTGGAATTTTACATTGAATAATAGCGTTAAGTTCATGGGCATCTTTGTATTGACCTACAAGAATAGCTCATTCACTCAGTCAAATGGAATTCTTATAATTTGAATATCTGCAAAAACCTTTTAAACTAACTATTCTTTTGATGAAATAAACAGAAATTACAGAAGTTAAAAGTCAAAGAATTTTGCCCTTAACTCTGATCAGCTGGCACTTTTTCGTACCCAATTTCCCACAAGTGATGCAAAAGTTTTTGTGCGGATCGAACAGTCTGCAACTGTATATGCATATTTTGAGTTAAGTTTAATGTCTTCACATAGAACAAAAAAGTAGAGTATTTGAGGCAAGCATTTATTTCATCTGCTGGTGTTGATTGAAGAATAACAGGTAACATTTGTCTTAAATCTCCTGCAAGCAATATTACTGCATTCCCAAATGGTCTGACATTGCCACGCAAATCTTGCAAGGATCGACCAAGAGCCTCAAGTGATTTTTTGCGTACCATTGTGCATTCATCCTAAACAATAAGTTTGCATTTCTGCAATATTTTCCCCCATATTGGATGTTTTGGAGATGTCGAACATAAGATTTTTGAAAAATTGAATGTTTTAAAGTAGAATAAATAATTCTTCTATTTGGCAGCAAAGTCGCAGGTATTCCTCATGCAGCAAGGGCTAAGGCTATGTCATTTTGTTACCAAATGGCTGCCAAAATCAATTTAATTAGAAAGGTTTTACCAGTTACTTCTGGTGCTGTTCAAGGTAGCAGTAATTTCCAAATAACTTCTATTCTCACAGTCAGTAAATTAGGTGACTAAAATAGGATTTATCCATGTTTTGACAATGCCTTATTCACTGTAATTAATTTAGGAGACTAAAATAGGATGAGGGATTAGAGATGGACAGATAGAGAGGAAGATATATAGATAGAAAAGAGACAGTGAGAGGAAAATAGAGAAAGAGAAGGAGATAGAGAGATAAAGGGATTGATAGATAAACAGAGAGGGGGGAGTTAGAAACAGAGAGGGATGAGACAGAGGAAAGGAGAGAGATAGAGGGAGTTAGAGAGAGAAAGGGGCTCAAAGAGAGATGGAGAGGGTGATATAGAGAGAAAGATAGATTGAGAGATGGATAAAGAGAGATATTAAGAGAGGAAGAGAGAGGGGGAGAAACAGAATGTGAACTACACTTCACCGTTTTTTTCCTCGTTCAGTAGAGAAGAAATCTTTCGAGACTGAGGCAATTTTAATGTTTTGTTATTATCCAGAGTACCCCTTTTTTGGGGTGGAGGCTAGATTTTCCTCGCATTAGAAACCGACCGGGTTATCTGTACTTTCACTTAACAAATTAATAAAAGAAAAACATATTGTAAAATTTGAATTTAACATGAAAATACTATTTTAAAAAATAGCACGATAACATAAGTGCATAAGTGCCACTTTATGTACTCCTTGGGCGTTGAGTTCCATGGCGACCAGCATAATTATTTAATGGTCGCTCCCTGAGCCCCCACCCCAGTCAAGGCTAATGCGTGCACACGTAACATTTTTTTTATTTACTGACGTTGGCTTAGTAACTAAACGATTTATTGATAATTTCGTAACCCTTAAACGCATGCCGGAAGATTTAAATTGGTTCATTATTGCTGTAATGAAAAAAAAAGTTTCATTCAACACAAAACCAAAAACACATTAATGATAAATGATTTATTATTCTATTCATTGAAATTTACTAATTTTTAAATAAAAAAGTAAAAAAAAAAGTTAATAAAAAAATAGTTGCTTATGTGCGCATAAAAAACTTGTTTTGTTTTGTTTGTTTTTTTTAGATTAGGTCCACCTTATAATCACCCCCCCCCGCCAACCTCCTCTTCTTAAGAACAGCTTCCGGAATAAACATCACTTTTGGAGGGGGGGGGCTATTTGCCAAATTTAACTGATATTTGTTGTCAGCATACTCACCCGAAAATACTATTAAACAAAAAGGGGGTTATCCTTTACGGAAATGGTCCCGACGTCCGCCTTGTTCTGAGTTCCGGGAGAGGCCGTTTAACCCTAAAATATGCGATATGTCACAGACAGATGCTTTTACAAATATTGTGAAACAAATCACAGAATTTTACAGGGTTAACTAACCACATGGAACTATTCTAATCATGTAGACTGTTTTTTTTTGTTTTTAAATTCTAATTATTTGAACTGTTTATTTTGTAAAATTCCAATTATTTGAACTGTTGAATTATCAAAAATTTGAACTGTTTATTTTTTAAAAGTCTAATTATTTGAACTGTTTAAAATAAAAAAAAATAAAAATTCTAAATATTGGAACGGGGTTTTTTCTCCTTAAGTTAACAACTGGGCACTTTATTGAAGTCGATAAAAGTCGTCATTTAAAAAGAAATTTAAAATTAAATGTTTGTAAAAGTGAGAAATTATTAATAAATGTTTAGTAACATTTTTCGGTGCTAATGCAGAGAGTGATCCGCGCTATTTTTTAAATCGTGTTTTTTTTTTTATACAATTGCAAGGTTAAAGTACAGAATAGGTACAAAACACCCTCCCCTCCCCATGTTAAGAATGGCTTTTTAAATAATAACGTTATTATTTCAGCATGGATCACTCTCTGCATGAGTACCCATTTTTCTTTTAATATTCATAAAAAGTAAAACTTTTTTCAAAATAAATAAATAAATAAATGTTTGTAAATGTGACAAATAATCGTTTAGTTACGGCAACGTCAGTAAATAAAATATGTTACGTGCGCGGTGGGGTGGGAGACTAAGAGAGCGACTATTATTTTTTTCTACTGGTCGCCATGGAAGTCAACGCCCAAGAAGTACCAAAATGTATTTTTTTTTATCAAATAAATAAATTTAAAGCAATTTTTGCAATAAATAATAGATAGCAACTTCGTTAATTTTACGACTCGCCCCAGCATATTATAAACACCCTAACTTCCCCATGTTAAAACGGATTTCGGAATCAACAACCTCCCCATATTAAGAACGGCTTTCGAGGTTTATGGAAGGGCGTTTTTTTTTAACATGGGGTGGGGGTTAGGGTTTTTATAATACGTTGAGGCATGTCGTAAAAATGAAATAGTTTAGAAAAAGTTAAAACAAACATTTTTATGTAAACAATGCCGTGAAAAGAAACGAAACAATTAAAACGTAATGTTTCATGAGTGAAAAGCCTTAACATAAATAAAATTAAAAAATTGGTAAGTACATAAATGAATTTAAATTTTTAAAATATGGGATTGTGTGTGTGTGTGTGTGTGTGTGTGTGTGTGTGTGTGTGTGTGTGTGTGTGTGCTAATGCAGAGAGTGATCCGCGCTATTTTTTTTTAAATCGTTTTCCTCGTTTAATTAAAGTTTATGATATTTTTTTATTCAATTGTAAGGTTAAAGTACAGAATAGGTACAAAACACCCTCCCTTCCCCATGTAAAGAATGGCTTTTTAAATAACATTATTTCAGCACGGATCACTCTCTGCATGAGTAAGTTTTTTTTGTTTTTTTTTTACTTATCGAGTTAACAGAAAATGAAATCTTTCGTCAATTCGTGGCTGTGAAATGAATCGAACCGGAAGTTCAGTTTTACAAGAGAACAGATTCGCAGTAACGGTTAAAAAAATATATTTATTTTATTTAATATTTTAATAATTTGTGAGGTAAATTTATTTCAATAACATAAAAACATACCTCGACTCTAAAGATGGGTTGTCTGAAAATTTCAAATAAATTGGTAACGTAGAAAAAGGGTTTTATTATTTTAGAACGAACCAACATTTACATTTTTATATATATAGATAAGGAGGATATTGTATATATATATATATATATATATATATATATATATATATATATAAGGAGGATATTGTATATGATATATATATAAGGAGGATATTGTATATGATATATATAGATAAGGAGGATATTGTATATGATGTATATATAAGGAGGATATTGTATATGATATATATATATAAGAAGGATATTGTATATGATATATATATAAAGAGGATATTGTATATAATATATATATTATATACAATATCCTTATATATATATATATATAAAAGGAGGAAATTGTATATATAATATATATATATATATATATATATATATTAGGAGGAAATTGTATATATAATATATATATATATATATATTAGGAGGAAATTGTATATATAATGTATATATATACATATATTAGGAGGATATTGTATATATAATATATAATGTATATATATACATATATTAGGAGGATATTGTATATATAATATATATATATACATATATTAGGAGGATATTGTATATATAATATATATATACATATATTAGGAGGATATTGTATATATAATATATATATACATATATTAGGAGGATATTGTATATATAATATATATATACATATATTAGGAGGATATTGTATATATAATATATATATATATTAGGAGAATATTGTATATATATATATATATATATATATACATATATATATGTATATATATTAGGATGATATTGTGTATATATATATATATATTAGGAGGATATTGTGTGTGTATATATATATATTAGGAGGATATTGTATATATATATATATATATATTAGGAGGATATTGTATATATATATATATATATATATATATTAGGAGGATATTGTATATATATATATATATATATATATATATATATATATATTAGGAGGATATTGTATATATATATATATTAGGAGGATATTGTATATATATATATATATATTAGGAGGATATTGTATATATATATATATGTATATTAGGAGGATATTGTATATATATATATATATATATATATATATTAGGAGGATATTGTATATATATATATATATATATATATATATATATATATTAGGAGGATATTGTATATATATATATATTAGGAGGATATTGTATATATATATATATATATATATATATAAGGAGGATATTGTATATATATATATATATATATATATATATATATATATATTAGGAGGATATTGTATATATATATATATATATATATATATATATATATATATATACATATATATATTAGGAGGATATTGTATATAATATATATATATATATAAGGAGGATATTGTATATATAATATATATACACATATAGGAGGATATTGTATATATATATATATATATATATATATATATATGGAGGATATTGTTATACATAATATATATGTGATATATATATATAAAATATAATTGTATTTTAGATATAACAACCTGTTCATTACTATGATATAAAATATATCAGTGTAATATTTTTTTATTCAACTCTTAGATTTTATGGCGTGATATCGATGTTTTCTAGCATTTGCCACAATAAATACTAATTTTCAATATGAACTAAATTTCAAAAATTTGTTATCTTGTTAAAAAAGCACCTGCTGTATTTTATGGTCGCTGATATCGGAAGCAATTTCTTATATTCGAAGACATGTCTACTGAGATAAGCGCCGTTTATCGAATTCTGTAACGCATGTGTAAGATCAATCTAAGTTTACTGTCTGTGTGGCAGTTCATAGCTCTGTTGTATTTATTAGAAACCATTCATAGTGCTGGATGAAGCATTAGCTATTTTAAAAAAAAAACTCTAAGATCTGTAAAGAAACACCAAGAATTTGCTAAATAAGTTTTTCATAATATAAACGTTCAATATCTTACTTGATCGAGAAACGTATAGCTTTGCTGTGATAAGGGGCATATTTGTAGGTAGAAACTGAAGTGGGATTTATGCAGTAACATTTGTTTACATTACATTTAAATGGAGTTTCAAAGACAATAAGGATGAAAATAATCTAGTTAAATAGGATATCGGCCAGCATCTAGGGATCTATACAAAAAATTAGCGCGATTATTTTGCTAGTCCGTTGGGTCGGGATTATGCATATTTAGGGAGTCCAAGTGCAGCAATTTGCTTCGAGCACATCTCGTTGAAATAATTGAAAAAGAAGTTCAGGGATGCAGTACTGCAAAGACGTTAATGAGGATAGATGTTGGTCGGTAATGTTGGAACTATTAGGGGTAATCCCCAAAAATACCGTTAGGGCTTACAACATGGCCGCCAGAAGAGTCACGTGATCCGGTTGATCCAAAACATGAATCGTGCAAATGGAAAACGCAGCCTTGAAGGCAAACTTTGACAAACAATCACAATTTGTTTGTATTTAATTTTTTGTTGATATAATGTTGTTATAAAAATAGGCAAACTTTGAGAAACAATCTTAGGTTGTTTTTAGTTAAAACAGTGTTTATAAAAAGCATTTTATTCAGAACAAACAAGTGGTCGACTAGGTGTATCAGAATTTTAGGCGGAATTTTTGACACCCCCAACAAAAAACTGCGAATAAAATATATAAAACTCGTAATTTCTGTTTTTAAAGTGGGTTGTCAATTTCCTTTATGAAATATACTTCCAAAATAAACTATTACAGTCGTTTAAAACATAATAGGAGTATTATTTTTTATTTTTTAAAAACAATGTTTACAAAATGTCTACGCACGTGAAAGAGTCGGCCCAAATAAATTTTGTGAGCTAATTTTTTGCATCGCCTCCACTTATTCTGTCTAAATTTATAAAATGAAAATTAAAAATATAAACTGTTTTTTTTTACATCATATTTTTATAACATTACATCTTAAAAAAATGAACACCTTGTTTTAAATACCATTTTTATGAAAAACTCTGAATAAAATATTTTTTATAAACACTGTTTTAAAAAACAAACAAACTGTGATTGTTTCTCAACAAAAAATTAAATGACCGTTCTAAATAAAGTATTTATTCTTATGATATTGAAAAACTGTTTTTGTACTTAATTATTATGCTTGTTTGTCAAAGTTTGCTTTAAATTTGCGTTTTCCGGTTTCGTAATACGGCGATTCATGTTTTGGATCAACCGGATCACGTGACTCTTCTGGCGGCCATGTTGTAAGCCCTAACGGTATTTTTGAAGATTACCCTATTAGGTTAGTAATTCTTTTGTAAGCCCTATCCAATAGAGAGCTACTCGTTGGTAGATACGGACAAAGTGTGGCCTTATTACATCTGTAATTATTCTATATTTCTATACTGAATACTTGTAGATGCGTCCGTTTGGGGGGATCCTGCTTTATTTGTGGTAGATTTAGCAGCATTTTTATGTACTCATTTAACGTTATGTTGTCTGAGAATGTAAGTCTGCGGAGTTTTAACGCTTGACTTTTGGAAAGGGTTTTATCAACCGTAGAAATGGAGATAAATTTACAAACATATGACTGAAACGATACTATTAATTACCATATTGGGTTCCACTATCTTATTAATATGACAATAAATAATTTGCAAAATATATAAAATAATACTGCTTACTTCATAATTACTCTGAAAAAAGGATAACAGTACTTTACATTCATCAACTTCTCCCCGAGAGTTATTGGAACTTTCTTAAAATTCTTGTGAAATTAGCTAAAATTCTATCTGTCCAATTATGTATGAACATTTATGTATACACTAGCAAAGATGCCCGCGCTTCGCGCAGGACTATGCGGTACGATCGCTTCTAGGAAACACTTTCAGTGAGTGGATGTTGTAAAAGCAACTGTTTCTTAAGGCGTTTAAATTTTTTTAACTACCTCCTGTAGTGACTAAAATCCAACTATGAGCTATTAGGATTGGTTAAGGGAATGAGGGTGGAGGAGGGTGATCTGCTTCAAATTAACAAAGGGCGGCCCTCGGGATAGTGGCGAACGCCAACTTGTTGTGCACCATCCCAAAATGAGGGATGTTATGAAGAGCCGCATCAAATATGACCTTAACCTTTGACTTTGAAAAATGGGTGCACCATCCCTAGGGCGGAGACCATTGTCATATCAGGTTTCGTCATGATCGATACAGTGGTGTGGGTTGGAGGAAATTATATATAAATAGGCTAGAACTTTGACTTTGACCATTACCTAGGGGGGGAGGACCATCATCATGCCAAGTTTGGTCATGATCAGTCGGGTGGTATGGACTGCAGAAGAGTATATATACATAGGCTATGACCTTGACATTTGCCCTTGATCTTGAAAGATGGTGTGCACCATCCGTAAGGTTGGAGATCATCATT
The DNA here is from genome assembly GCF_053919585.1 of Euprymna scolopes. Lineage (NCBI taxonomy): Eukaryota > Metazoa > Mollusca > Cephalopoda > Sepiida > Sepiolidae > Euprymna > Euprymna scolopes. The sequence goes on from NC_136505.1 coordinate 53,931,420, forward strand.
ATACCAAGTTTGGTCATGAATGGTCCAGTGGTGTGGGTCATAGGAAAGTTGTACATTCAGACACATGCACATACATACATGAACGCTACTACTTTATACTTTCTCTCTCTCTCTCTCTCTCTCTCTCTCTCTCTCTATCTATCTATATATATATATATATATATATATATATATATGAGTCTTTCAATAGTAAGCAACTAACTTATTTCTAAAAGTGTGATGTAACATTTTATCTAAACTGTTTTAGTCCTTATCATAATGTGTAAATTTTATCATGAACGTATACCCTTTTGATTTCTAAACAATAAATAACTGTCATTTCAGTTTGTGTATTCTAATCAATTTTTAGTCATTACTCAAAGTTTCAACTCAATAATAAAAATAACATTTAGATACACTGAGATGCTGTTTTCGTTTTCACTAACCAAATATTTTAATCGAATAAATGATTAGCGTTTTCATAAAAAGTATATATTTTCGAAGAGTGTTATTTCGAGTTAACGCCGCACACGGAACGAAGCAACTTGACTAATTGCGTATCAGTACTAGGATAAACTAGTAAGTTTTATCGACATTGCATTGGGAACCGATAAATCTATTTTAAAATTAATTAAAACAAACGGTTAATATTTATGGGTGGATTGAGCATAAAAAAAAAAATTATTTTTTATGAATGCGGATTCGGGTGATTTCAGACTTCAAATAAGCTTGTGTGGAGGGAGAGAGGGCACCATCAATTTCTTCCATTATTGAATTTATTGTGCATTGTTTTTGAGAATTTTTCTCCGTTTGTTTTTGATCCATGAGGATAACCCGCAGACTTTGCTGAGTACAACTTTTATTTAACCGCAAAATATAAACAAAATGGCATGCAAACAAACAGACACACACACACAAACAATAAAACAAAGAGATATAAAAACAAACAGACACACACACAAACAATAAAACTAAGAGATATAAAAACAAACAGACACACACACAAACAATAAAAATCAAGAGATATAAAAACAAACAGTAAGAAACTAAATTCAAACATCAAAACGAACGATAAACAAATTTCCTTTTTTCTAACCCATTTTTAGTTAGAACATAAAGCTTCAACTTAATAGTAAAATATTTAGATACCCTGGGACTTAATTTGTTAATATATTTTCTTCATTTTCATTAGGCAAATATTCTCATCCAACAAAATCAGGAAACATTGACACACACGCACAAAATTTTGTATTTATTGCATAAGTTAAGTAATCGTTTTCTACATTAAAATGATTTAAATAAGGAAATAGGTGATTTTATTATGCGAGTTTAACCAGCTTTTTCCAAAGCAGGAAGTTCAATGGAGGTATGAAATTCACAAGCAACCCTCAGTCGCATGTATTTTCCCGTTAGGGTAGATGACGACGTTAGCTTTATGCAACTCTTGCAGGAAAGTATCGACGCCCACCCTACATACAGAACCTGGAATTCTCAAATTGGTGATCTATCTTGTAATGACCAGGCTCAACTTTGCTTAACTTAAGGCTGTAATATTAAGCTATGAATAGATATACGCAGATAAATTGAATTATGTTGCTATTTAAAGGCGATAGCACTTCCAAAACGAAAGTGGAGACTGTTTTTATTCTAATATTCAAAGGCTCATTTAGTGCTTCTGACCGGAAGCCATTGTCTTCTACCTTGAACAGGAAGTAATCTCTTCGAATTTTTATGGCGTTTCATTGCTGTGTTGGGAAAATATAAGAATCAAATAAGCAGCAAGAGCAATCGTTCAGTGTACATGACTGACTCGTAACCGTTAATTTTTACGGGGCAACAGTCAAGAAGCGAACCATTTTTTTATGAGGAAAATTATATCCGATACTTTAAGTAACATATTTACTCGTGTAGAAAGTTAAATCCGTAGTTTATGACCGAGGGTTATAAACGTTAATACCTTTTAAAACGATGCACGTATTCGATACATTGAATATTTATTTACTCAATTCTTTTCTGTTCTTCCGTTCAATCATCATCTCTGCCTTTTTTTTCTTTCTCTTTCTTTGTCTCTCTTCACACAGACACACACAATACATACATATATATCTCCGTTTCCTTCTTTATTGTTCTAGTTTTATGTAACTTTTATTTCTCATTATATATATATATATATATATATATATATATATATATATATATATATATATATATATGCGTGTGTGTATCGATCTATTAATATATTTTATTTCGTTTATATATATATATATATATATATATGTATATGTATATGTATATATGTATATATATGTAATCTGATATATATTATTTCTAGACGACTTACATTTACAAACATCTATCTGGAGTCAAGCGTGAAAATCCCCCCAAACGTATATATGAATACTGATTGCTGTAGAGAACTAAAATATAAATAATCAAATAATACGAGTTAATAAGATTGCAGAAGTTGTAGGGGACTAGGATATATAAATACCCCCAATCCCGTAACAAAAGAATAATGAAACGAATGGAATTGAAGGAAACAAAGACTCAATTGATGGATAAGATAAACGTCGTTTATTTGCGGTTGAAAGAAATGAACGTTTTAGTTATAACATGTCCGCGCGTATGTAATCAATGTTCGTTGCACGACTGGTGTTGTCGCAAGAAAAGGAAATGTGTTTTCATCTCAAGTTCGGGTCACTATTGTTTGTTCGCACGTGGGAATTGAAGTGAGTGTTGTAGTGGAAATGAGAATGATAGTCTAGCGTGTAGACAAAAGTGTGGATAGAGAGTTGATATCAGTTAGTAGTCAGCTACGCGAAGGTGGTCTCAGGGACCACGGCGCCGACCAACCACCTAGGAGGCTAGTCTCGAAAAGGAAGAAGCCGGTTGTTAATCTCTTTTTTATACTCGGTTCTGGTGGTCCTTTGCGCATGTATATTCCTTAGAAAGCGGAAGTGACGTCGTCCATGTGTTCGTTCGTGTGCGCGTGTGTGAGTACATGTGTATACGTAAGCATGTGTGTATATACACGTGAATGTGAGTATATGTATGCGAACGTGAATATGTGTACATGTGTGGACGTGGGCGCGTATGTTTGTTTGCGCGTCTGTATATGACATAGCTTGAAATGTGAATGTGTTTTTGTGTGAGACTTGAAAAAGGCTTGTACAAAGTAGTGACCGGAAGTCGACACTGAGGAATGAAAGCATTGTAAGTTCGATGTTGCGATTTCAAATACTATGACGGCTGATGGCGGTCATATAACCAGACCTTACGGTAAATGAAAAACAGCTTATATCTTTAAGTAATGAAGTTTTATTAGGTCTTACTTCCCCATATTGTATGTTTATAAAAATTATGTCATGGAAGCGGTGACAAATCACAATATATTATCCTGATCACGCTGCAATTGTGTTTTGGTTTATTGTTCTCATACCACTTTAGATCGATACATTAATTTTTTGGAAAACAAAATAGTAAATAGAACATTTACTTTAAAATTTCGACCGTGACCAAACTTCTTCTTATCAAGGACATACGAGATTCATGACTTTTTGGGGCCAATTACAATATAAGCCAAGTAGCGAGTCTTTACTTAGCAGAACAAAAGGTTTCTCCAAGCGTTTACTTTCGCCAACTCCATTATCTTTACTTTTAGTCTTGATATTCTAAATTTAGATCAGTTTTATGTTAGACCATGACCAGTATTTTTACCCAGTTTTGTAACGAATGTTCACGCGATGTGGACGCTGGGCTATGCAAAGACAATGCTTGTGACAGATCAACCCGCATGAAAAAATACCCGCGCTTTAACGGAAGCTATAAAATCTTTGATAAATTTAAGTGTAAAATAAATGAATTATATACACAAGAAAACCTTAATCAACGATCAAAACTGATATTTAAACTCATATAAACTAAACAGAATTGTTCGCTTCGTTAGTTGTTGTCTGAAGCGAATAAAAACGTGAATTACTCTGTCGACATGTCGTGACATGCAAAGATTACGCTGACAATATTTACCAAACACTTATCAATAATTCGACACAATGTCATAATGGATATTGGCTGCAAATAGATTTTAATGGACTCGCCGGTTTGTGTATGTGCGTGTGTGTTTCCAGTTGAGATCACTTTAATAACCAAACGTCATCAGAATGTGATTCGCTTCAGTAATCAAACACTATGTTTACGTCATTCTATCAGCAATTGCTTCGAAGAATATATCTACTGAAAAAAGGAAAAAAACGTTAAATATAAAATTACTTCAGAGTTGTTATATTTTAGGCATAGAGGTTGAGTCTCGTAGGTTTGCTTCCAACACAACATACGTTCTTACGGGACTGATTCCTTAAAGACTCGAACGTTGTCGTCTTCAAGTCTTTAAAACGTACTTACTGAATCGTTCTTTACGTAATCGAATTTTTCTTAATTCCATCCATTGCCTTGTAGTTTCTTATAGAACTGTTCATTTTTCAACTGGTAATCTAACAGTTGTACTTGAGCGTCTTTTACTTTGGTAAATAATAATCCATGAGTATGAAAATAACATTTGTGTGTGAATTTCAGATTCTTTTAGTTTGAACAAGTATTATTAATCTATACTTTTGTACGTTTTTTTCAGCTTTTGTGGGAAATATCTCGAACTAATAAGTTATTTATGTTTCTATTATATTTTTAGTATTATATTAGCATACAAGGGCAACGCCGAATATACTGGTTGATCAGTATTATTAGATAAATAAAACAATTAGGTTTTCGAAAATGTGGATTTACAGCTTGGAATATTTAGTCAGGAATGTAATTCAGAAACAAAGTCGATTTAGGAATTCTCGGAGTAGGTGTGGAAGAAAATATATTTTTTGTTTAAGTGAGAGGTCACTTGTTTGTGTTCTTGAATAAGTGATTGGGAGTTTTGCTGACGTAATAGTTAGCAGAGATCAGGCTAATAAGTTGGCGAGAAACACGTTAGCTAGCAGACGTGTGGATGACCGCGTTGAAAGCAGAAGGGGAGAACCAGTGAAAATGTAGAAAAAGACTCAGCGTACCAAACTTCGACAAGGGAATCTATTAGACGAATAAAGTCCATGTAAAATACAACTCATTTTTATGGCATCCTTTTGGAGTTTGGTCAATTAAAAAGGTGTGTCTCTTTTAGTCTGAGACAAGCGGACAGAAGTGTTGTCCGCTTCATTTTAAGAAAAGCTGCCTATAAAAATATGTGTCACGTTTGTTAACTATGTGTATTTGTGAAGAAGAGCCCACATTCAAAATGAAAATTTTATATACATGCAAGGCACAATGAATATTTTTATATTCTGTATACATGCATTCATTAGATGGTGGTCCAGTAGTTATAACTGCCGCGACTATCAACGCGATAGTTGTAGGTTCAATAATGCTAAGGAAGGTTGCTAGTCTAGCCACACTGATGGGTTATGATACAACGAAACAGTACTGTATGTGGATGACTATATATTAAGCCACCCTGAGCACTGTTGTGAATGTATCTCACCTGCTGCTTATTTGACTTAATTGTTTTATGGGATTGAGAAGAAAGTTCTTGCGGTTTTTAACTTTTAAATTCGGGTGAACATATCTCGATCAAACAAAATGTTATTGATCGAAATAAGCACTATCAGAATCAACACACTTTTGCCAACGCAAAACAAGGGTATTTATGATAGTAACGTAAAAATCTTGCGTTCTGGTGGTGATGAAGTCGCTGAAGGCGTTTTTGTTATCGTTTAGGTTTTTGAAGCATTTCGCACGCAGAAAGTTGTCGAGATGAGTGAAAAATTAGTTATCGGTTGATGAGAGGTCCGGAAGGTATGATAGATGACGCAGAGATTCGTTTCCGAATTCGTTCAACTTCTGCAGGGTTGATTTAACCTTGTCATGGAGGATAATTAGGGCTTTTCTGTTGACTAATGCTGCGTGTTTGTGTTGAAGTTTCTGATGCATTCCATCCATTTATTGACAGTACTTCGCCGTAATGGCTTCACCTGCATTAGAAAAACTAAAATGCATAAGATCGATCGCAGATCACCAAACAGTCATTATTACCTTCTTTTGGTGCAACTCTGGCTTCGGGAAGTATCGTGGAGTTCTTTGGCGTCCAAATACTAAGCTGCGCGTCGCCGGTTGTCGTAAAGAACCCACTTTTTATCGCAAGTCACAACCCGGTCGAGAAATGGGTCGTTTTTGTTGTTGGCGTTCAATTCGTGAGATTCCCATTTATCAAGTACTTTTTCTTCTCCTCCCTCTCTCTCTCCCTCTCTCTCAAGTGGTTAAAAATTGTCGAATACGTTACGTCTAATTCTGAAGCAAGTTCTCGGACAGATGTGCGTGGATTGACTTCGACTAAGGCTCTTAATATATTGTTGTCAGCATCCGATAGCTGACCACTAATCTCATTATCTTCAAGACTCTCGACGCTTCCACAGAATTTCTGAAACCACCATTCCGCTGTGCGGTCAGTTGTGTTTCCTTGCCTAAACGCTTCGTTTATATCGCGAGCTGTTTCAGCAGTTTTTCAGCCTAGCTTGAATTAAAATTAGAAAATTGTGCGAATTTGCTTTTTTCCATCTTGTATTCAACGTTCTGAAAAGAAAACATAATTGTTTAAAACGATTGTAATTAAAACGATTAGAGCGAAAATGCTCTTAAAATGATATATAAAGTAAAGGTATTTTAACGAATACTTGAAAATACATCATTTGAAATCAAGATTAAAAATTCCACATTAACTTTCTTCTCAACCTAATATTTCATTTCATTTATTAGCGGGATCTGTGGAAATTCCACAGCGACACCTTTCATATGTTATATATACCTGCTGGACATTCTGTGAACGTTCAGCATGAATGGAGACCCCACGATATTATTGTAGTCCTTTTTTTTTAATGTAAAAATATCAATCTAAGTAATCTGCTTAATGTAGTGTCAGAATATTTCTGGTTATACGGTTTGTCTTCAATATTTTTATAGCAGGATGTTACATATTTCCGTTGCATGTAGACCTCTGGCGTGAAGGGAAACCTCACGATATCATTATACCATCTTTAGACAGAACATATTTTATCCTTGGGTTCTAGCCAGAATATTAAGAAGGTATATTTTAGTTTTACGTATGACCCAAAAGGGATATCAATTTTTTTATTTTAATTTTAATTTTTTTTTTTTTTTTTTTACATTGTGTCTTCAGTGATCGGGAGATCCTGTTTATTAAAAAGGAGGAGGCAAGGTGGTAACAAACTACGAATATGAAATTAGCATATCTATATACTAAAAATTTAATGGTCGCAGTATGTTATTACCTTCTATCCTTCATTTTAATAAATAGGATCTCCCGATCGAATAATTTATAATCTGGAAACCGTGACACACGTACGTACGTACGTACGTACGTACGTACATTAAAGGTATTACAGTATTAATATATAGATTGTTGCTATTTGTACAAACATAATTTCTTACCAGCATTTGGAGGATTATGCTTTCGGTTGTCCACAAACGTTTATGTCGCTTGACAAATGATCACCAATTGTGGTATAACTATCGGTAATTGTCTAACTTAGAAGTGCGTTTATGTTAGGATATCTAGGCCAAAGATTTAAGTCACGGAAACACCGATAGTCACACATTTGATAATAACTTGCTCAGAGGCCCGCTGTATGGCTCATATTATAGGCAAGTAAGTTCTGACTATTATATTACTTAACCTTGTGAATGCGACATTTTGACGGGATTTTAATTTCCGATTTCTTCAACTGTGATTCATGGATGAGTGTAACGCTACCCACACGTCTACACAAGGAACCCACACGTTTTATGCAGCTACGTCACAATGACAAAAAATAACTCGAACTCATTTTTTCGTACAACAACGACATTCATTTCTACATTCTTCCGCCACGCGTAACTTCTCGTCACGGTCGTGATGTCACCCACGTCCTGTAACGTGATCCTCACTCTAACGCGGTCTCTCTCTCTCTCCCTCTCTCTCTCTCTCTCTCTCTCTCTCTTATAGTTTCTGCCATTACAGTGACGTCATCTTGCGCTGTTTTACGTGAGGTGCTCTTTGATAACAGTAGACAACGTGAAAAAATCCAGCCTGATCAAATAACTAATGTTCATGTTATCAACATTTCTATTGAATAACTTCGAGGATACTTCGTACAATATAGTTGAGTAAGGCATTGTTAATTTGCAGACAGATGTGTTCAGTGTTACGATTGACTTATATTATTGTTACAAACTTATGACTTCAAGGGAAATTTGATGTGTGGATCTGATGCTCGTTTATAACAGCAGACAACGATGAAAAAATTATATATGAATAAATAGAAAAAGTGTTCTTGGCCTTCGGGCCGGGATGAAAGTGTAGTATCTGTTCCGGCAGATACTGCAAGCTATGACTAGCTATGACTAGCTATGACTAGCAAAGACCAGATGTGGGGGCAACTCCACATGCCTGACCATTAACCAGCTCCCATTTCCCACCTCTCGGGAGCTGGTCCCCTTTTTCCCTTCCCCCTCCCTTCACTCCTCACATTAAAAATCGGCCTTGTGCCTAATTTGCTCGGTGGGGGAGCAAATAAATACCATCTGTTCCGGCAGATGCTGCACTTAAGATAATTTGTACCAGTCAATGGAGGGGAAACCCTCTATACTGGGACAATTATTATTTTTGGTAACCAGAGTGCCCCCTTTTTGTCTACTTTTAGGGGAGCTGGTTTTTACCTCACATAAAAAACGGCCTTGTGCCTAATTTGCTCAGTGGGGGAGCAAATAAATACCATCTGTTCCGGCAGATACTGCAAGCTGTGACTAGCTATGACTTGCAAAGACCAGATGTGGGGGCAACCCCACATGCCTGACCTTTAACCAGCTCCCATTTCCCAGCTTTCGGGAGCTGGTCCCCTTTTTCCTTCCCCCTCCCTTCACTCCTCACATTAAAAATCGGCCTTGTGCCTAATTTGCTCGGTGGGGGAGCAAATAAATACCATCTGTTCCGGCAGATGCTGCAAGCTATGACTAGCTATGACTAGCAAAGACCAGATGTGGGGGCAACCTCACATGCCTGACCATTAACCGGCTCCCATTTCCCACCTCTCGGGAGCTGGTCCCCTTTTTTCCCTTCCCCCTCCCTTCACTCCTCACATTAAAAATCGGCCTTGTGCCTAATTTGCTCGGTGGGGGAGCAAATAAATACCATCTGTTCCGGCAGATGCTGCAAGCTATGACTAGCTATGACTAGCAAAGACCAGATGTGGGGGCAACCCCACATGTCTGACCTTTAACCAGCTCCCATTTCCCACCTCTCGGGAGCTGGTCCCCTTTTCCCCTTCCCCCTCCCTTCACTCCTCACATTAAAAATCGGCCTTGTGCCTAATTTGCTCGGTGGGGGAGCAAATAAATACCATCTGTTCCGGCAGATGCTGCAAGCAAAGACCAGATGTGGGGGCAACCCCACATGTCTGACCTTTAACCAGCTCCCATTTCCCACCTCTCGGGAGCTGGTCCCCTTTTTCCCTTCCCCCTCCCTTCACTCCTAACATTAAAAATCGGCCTTGTGCCTAATTTTCTCGGTGGGGGAGCAAATAAATACGATCTGTTCCGGCAGATACTGCAAGCTATGACTAGCTATGACTAGCAAAGACCAGATGTGGGGGCAACCCCACATGTCTGACCTTTAACCAGCTCCCATTTTCCACCCCTCGGGAGCTGGTCCCCTTTTCCCCTTCCCCTTCCCTTCACTCCTCACATTAAAAATCGGCCTTGTGCCTAATTTGCTCGGTGGGGGAGCAAATAAATACCATCTGTTCCGTCAGATACTGCAGCAAAGACCAGATGTGGGGGCAACCCCACATACCTGACCTTTAACCAGCTCCCATTTCCCACCTCTCGGGAGCTGGTCCCCTTTTTCCCTTCCCCCTCCCTTCACTCCTCACATTAAAAATCTGCCTTGTGCCTAATTTGCTCGGTGGGGGAGCAAATAAATACCATCTGTTCCGTCAGATACTGCAGCAAAGACCAGATGTGGGGGCAACCCCACATACCTGACCTTTAACCAGCTCCCATTTCCCACCTCTCGGGAGCTGGTCCCCTTTTTCCCTTCCCCCTCCCTTCACTCCTCACAATAAAAATCGGCCTTGTGCCTGATTTGTTCGGTGGGGGAGCAAATAAATGCGATCTGTTCCGGCAGATGCTGCAAGCTATGACTAGCTATGACTAGCAAAGACCAGATGTGGGGGCAACCCCACATGTCTGACCTTTAACCAGCTCCCATTTCCCACCCCTCGGGAGCTGGTCCCCTTTTCCCCTTCCCCTTCCCTTCACTCCTCACATTAAAAATCGGCCTTGTGCCTAATTTGCTCGGTGGGGGAGCAAATAAATACGATCTGTTCCGGCAGATGCTGCAAGCTATGACTAGCTATGACTAGCAAAGACCAGATGTGGGGGCAACCCCACATGTCTGACCTTTAACCAGCTCCCATTTTCCACCTCTCGGGAGCTGGTCCCCTTTTTCCCTTCCCCCTCCCTTCACTCCTCACATTAAAAATCGGCCTTGTGCCTAATTTGCTCGGTGAGGGAGCAAATAAATACGATCTGTTCCGGCAGATGCTGCAAGCTATGACTAGCTATGACTAGCAAAGACCAGATGTGGGGGCAACCCCACATGTCTGACCTTTTACCAGCTCCCATTTCCCACCCCTCGGGAGCTGGTCCCCTTTTCCCCTTCCCCTTCCCTTCACTCCTCACATTAAAAATCGGCCTTGTGCCTAATTTGCTCGGTGGGGGAGCAAATAAATACGATCTGTTCCGGCAGATGCTGCAAGCTATGACTAGCTATGACTAGCAAAGACCAGATGTGGGGGCAACCCCACATGTCTGACCTTTAACCAGCTCCCATTTCCCACCTCTCGGGAGCTGGTCCCTTTTTCCCTTCCCCCTCCCTTCACTCCTCACATTAAAAATCTGCCTTGTGCCTAATTTGCTCGGTGGGGGAGCAAATAAATACGATCTGTTCCGGCAGATGCTGCAAGCTATGACTAGCTATGACTAGCAAAGACCAGATGTGGGGGCAACCCCACATGTCTGACCTTTAACCAGCTCCCATTTCCCACCCCTCGGGAGCTGGTCCCCTTTTCCCCTTCCCCTTCCCTTCACTCCTCACATTAAAAATCGGCCTTGTGCCTAATTTGCTCGGTGGGGGAGCAAATAAATACCATCTGTTCCGTCAGATACTGCAAGCTATGACTAGCAAAGACCAGTTGTGGGGGCAACCCCACATGCCTGACCTTTAACCAGCTCCCATTTCCCACCTCTCGGGAGCTGGTCCCCTTTTCCCTTCCCCCTCCCTTCACTCCTCACATTAAAAATCGGCCTTGTGCCTAATTTGCTCGGTGGGGGAGCAAATAAATACCATCTGTTCCGTCAGATACTGCAGCAAAGACCAGATGTGGGAGCAACCCCACATACCTGACCTTTAACCAGCTCCCATTTCCCACCTCTCGGGAGCTGGTCTCCTTTTTCCCTTCCCCCTCCATTCACTCCTCACATTAAAAATTCGCCTTGTGCCTTATTTGCTCGGTGGGGGAGCAAATAAATACCTACTGCAAGAAAAGACTATATGTGGGGGCAACCTCACATATAAGACATTGGTCAATTTAGGGGCAACCCTTTATACCAATTGTCACTATCTTGCTCCCCTATTCCCCGGGGAGTTGGTCCTCATTTCCCTTTCACTCCTCACATTAAAAATCGGCCTCGTGCCTAATTTTCTCGGTGAGGGAGCAAATAAATACCCTGTTCTGGTGCTTCACTTAAGTTAATTGGTCCTTGGTCAATGTAGGGGAACCCTTCATACTGAGACTATTTATGGGATATTTTTTGTCCTACTTTTACGAGGGCTGATTTTCCCTCCACATTAAAAACGGCCTTGTGTCACATTTGCTTTCGAGGGGAAGCAAATAAATACTTAAAAAGTGTTTTTGGCCTTCGAGTCAGGATCTAAATGTAGTATCTGTTCTGATTCTGTACTTACTTTTTTTCCTCACATTTTTCGTCTTGTGTAATGGAGGAGAAATTCTTCATGATTGATACATTTTTTTTATTTTTGTTACTAAAAAGAGTGCCCCATTTTGGGGAGCTTGTTCATCCCCCACGTTAAAAATCGACCTTGTGTCTAACTCTGCTCTCGTTTGGAGGCAAGTAAAAAAAAACAGAGTATAGCTTGATCCGATAGGTTTTGTCGTGATCAATATTTTCATTTCGGGAATACTTTGTACAATAAAGCAACTTGGGTCCATCCTTACATTGTCAGGTGGAGGAACACAGTCTCACAACTGATGTACGTTCTTATTTAATACTAGCAAATGTACCCGGCGTATATTAATGCATAATAAGTGTATTCTCGGGCATCGAGGCTTTTAATTTAATAATAAACAGAAATTAGAAGTAACGTTAAATTCTTTTTTAAAACAGGAAGTAAAAAATCAGGCGTGAAACAGTTGAAAAACTGATTTTAAAAATCCGATGACCCCCCCCCCCCAAAGTACCAATATTTTAATTTGGACCCTTTAGCAAATCGATACAAAAGATTTCCACATGTCTGAATACCCTATATACCAAATTTCAAGTCTGTAGATCAAAGATTCGTTGAGTATATAGGTTGAGAGTTGTCCTCACACACACACACACACACACACACAGAGTTTCACTTTCATAGATATAAAAATTTGTCATATATATTTTAATATATTTAATTAAGTGTAAATTCACAGGACAAGACAAAACAATTTTATGAGCAATTATGAAAATATTTTTTATTCAATGAACATGCAAATGATTAAAGAGTCAGAACATATCAGTATTATTTTGAGGTAGCTAAGTTATACTGTTACTGGATCTGAATATTTTATCACAGGATAGACATTTTTTTCTCAGATTTTACTACGTTTAAAGTAAATATTGACTATGATATATTATTTTTATATGTATTAGCCTCAACATAGTCTTATTAAAAATTAGAAAAGAATGTTAAATATGAATTGTTTACAGGTCGATATTTTGCTGTTAATTAAAAGAAATAAATGTCATTAGCTTGCGTATCTATACTCATTATTTAATTTGAATATAATCCACATCAGTTTGAATTTTCGTACAATTCAACAGCTCAGGCTGCTTATTGTGTAACGTTGTCCACGTTCACATACGTTGACCCAACACGTTATCTGCAGTCTATGTCGCAAAGGAGATCAAGACAAAGAATAACTCGACTCTTTTACTTTTATTTTTTGTAGCAACGACATTTATTTCCTCATTCTCCCGTCACGCGTGACTTCTTGTTACGGCTGTTACTTCTCTCACGTGATTGTCTCTCTAACGTGCTCCCTCTCTCTCTTCTTTTTTCTATTTGTTTTTTCCTTAGAGGGACGTCATTTCGCATTTTGTATGCATTTGCGCGTCCGCGCTCTGTTATCCTTGTAAAGTCGTAATGATGACGAATAAAACTCGCTTTTTTTCCTCTATGGCTTAAAGAACGGCTGCGTTTCCTGATCATTTCGATATGTCTTATCTTGACTGTTTCTATTTCACTCTGGCAATTATTTCTATCTTCTATAAACTTTTGTTTATTTGTAATTAGACAGGGTCCAAAAAACTGTCTCAAATACAATAGATCATGTACTACCGGCCAAGCTTCAAGCTCAGACGCATCGTCACGATGTTGTATCCCTTTTAAGTATTGAGTCAGTATGTTGAACAAAGATGGCGGTAGTAAATAAAATCGGCGAAGAATCAATGCAGTCACGATCTCGAGTGTTGAATAATTCTTAATAACAAAGCTGGTGGCGAAGAATCAATGCAGTCAAGATATAGTCGTTTCAAGATGGAGGTTGACAGCGAACTGACTTGAATCCAAAATTCGATACTTTTATAAAAAGGTTGGAAGCTTTTCATTGATTGATCATCATAACCGTAATTTATAAATAAGATCGTCGAAATCAATGGGACTATACCCTCATTGTTAATTGAAACATTTTAACAATCCCTGAACCTGTTTTACAAATACTTTCATGGATTGTGCTCTGATGAACTCATAGCACTATCTTTCCTTCCATGTCCATACTCCTAACAAGCAGCAAAATCACGCCCTTTCACACTTGGGGTACCTAGATGCTTGACGGACCTACTCTTATAGTTTATTTCCTAGAATACCCCAGCTGTCGACAAGATACCGTGAGTCTATCCACAACTTATTGCAACAGTTTCACATTCAAGTCTAATGAAAACAAATACCTGTTGAATAGTTCCCTGATATAATTTATCTATCTTAAGTTCTTCTACCGATACCATGTTTTTTTTTTATTCTATCGAAACGAGTAGAGATGGCAATCTATTTGACCTTTATCTTCCAGTGATCCTCGTTGCTTAATAAGCGATTACGCATCCGTGATAACAAAAACGCCATTTTTTAGCAAGACTTAGATAGAAAAGATTGAATATTATCATCAGGTCCAACCAATAAAAGCAATCTTGATAGTAATCAAATATTTATTTCAGCTTTAGTTTTGGGAAAAAAATCATTATCTACGTTCGCTTCATACTTCAATCATTTGAAGAATCAACCTTTTTAATTCCCCGATCAGCCAACCATAGCTCAACATTCATGGATGGTTTCCTTTGTGTAAACTGGTTGGCGACTCCACAATAATTACTTTATACAAAAAAAATGTGTAATTTTAGAAAATGTCCAGTCAAAATATATTTCTTTGATTCTCTCTATAAAAAGAGCGAAGGAAAAACTAAATACCCACTCCGGACGTTTCCGGTATTATTTCTTAGTTGCTTGTGTGATACACAGTTTTCCTTGTTATATACGAAAAATTAAGACGCGACAAATGTAAAATAAGGTACGATAACTTCTCCTGCTGATTCTCTATTCGTGTGATTTTATTCACTCACCACTCCAGTACTAGTGCACGCTATTGACTGGTTATTTATGTTTTCCATGAAACAAAATGTGACACAAGGTCGGTTCAATGTGGGAGATAACAAGCTTCCCTCAAAAGAGGATTCTTCAAAAATAAAATTGCTTTAGTATAGAAGGGTTCCCCCTCCATTGACCAAAGACAATTTATTTGAGTTCAGCATCTGTGCAGACACCACACTTCAGTGACCAGCCGAGTACAAGTACCGGGTGGCGACTGGTTATTTATTTGTTTCCCACGAAACAAAATGTGACACAAGGTCGGTTTAATGTGGGAGTTACCAGCTCCCCTCAAAAGGGGATTCTGCAAAAATAGAATTGCCTCAGTATACAAAGGTTTCCCCCTCCATTACTGAGGACAATTAATTTGAGTGCAGCATCTGTGCAGACACCACACTTCAGTGACCAGCCGAGTACAAGTACCGGGTGGCGACTGGTTATTTATTTGTTTCCCACGAAACAAAATGTGACACAAGGTCGGTTTAATGTGGGAGTTACCAGCTCCCCTCAAAAGGGGATTCTGCAAAAATAGAATTGCCTCAGTATACAAAGGTTTCCCCCTCCATTACTGAGGACAATTAATTTGAGTGCAGCATCTGTGCAGACACCACACTTCAGTGACCAGCCGAATACGAATACCGGGTGGCGACTGACACCTTACGGCTTAGTCTTCCAGTATTTATTGAGATTGAAATAGTCTATTAGCAGGTAGCATAGGTTAATTCCGCCACAACACCCCCCCCTCCTAAGCTGATAACTGTGGATGGTGTATCAGTATTTTTCTTGGGTTTGGGCATGAATGGTTCCGTGATTTTCGTTTTCCTGCCCGAACGCTGTGATTATTGGTGTGATTTGGGGAGGCTCAATATCAAATATGTCGTAAACGGTTTTGATAGCCTCTACTTCTCAGGGAATTCATTGTCCAAGGTGAAATATTTTTCTTTTGACCAACAAGAAAAAAAGTTTTATTGCCATTTTCCAATGTATTAATCGCGGGAATTTAATAAAACAATTTATTACTTGCCTAGGTAGTGTTCGCCACAAATGATTAAGGGTCAATAACCGTCATTTAGGACAACGCTTGTAATAATCCATCATAATCATTGCCCTATTGGTTTCTACTAATGTTCTTGTCCACTAATGTCCACCACAGTTTCCACTAATGTTCGGACGAATTGTCTATTTTGACAATTAGAGGGCTATTATTTTGCTGCATGTAATATATTTGAGTGTCGTTAACTTAACTTTCGGTATATAAATATATTATAATGTTCCGATTCTGGGAAAAAAGGGTTAGAACTCGTACCTGCTGCAGTGTAGCTGAAGTTTTCGTATCCGGTGAAAAATCGCCTGCAGTCGCATAGACATTTACGACAGAGTCGGTTGACGAGAGTGACATCACTTTAGGACTAGCAATATAGTACCCTGCCTAATTTTGGTTTCTTGGTTTGTGGACAGGTGCCGTTCTCGTTAGGTTAGAGCTACTTTTGTTCGATCTGCAACAGTATCGGTTTGTTTGCGCCTTCTTTTTGGCTTTTTGTGAATAAAAGTTTTCTTTTACTTTGTTTTTCATGGCATGGTCGTCTTTTGGTTTTTATTTTCGTTTAGCAAAAATTATTGATGGCTGGTTCCATAATATAAATTCATGAATCCAGTCCTACCCTAGTAGTTAGTGGTATTCCTTAAAACATCAGTTTTTTTTTTCGTCTTTTCCAATAATGTGAAGTTCGCTAACAGTTCACCTCCGAAGTTAATTTAAATACTGTTAACGACCTTTGCTGTTTTGCGTGTTCTCAGCATTGTGGGTTTGATAAATTCCTTTCCATGTATTTAAATTTACTATCGAAAGGTCTGAACTTGAATAGAGTTGAATTTTTATTTCTTAATCATTAATTTTTATATTCATATATTTTCGCAACCATTTTTCGCTATTTTCAGTTTCCGCCAAACACATTCGGGTTTTGTATTTAATTTTATTTCTGCAATGAGTACCTTTGTGACCTATTATTTTTTTTTTTTTTTTTTACATATTAAACATTTTTTTGATAAATATGAACAGTCTTTAACCCAATGCAAATTACCACATCAAATACACGGACACGGAATTTTCTTTCTTCAAATTCTTTGTTAGCTTTCTGTCGATGTATGTGTCCTTTTTTCCTAACTTGTGTTTTATTTTTTTACGTGTTTTGTAAATTGCTTGTCTGCTTTTTTTTTAGTTGCACGACTCCAGCTTCGATATTTATAGAATTAAAAAAAAATAATTTCTATTTTCTGCCAGTCTTTCGTTAACTTGTGTAGCGTTCCTTGGTTCCTTTTCTAATTTTGTTAAGGCACGCATCCTAATTTCCGCATCTCGACCAGAAATCAGTCCTTGCGCAAATACTAAACATTTAATTTTTTTCACTGAGGTCTACAAGTCTGAATTCGTCGCAATGTTTATTTACCATGGCTTCGTACTTTGAAATCATATTCGTCATTCTTCTGCAAATTCAGACATGATCATGGCTTATGGAATAAAGGGACTTGTTGTAAATAGTTGAGTTCCGCCCTAGGCGAAAGTTAAATCCGACATTTTTCGAGGTAAAATATAAATCGCAAACTTATGATCGGCCGTCTCTAGTTTCCGAACCTTTTTTCTGATCCGACCACTGTTTGCAGTCGATACTAAAAATGTCTTCATACCGACGAAAATAAGCTTCAAATAATTTACTTTCTTCTGGTCCGTAGCAGAAATTGTCAATCGTATTCAATATTGAATCTTTTGAAAATGCGGTAGTATTATCGGTGAACGTATTATTTACTTTGCTTTTTTGACTTGGGCAAGCAGCTCTTTCATTTACTGTTGATTTTCATATTGCTGGGTCTCTAGTCTGCTTAGCTCTTCTTGTTTTTCATCTGGCTTCTGGCGTTCAAATAATTGTTGTTGTCTTTCTTCTGCGCGTTGCTGTTGTTCAGTTTGCAGTTTTAATAATTGTTCCAATGTACTTTGTAAGAGGTCCATTTTTGTATGATGCGTAAAATACTGAATTTACCAAAATTTAACAAAACCGTGTTCAGATTAACCAGCTTTTAGTATTTTTAGAACAACTAGGGGGAAAAAGGGAACCGTATTTGTTTTCTTTTAATAATTTTGCAAACGAAAGTTGAACATACGGTCGTAAATTTCTTGGAAAGAATGTTGCTTCCAAAGGAAGAAGTCTTTTTCATAGACGAGAAAAAATATGTATCTTAACAAAATATTCAATATTTTTCAGAGCAAATATCTTTTCTGATAGAAGATAAAATGAAAGTTTTACTGTGACGAAAAGGGTTGAAAGCCGTATTTACTTTTTTGGGGTAGGACACACGTATTTAATGACGCGAGAAAAAACATGAATAGTTCGTATAACTCTTTTTAAAAAATGTTATTTTTATTTTTTATTGTTTTGTATTTACGGGTGTGTCAAAGCAAAGTCTGTCCCGAAGCAAAGAGAAGAGAAAAAACATGAAATATTCTTATTTTCCACGAGTTTGCAATCACTTTTTTGTTCACGCACTTATTTAGTTTTCGCGAGTTCCTCTCTTTTTCATTTTATCACTGTTTTCTGAACACTTGCTTGGTTTAATTCAGCTTTCCGCCGTGTGTTCTTTTGCATGCTGGGGGTATTTTTAATTTGAGTGACCTCTGTGATTTAGAAATCCGACGTCGCACTTATAGACCTATTAAATGTTTACTAAAAAATAACAGAACGCAAAATAAAGTAACAACATGTATTGCAAAGCATACAATAAGTGGGCTGTTCGTGAGCTACGACGAACAACCTACTTATTGTATTAGTCGATCTCCGGTGGGCCAACCTACGTTGTTAGTGAGCTACGACGAACAACCTAGGTTGGCCCACCGGAGATCGACTAATACTTTACGGCTTAGTCTTCCGGTATTTATTGAGATTGCAATAGTTTATTACTAGGTAATATAGGTTAGTTTCGCCACAAAAAATACTAGACTTCAAAAATGGTACGTAATGTTCCCTTGCTAAACACTCAACATAATTAGGAGAGAAGAGCAAGTGAAGTAATTTTTTAATAATCTGAGGATTTGGAGTACAATCAACCAAAAGATTAAAACAAACAAAAAAGAATAACAAATATTATAGTGAGAAATCATTGGGATATACAAAATTCACTTGGGATAGGGGATCAAGATCTCATTTTTATTCCATAATAATAATCGGCATACTTAAAGCATTGTTAGAAACAGCAGCAATAGTGAATGTTGTTTTACATATCGACTCAATTAGACAGAATTTCTGAATCAGCAGTTTATTCAGCCAATCACAGATGTGAGAATATTCACTTCGAATTCCGATGCATACTATAAAAACTCAAAAACATAGTTTTGTTTCTCTTTTCTTAGTATTTTTATCCCGCAGACAATATATTCTGCCCAGGTCCATTGGAGCAATAAGTCAAGTGGGACATGCCCATAATAAGAGACATTCACAAACTACTGTACACTAGGTGTATCAGAATTTTGGAGGAATTTTTGACACCCCTAACACGAAACTGCAAATAAAATATAAAAAAAAACTTGTAATTTCTCTTTTAAAAGTGGGTTGTTTATTTTCTGTATGGATTATACTTCTAAAATAAACTATTAAAGTTGTACAAAAAGTAATAGAAATATTATTTTTTTAAAAAACAGTAATGAAATCAATTGTATTTTACGAGTTAAGTATTTTTCAATTTTTAAACTTAAAAAATCTATCAAAATTTTTCTATTGATTCAATTTTTACGATATTTTCTAGTCAATGTGAAATTTTATGTTCTTTCCAATAAACCGAAACTAATATTTTAGACAAATGTTTTTTTAATTCACGCCCCCCATTTTGAAATGTCTATTAAAAAGTAAATAATTAATTTATGTACCGAAGTTTTATATATCACAAATTGAAGATAAATGATCAATAAATAATATATCCAAATTTAAAACAAAAAATAAGTGTTTTTTTAGAAATTTACCCGTTAAGTCCGAACTTTAAAACCTTTTCTTTAACCACGTTGTTTTTTTTTATTTTATTTTATTTTATTTTATTTTTTTTTGTTTTAATGAAACATTGATCCTTGCTCCTTTAATTGAAAAAATATTAGGGTTTGAATTACATTTTTCGAGTAGTTATAAGCTTGGAAAGACAGGAGGTCGAATTATTCAATATTTTTTCACGCATTCGTAAGGTCAGTTTCTGACACACCTACTCCTACACTTCGGTGTAGTAGCTAATGAAAAGATAATCTTCGGGGCGCCTTTGACAATAGTTGACAACTTAGCTTAGTTTAGAGTTAAACAGAGAGCAAAGTGTCATTTCTGTTCCGATGCATCTTTTCTACCCTCGTTCGGTGAAGAAATCATTCCAGATTGAAGCAATTTGATTGTTTAGCTTAACGCAGAATTATCCTAATTCGGAGCTATATATTTTACACCTCATAAAACGAGTCTGTATCTAACTTTACCCTCATGGAGAGATAAGTAAATAAAAACGAAAAAAGAGACTGAAACGATTCAGCATTCACTGTATGCTAATTGAGCTGGCTTTCTAAGGAATGTTAAATTCTCAAGCGGTCCGCAGTCGCATATATGTGTCTAACTTTGCCCTCGTGGGCAGCAAAGTAAACAGAGATAGAGACAGGATCAGGGGAATAAACCAGGAAACCATACACTCTGCTAATAGGAAAGATGTGACAATTCTAGGAAGACTCAGGAAGTAAAGAATGAATATACCCACCGGATCAAACAGGATATAAGTAATTCTTATGCGGATTTACCCATGCGCTAAAGATGAACTCTTTCGAACTGTAGAAATAGCCCGAGAGATACGATTATCAGGTTGCTCTTTGCATATGCTGTTTTTTGTTTTAATATATTTTACCTTTTCTAACCCATCTTCGCGTCCGTGTTTTCTTTAGTGCCCCTTCTAGGGTCACAACTTGGCGATGAGGGAGTCAAACTGTTGTAATATTTTTGTATACTAGAATAATGATTAAAGAAATTTCAGAACGTTCTACTTATAGATACTAGTGATAGGAACTGATAAATCAAATGGATTAACTGCTAGCAACCAATCAGAAACAAGGATTTTTCTATAAAAAATATTTAATCTTTTAACATTACCGTGGATAATTTTTTCGTGTCCACACGAGAAAGATCTGTTGCTCTTTGTCTGCAAAGTTTTAAAGTTCGAGACTTATACATAACAGCTTCCCAGCGAAAACTCATCTTCAGGACTTGTGTAGAACAGCTAACTACGGAAAACTATTCATTTTTCGCACTTGTACAGAACAGCTTCTCACTGACAACTCTTCATCGCCATTGTTTGTATTGAATAGCTAGCCATCGGAAACTCTTTGAAATAAAATATGACTTTAAATTTAAAACAAACTCTCAAAGGGAATATCCACAACAGTAATCGAAGTAGTAATTAAATATTCATTGCTATGTTTAAAAAAAGATTATTTACGTCAGTTGTAAAATTTTATCATTAAGAGAAGCGGACCTTTTCATGATCGATAGTCATGGCCGATTTGATTTGCTCAAATCAAATCGGTTGATCGGCGTCTCTGTTGACGTCACCATGGATTCATACCAAACACGTATACATTTAGAAACAAGGGCAATAAGAGAAGTTTAGTCGTTTGGTTACTCTGTTTTACGGCGTATGAACCCTTTTCAGGTGATGTATTGCCAAATCCAGTAATTTGGGGGGGAAAAAGTTTTTAAGCTCCAACTTTTTCTTATATATTCAAATATTTATTCATGGTATTTAATTTTTTTGCTTTCTTTTATGGCATATAAACCGTTTTCGAGTCCAATTATTTGAACAAAGCTTTTATGCTTCAAGTTTTGGTGTTTAGTTTGGTTGTTTGTTTTTTAGAACACATCCACCAATTTCGAATCGGATCATTTTGGCAAATGTTTTTATGCTACAAGTTCTTTGAACTTTCCAATATTTACCCATCGTGTTTAGTTTGGTTATTTTGTAGAAAAAATTAGTTTGTCTTTTTTTTTACATGGTAGTCACTACTTATCAAGGCGTGAAAGCCACTCGGGGATAAGGGTTATTGCGTGTACAGCAATCAATGGGATAGTATCGTAGCAATCGTTATTATTGGAGATTTGATAAAGTGTCTTACATAAGGGGGCGGTTCATCAGGAATTTGTTTTGAATTGTTTGACTTGAAGACATCCAAGTTGTAGTTAGGTGGGAAACAGGCAAATGGAATAGAGTTCCACAGGCGTGCACTTCTAAGAAAGAAGCTTTGTTCATGGAATCTATGCTTTGATTTTAGCACAGATAAAGAGTGGAGAAAAATTTTGGCAGTGGTCTCCGTTAAACGGGTATTTATCGTGAAAGATTGGCGAGGGGGGACCAGAGATTGGAGCTCAGACGAGCACTTGCCATGGAAGTAACGATAAAACAAAGACGTGCTCGCAACGTCTCTTCTGTGGGAGAGAGGTTGTAGGGAAGAGAAAAGGGCATCCCCCACTAAGCCACGAAGTCTATTTTGTATTCTGTCAAGGAAGGATATGCTATTTTTAGCAGCTCCTGTCCAGATGTGGCAGCAGTACTCCATCCTTGGAAGTACCTGGCATTTATATAAATAGAGAATTGCATCAGCAGTGAGAAATCTTCTGGAGCGGCAGAAGGAGCCTACCATTTTTCTAGCGACCTTGGCAACAGAGGATTACGTGCTCCATTTTAGATCAGGAGTAACGGTCAATCTCAGAAGCTTGTCAAAACATGGAGCGACCCCAAAAGGAGAGTCATCCATTTCAATTGATACTAGATGGGGATCAGAGCGTTGGTGATGTAAAGATAGGAGCTTGGTTTTAGATGCATTAAAAGTAACCAGCCACCTCTTCGCTCAAGGTCAGAGGATAGAGAATCAGAAAGAAATTTGTCATTTACGGCCTTTGATGTGTTGCCATAGATGGTCATGTCATCAGCATAGATGTCACGAATTTTATTTTTGGTTTTGCGTATCGTTATTGAGCTTTACAAAGGGAATGCAAAAAATAACACCAGTGTTTAGTGCATTTTGGTCAGATAGTCGATTTCTTCAGCCAGACTGATCTGGTAGAACCTGTTTAGTCTGGAAAATCTCCAACGTTATTATATAGAGGGTATAGATTCTATAAGATTGATGAAAATAAATTTGCATACCCTTTAGGTATTGAAAAAGATAATATTTTTTCTAAATTCAGTCGAACTTGTTCGTAACGTAACAAAGCATTTGCTGATTCCCTCAGATTTCAACGTCAGTAGTTTAGCTTGATAGAGTTGATTAATCAGAACAAACAAAACCGTTTTATGATGAACTTCGAATGTGCCAACATTAGAATGTAAGTATCTCAAAGTAATTCTATCTATACGATGTGCTTTTTATTCACCCTAAATAAAGCAAATTATTAATGTGTCGTAATTAAAAATTGTGATTAGAGTCCGAATCTATAGTAATCATTTAAAACGAGGAGTGTTCAGCAAAATGTTTGTGTACATTACATTTAAATTTCTGCATGTCGGTACAGTCTGTGAAACTCAGAGCAAGGATATAACTCCAAAAGCAAACTGTATGATGAAGTAATCTACTAAAGTATAAAGATTTCATATAGAAACTTCGACGATGAAGGTGTGGAATTTTGTTGCTAATCAGGTTGTTTGGGTGTATTTACATAAAGGGGATACATGTGAAGTAAGTTCGTCTGATCACATTCCGTGGAAGTGCTTGTAAAACAAGTACAGGGACGCAAAATTGCGGCGATGGGACTGAGGTTGGAGCTTGGTTGATAATGAAGGACCTATTAGGTTAGATACTATTTTTTCACTTTGTCAAAGAGGAAGTGACGAGTAGTTGATGCCCCCAGTCGAATAATATTCCATGCCTTTGTGAATGGTAGCTTTATAGACATACTACAGGTCTCCCAGCGTTCCATAAATATTATATTATATTTTAATTCATATACAAACTGAGTCATGTACAAACTAGTATTATGTTTTTTCTAAACAGTCCACTTCTTGTAAGTAAAACAAAAAATACTCGACCTGATATCGAAACCAAAACCTAAAGATAGTAAGTCAGTTACGATAACCATTCGGCCAGCGTGACACGCTCTTTAGAAAATGTTTGTTAACCGACTTATATGGAATCTGTAATGTGAACAACTCACGCATGCGCAATCGTAAAACAGTTAGAAAACGGAAAAAATGCGAGGACTCCCCCGTACTAATTTTTCTATTTTGACCCCTTAGAAACCCTTTTTCTCTAAATGAAAACCTATCAATAAGTTTTCCATATGTCTGATTACCCTATATACCGAGTCTGTAGATTAAAAAATTCGTTGAGTCTATAGGTTGAGAATTGACGGCACACACACGCACATATTCTCAGATATATAGATAGGATCGTAACAGGTGTGAGAAGTTTTCTAGTGCGATAGGGAGCCCCCCTTCTTTGCAGCAGACTTGGCAGTATCCTCTGTGTATTGTTTGTCCTTCATATACGTTTGAACATTGGACTCTCGGAAAAATTGTTATCAGTCATGGCAATTGGTATTGGAAAGGTTTCTTATAATTGTTAAGGGAAATGAGCTTTGGCTTAGTAATATTGAGTTTAACCATTCGTTTTTTTTTTTGTTTGTTTTTTTGCCACTTTCTGCTACAGAATGTCGGTCATTTTAAGGTAAAATTAAATTGACTTGGATATGCGCGTGTTCCATTTGCCTGCATGTCGAATAAGGTTTACAGAAAACATATGTATGCAATAACATTTATCAGTCGTTTAGCTAGAGATGTGTAAAATAAGTAAAAATGTACCCACATTTCGAATGATGGTAACACAGTTATTTATGAACATGGAGTGAAATTGAATAGCTTCGAAAACAGATTACAGGATGATATTATTGTCTATACAAAACCGATAAAAGTAAAAGCATACTTACATGCTTATATTTTCTTTTTCGAATGTAAACCAAACAGAAAGAAATTAAATTCTGTTTATATAGAGTGATGTGGTTCTCAGTTGATTGACTGTGTCTAACTGTGTCGAATATATACTCGAGAGTCAGAACAATGAAAAGAATATGCTGATGTCATGGGCCTTGTAATTACTTTTGAAGTGCTACACCTATAAATTTGTTGTAATTGGATGTCTTTGAACGGAAGCCACCTTTCAGTCTCGAAAGACAATAGATAACTACTGCAATGGTAGTCGCGCGTATAGTTATGAAGCAAGGATTGCGCAGTAAATAACCACACCTCTCCTGAATCGGCACTGTTTGAGTCCACTGGCAATGAGAGGTCCAGGACGACTGGAAACAATGCCAGATAAGCGGATAAGTGGACGTCTATAAAAGACACGGGATAAACAGTAATCGGCAGCTATCTTTCGATTATGACTCTAACGATATCCAATGCAATCGCTGCTAGAGTTATAATCCAAAAGCTCATCAATCAAAGTTTGATAGTTTTTGGAAAACCGGCGGCGGCCATCTTTGGATTGTTACTCTAACGATATCCAATTTCATCGAAATTTTATATTAAAATAAATAAAGAAAAACGCTGTAATACACTTTAAAACACATAAAAATATGCCGATCGGTAGAAAGGTGCTTTTGGTAACAGTTTTTTTTTTATTTGTTGTTTCTTCTTCCATCCGTTTTTTTTTTCATTGTTACATATCATGCAGCATTGGCCGATATTTAATGATTCGGCCAGCGTGACACGCTCTTTAGAAAATGTTTGTTAACCGACTTATATTTAACATATGGAATCTGTAATGTGAACAATTCACGCATGCGCAATCGTAAAACAGCAAACGAAAAAAAAAATGCGAGGACTCACCTGTACCAATTTTTCAATTTTGACCTCTTAGAAGCCCTTTTGTCTCTAAATGAAAACCTATCAATAAGTTTTCCACATGTCTGAATATCCTATATACCAAATTTCAAGTCTGTAGATTAAAAAATTCGTTGAGTCTATAGGTTGAGAAGTGACGGCGCACACACACACACACACGCACACATTCACACTTTTACAGATATATATATATATATATATATATATATATATATATATATATATATGATATTTTGGCGAAGAATTAATTCACATAGAAGTCCTACATAATTCGCAATTGTATATTGAGTGTTGCCCGCATTAAAGATTAAACCTTTAACCTCCATAACTGTGTAACTTACAACTGATTTTTACTAAGTACTTTATCCACTAACCCACGGGTCATTGCGTTGTACAAATAACACTTAAGATGAGAACAGCTGTTTGAAGAATCTAAATAATATGAATGTTATTTTTGTTTTCTATTATTTAGCTCAAGTTTGTCGAGTTTTTAATCATACTCAAAACGCATTCGTGTCTCAGAATTAACCAATATTATTTTGCCACGCTGGTTATTAAATAATTTAGAATTATTTTTTTCTCGAATTTTATTTATTGGAAATTTGTTCATTCGTTATTTTTTTTAAATTTAGATTTGAATTAATATTTCACTGATGTCTTTTTGAACCATACTGTTATGCGTAATATCGCATGCTATCGATCAGAGGGATTTTGCTTCACTCCTTGACCTCTTGCTGTTAAAAAAAAAATGAATGTTGAAAGAAAGTTGTTCGAATGTTTCAGATTAGTTCATGAATAACTTGTATTTCATTTCCTTTTTTTCTATTTTGGGGGACTTATTCAGTTATAAAATAATGAGATTTGTGTAATATTATGGAACAGCATCATACGCAACCTATAGAATCAGTGATCACATTTTCATGGTGACCCCCAGGCAATACTCACACTTTTTTTTACTTGATGCTATCTTTTGCGTGATTTTGCCAATCGATGGTATTGATATCCACCATTTTAAATTTCTTGTCACAGTATCTTTGATTCTTCATCTGTTGCAATTCTTTCTATATCCACAATACATCTAAACTGAGCCAAAAAAGAAAAAAATGGAAGACCTATTTTATAGATTAGACTAAACCGTGATATGATGGAGGACCTAAAATGAAATGTGTGATTTTTTTTCTTCGCGCCGACAAACTTCTTCATATTTTAGGAAGACATTTATCCACTATGCCACGGTTACTTGTGAACATGGCTGACGAAATGAAAGCACGCTACCCTCCAAAGGAGAAGAGTAGCTCGAATAATACCAATAATACGAATAATCAATACTAATCACAAAAATGTAAGAAAATAAATAACTTATTGTTTGCAGAATTTTAAAAAGTAAATGTTTGCTCACACGAAATTGACAGCCATTTTAACGTTTTACATATTTTAGTCATGACCATCGATTGGTTTTTATTTCTCAAATACACGCTCCCGAACGTGCTCCATCGCCGCCATCTTTAATCACATCCGCCAATTTAAAAACCGTGTCTTAACGACGGGACGACAAAGAAATTTCAATTTATTAACTACTTTATTCTATCCCTTGTTAATTTACCTGGATTCATTATGACTAGGTTTATGACAATATCGTATCCTTATCATTGTTTTGACTCTCGAGTATATATCCGACACAGTTAGACACAGTTAATCAACCATGAACCACATCTCTCTATATAAAAGAATATAAGATATTCAATGGATACACACTCGAGAGTCAAACCAATGAAAAGAATATGCTGTTGTCCTAGCCCTAATTCTGGCACATTTACTATACTGTGATACTATAAAGATCTGAGTCACTAAGTGCAAGGGGAAGGACAATAGACAGATAGGAAGTGCACAAAGAGATGGGAAATAGCAAACAATGAATCTGTTAATACATTTAGATCAAGCCTTTTAGATTTGACAATGACAATAGAAACCTACAGAACAGATAACAAAGGGCACTAACGACACTTAAAGGTATCAGTGAGATGCTTAGAGAAAGAAGGACAGCTTCCGAATATTCGGGGTGATGGGGACTTAGAGAGCGACGCCGAGAAGAGTAGTTGACATCGAGCTACTGTTTGCGACGGATGGGGATGATAGCGAGTAGCGTTGGACAACGGATGGACAGTTTTACAGCTGACAGCAAAACATAGATAGAGACGAATTTTGACTGACACACTCCCAAGTCAAACCATCAAATATATTTAAAACGCTGGTGTCTGTGTTTTTTCCTGTTTGTTTTACTGTATTCTTTTACTTTGTGGAGCCACGTGTGTTCCCAACGACAATCGCCAGCAAAAATATGACGATCCGGCAATTAGAGGAATAGTAAAACGAAAAATACACGACACGCGACGTTTGGGGGTTGGCAGTCTGTCGAGGTCACACATGTTGTCACAAAACTTAAAGGAGTTGAAACTCAACTTCTTTAATCTACCTTTTTTGCTTACTTGTTCTCGATGAGTTTTCTCTTACTACCAATCAAAAGAAAATCTAGTACATGACATCCACAAACAATAACGTGAGAACTAAACAATACTAAGTTTGTTCAAATTGATCAATTATTAAGATGTTAACAACTGTTACGATTACCGGAACGAACTTCTGTTCATAAGGTGATGCAGCAAACAAAGTAATGGTTGATGAGATTGTCGGACTGACTTCCTCATCTTGGTTGTTATAGTCACAACGTTTCGGTCGCTTTGCCCTCCGGCCTTCATCAGGTGTTTTGTATCGAACTGGGGAACCGTTTGTTAGGAGTCTCGAACCCAACCCTTTATTATTATTATTACGGGATGAAGGCCGGAGGGCAAAACGGCCGAAACGTTGTGACTATAACAACCAAGATGAGGAAGTCAGTCCGACAATCTCAATCAATGAAAACACTTCATCTAAAAATACAGGCAATTACTAAAGTAATGGTTGTGTGGGTGTTTTGTTTTACGGCATATCAATCCATTTCACTTTACGCTGAAGCTGGTAGATTTGGATAAAAGAATGAATACTTCGTGTTGTTTATATCTTCAATATTCGTGGTGTTTAGTCTGATTGTTTTTTTCTCATAGCAAATCAATCCTTTTCAGGTCCATTCACTGTGGTAAAAACTTTTATGTTCTTATATCTTTTATTCATGGTGTTCGTGCTTTGTAGATAGATTTGTGTTGATTTTGTTTCTCGCTTCGTAGAATATGATTGAGTATTACAAAGCGGGAAAAAAATAACTACAAAGTGTTTTGCATTTAAGTCAAGAAACCGGTATCTTCAGACTGCCTGTTCTAGTAACACCGCAAATTATGCAAAGATGACAAAAACAAAAAACAAAATCTTGAAAATATAATAAATTAGAAAATAATTCTTATTTAATTTGTTAAGGAGAAAACGTGAGAATATATAACGTGATAAATACTTATTTGTTGGTTTATTCATTTGTGGACTGTTATGCCCATCTTTATAGTTGCTGTTTCACGATGTTTCGGCCTACTATTCCTCTGCCTACTGTAACCTGACTAGTTGGCCGATATAACGGGAAACAACAACTATAAAGATGAGACTAACAGTCTGTAAATAAATAAATATACAAATGACTTACTTTAAAGAATTCCAATAATTAAATAATATGCCATTCGCTACGTGTGTGGTTCCAGGTGAGCATTGTCTGAAGATAGCGGTTTCAATCCTACCCAAAGCCGATCAGAGGATCAATTGGTAAAAAAAAATGGTGAGACAGCAACAAACATGGAAGGCAGTAATTACTGAGAATACAGTAAAGAATAGAGTAAGGAAACGTCGTGAAACAACAACTATAAAGATGGGGATAATAGTCCGTAAATATAATATATGAATAAATAAAAATACAAATTATCATTTCAAAGAATTTCAATGATTAAATAATATCGTAAATATATATTGAGAAACAGCATCAGAAAAAGAACTATAATTATAAATGCAAACTTAGTATTATAGATCTATAACTGTGCCACAGATAACTGTACGAAAGTCAAAAGGTCCAAAGAGTATATATATATATATATATATATATATATATATATATATATATATATATATATATTACTACTTCATTTACTCACATAAAATTAATCTACGAAAGTATAAATTTATGCGTAAACTTTAAATATTTACTTCAAAAGAGCTTAATACGTAAGTAGAGCTAGTTAGTAAGTTATAAAATATATATGGCGATTAAGCTACACTGAATACTCCGCGTTTCATCCACTCTAGGACTCTTCAGGCTTATGGTTCTTTTTCTGATGCTGTTTCTCAATATATATTTATTATATTATTTGATCATTGAAATTCTTTGAGATGAGGTAATTTGTACTTTTATCTATTTATATATTATATTTGCGGACTTATATATGTGTATATATATGTGTGTGTGTGTGTGTGTGTGTGTGTGTGTGTGTGTGTGTGTGTGTGTGTGTGTGTGTGTGTGTGTGTCCTCGTTTAGTTTGACAGACTATGGATATCCTGGGCGTGGAATTTTTGCGACAAAAGTTGCACAATCTCAACCACACCTCTCCTGGGTAGGCGTTGTTAAATACAAATGGCAAATGGAGAGTCAGGACAACTAGAAACAATGGCGAGATAAGCGCAGAGTACATACAGCGCCTAGAATTTAAATAGTCACCTTCTGGTACTAGCCATGCTCAGCATTGCTTAACTTCCGTGACTTAACAAGAAACAGTGGTATATATATATATATATATATATATATATATATATATACGGAGGGAGAGACAGACAGAGAGAGGCAGAGAGAGAGAGCTATCCATATACAGTACTATTTCGCTGTATCACAGCTCATCAGTGCAGCTGGACAACTACCTCAAGCCAGGATCGAAACCCGACCGCTCGTACGACAGTCAAAGCTTTGAAAACGGCACTAACCCTATGCAGCTAAAGGAGTAAGTTCTATTAGAGTATGAAATTCACATGCGGTCCTTGTCGGGGGAGATGGCGACGTTAGGTTTTTTTAACTCTTGCAGGGAGGTGCCGACGTCCTTCTACATGCAGCGCCTGGAATTCCCAAATTTGTCACCCATGTGATACTGACCAAGCTCAACGTTTCTTAACTTCGGTTATCTAATGTGAACCAGTGTGTCAACGTGATTATATATATATATATATATATATATATATATATATATATATATATATATATATATATATATATATTAGTTGTATAGATTGGTTTCCTAGATTAAATGGTTTCAATATCACCCCTTTTTATTGTGATGAAGTTATCTCTTTGAATTGGGATTTCACTGAAACATGTAACACATATGTAACCAATAATGTTTGAATAAGAAACAGACTCTGTGTGTGTGTGTGTGTTTGTGTGTGTGTGTGTGAGTGTGTGTGTGTGTGTGTGTGTGTGTGTGTGTGTGGAGCATACCTTTCTTGAAGCCTATTTCATTAAATATTCTAAGCAATGCCTATCTACATACCTTAGTTATGAGATTAGAAATAATCTGAAAGTACTCCGGTAAAAGCGATAGTAAGTGTTTGCATCATCCATTCCTGGTCAGAAACAGGAAAACTTAATAAAACATTGTACTAGCAAAAAGTTGGGTTTTTTTAGATAGAAATGTTTTATATCAACAACGTTCCATCTTTATTTTTAGACATATTAAGAATGACAGATTGTGAAGAACTAAATAGCTAGTACTATATTTAAAAATATGTTGCGAGCTCATAATCTAAAAATTATACCTTTGTTCTTTTTTATAAAAGGAATCATAAACATTGTCAAAATATATAATGCGTTTATGACATAGACTAAATTTTTTAGAAAACGATACATGGCCGTTAGAATTTAAACAAAATGTTGTGCGATTCTGACTTGAAAAGAATTTTTTTATCGAACAAATCATAGTCTAACACTACCCGAACTTTGCAGCTGTTCGTTGCTAACCACGTTGCCGCACCATACGGTGCTCGATTACACGCTAGTCGATAACAATAATGTGCTCTTATTAATGCAAGTAATCCAAATGAAAACTGATCTTCATCAATTAACCGCGAAATATCCACCGGCCATTCTCGCCTTTTTTATGATAGTTGAGGATGAAAAAAGATATATATATATATATATATATATATATATATATATATATATATATATATATATATATATATATATATATATATATAAAAGTGTTGCCTTTTTTTGTGACGGACTCAGTGTGACGTCAAGCGATTAAAAATATTCTTGCTTGTCACGAATGAGCACGATATAACAAAGGAAAATGGCGCTGCACTAGAAAAAACACACAGTCACATCACTGCATGAACACACACACACACACACACATATATATATATATCAATGTCAGTGCGAGAAAAACAACTTAATATATTAAGTTGTTTTTCTCGCACTGACATTGATGTTAAAAGCCTACTTTTTCTATCCAACACTTGTTAAAACGAACTTCTTAATCATGGATATGCGAGTGACTACATGAAAGTTAAATAATTTGATTTTTTTTTTTTAAATGAGCATTAATTAATTATCAATTCATTTTTATTGTTTCTCATTAGATGATTAGGTCTATTTCACTGTTACGCTTGCTTATATTATGCATACTTTCTAGATTTTACATACTTGCGAAGCATTCATAGTTCAAAGTCACTTAACCTTTAGTTTCCATCTGTTGGTAGCTCAGACGGTAATGATGCTGGAGAGATAAATAACAGTTAAGGCTGGAGCACCAAACGTTTTGGTTTCGATTCTAGCGCATGGTACTCAAGACGCTTTTAGTAACTTTTGAAATCATTGCTATATATTGGATAATAATCAATAGAGGATTGTCTTTATAATATATATTCCTATTAATTGCTTTTGTGTGTGTGTGTGTGTGTGTTTTTATATCTATATATAAAACCAGTTTGTCTATTTATTTAAAAAGAAAATACAACTTTGTTATATATGCTACATGATTTATACTTGCGAAATATTTGCGTAAAAAGCTTTCAGTAAAAATCTTTCTATATATATTTATGTATGCTTACATATTTTTGTTTAAACAATATTCCTTACAAAACTCCTCCGTCTGTTTTTGTCTGCAGACATGAAACTCCATATATAGGGTATTCGAACCCATGCGAAACTATATATTTGGGTTCTAGCCGAGCATATCGTGCAAAACTGTGAAAATTGAAAAAAATGGATTTTGCCAGGTGAAGGTCGAACGACGGCATTACGAATATGCACATATGACGTGATAGCTATTAGTTTATGTGTTTAGTTTTAGCTTTGCAGTAAACATGTCTTCATAGTATAGACATTAATGTCAAAAGAAGAAGTAATTCGTAAGCTAATCGTTTTGGTTTCAATCCACAATGGTGGCGCACGGGTCATTTTTTTATAACTTTTAAAATCATTACTATATTGGTTCCAATCTATCTATCTCTCTCTCTCTCTCTCTCTCTATATATATATATATATATATATATATATATATATATATAAGTGAAAGTGTCTGTGTGTATGTCAGTGTGTCTGTGTACATTTCACTATGCAATAACTCTGTCAATATTTAGTCTACAGACTCGAAATTTGATATACAGGGTACTGAGATTTGGGAAAATCGATGTGATCGGTTTTTGGTAAAAAAATTTGGCGATTAAGGGGTTAAACTTCAACGATTTGACCTTTGAGAACTCTACCAAACTCCCCCGACAATTTTAGGTCTACGCACTTGAAATTTTAGATATAGGTTCCTTGAACATGGATCTAACTTAATAACTTGATTTGAGCCCAAAACAATAAATTTTAAGGGGTCATAATAGGGGTCAAAGTTTAAAAAAATTGACCTCTGCGGTCTCTTCCAAATTACTCAGACAATGTCTGGTCTAAATATTTGAAATTTTACATAAAGTGTATTCAGAGATAGGGCAAGCTTTTTTCATCAGTTTTGGGCGAAAATTTTTAGTTACCAATATATAAATGTATGTATGTATGTCTGTTTGCATGTTTGCCTTAAACTTTCAATAGAGGCGACGGATTTTACCTAGATCAGTATCGTTTTAAAGTTCGATCTTTCATACGACAAATATCGAAAAATTGGCTAAAAACATTACTATCTTCACCTTCAACTAGGCACTTTTCTAAAGGGGGTCACTTTTTTCGCCGATATTTTTGAAATTATCCTCTCCTTTAGATTGTCTAGCCTTAATTTTAAAAAATGTCGCTCTCAGTTTGGAGGTGGTCGTAACAGCATAAACGTTAGGTTTAACCCGTTCTTTTCGTCCTTTGCGGTAAGGGTTCGAGCCTGCCTTCCTACTACCACTTTTTTTTTGCTCAACATACACATCCAAACACCCGGACAACACCAGGCTGAAATGCTAGTATATCTATAAAGGTGAACGTGTCTGTGTGTCTGTGTGTCTGTCTGTGTGTCTGTGTACATTTCTCTATGCAATAACTCTGTCACTTTTTAGTCTACGGACTCGAAATTTGATATACGGAGTACTGAGATTTGGGAAAATCGATGTAATCGGGTTTAGGCCAGAAATTTGGCTGCTAAGGGGTCAAGCTTCAACGATTTGACCTTTGAGAACTCTACCAAACTCCTCCGACAATTTTGGGTCTAAACACTTGAAATTTTAGATATAGGTTCCTTGGGCATGGATCTAACTTAATAACTTGATTTGAGCACAAAAGAATAAATGCTAAGGGGTCATAATAGGGGTCAAATTTTAAAAAAATTGACCTTTTTTTGTTTGTTTGTTTGTTTTTGTTTGCTCAACATACACCTCCAAATGCCCGTAAGGAAATGTACACAGGCAATCAGACACACAGACACACAGACACGTTCACGTTTATGGATATATATATATATATATATATATATATATATATATATATATATATATATATATATATATATAGAGAGAGAGAGAGAGAGAGAGAGAAATAGATTAAAGAAAAATATATACATATACATAAATATATATGGAAACAATTTTTTGTTTACTGTAAAGATTTTATGCAAATATTATGCAAGTATAAATCAAGTAGAATATCTGCAATAATATAATTACACGTAATAGTTAACTAAAGATGATTATCCTATAAGAAAACCGAAAAAAGTAATAAGGAATTAATTAAAATGAATGTTTAAAAGAATATGCAAATTAGCTAGATCTTTTGCAGATGAATTCAATTCATCGACCTATATATAACAAAATTGTATTTTCTTTTTAAATATATAATAAAGAGGGTTTTAATATGAATATTAATGCACACAAAAGAAAAAGGAATTGATAGGAGTGTGTATATATATATATATATATATATATATATATATATGGTTAGTGGGTGGGAACTCTAGCGGAGTGCTCGAGTTATAAAGAAAATTAAAAAATTAGAATAAAATATTTCTTCATATATGCATTAGAGAAAATATCTTTAAGCTGAATAGAATCAGATGAAGGAAACCAATCATAGGTCCCATGTGTTCGAATTTGAAACCGACGGTAACAATAGTGTTTTTAACTTCTGTAATTTGCATGCATAAGTAAAATGTGATTACCCTGCGAAAAATTCTTCCTAACAATAGCCGTAATCTTGTTATCGGAAAGGAAATCGTAATACAATTGTAATGTGTTTTGCTTGCGGCAACTCCATTGCCGTTATCATGAAGCAGAAGCAATAGAAAGTAAGTAAAATATTGATTGGGGCTTTACCAAGTTGGTTATGTTGTTCTTTAAAGTGTGAACGCTGGATGCCAACATTATGAACTGCTAAATATTTAGTAATTAATACGTCACCGGGCTACTTTTCCTAAAAGTCCATCAACGGTTAATATATATATATATATATATATATATATATATATATATATATATATATATATATATTATATATATATATTAAGCAAATCGTTTGCAAGCATATGTATCAAATTATGAAGTATGTTTCTAAGGCGGAAATACAAGTTAATATATCAAGCACTTGTCCCCCCTCTACCGACGTAAATACTCCCGACAAACACGACAAGCAGCTAAATCCTACTCCTACATAGTAGATATCCCTAGGTGTAAGAAAGCCTTCGATTCCAATAGTTTCTTTTCCAGAAATTTTTTTACACAGGCATCACCGCATTATCAACGCCAAGAGGTCACCCGAGGATAAGGGTTAAAGAGTGTACAGTAGAAATTAGACAATATAGTAATCATTAGTAATCGAAATTCGGTAAATTTGTTAACTTATATGGAACGGCTCATCAAGAACTTGTTAACGTTAGACTTGAAGACAACCATATTGTAGTCAGTCGGAAAGCAGAAAAACGGAAGACAATTCCACAGGCGTGCAGTTCTAAGAAAGAAGCGTTGTTCATTGGATCTACGTTTAGGTTTAGGCACAGATAAAGAGCGGGGGAAATTATTGATAGTATTTTCAGCTAGACGAGTGTTTCTTGTGAAAGTTAGCGAGGGGGGACCATAGACTGAAGCTCATTCAAACACTTTCCATGAAAATAACAATACATCGGAGACAAACTCGCAACATCTCTTCTGTGAGATAGAGGTTGCAGGGAAGAGAAAAGGACATCTCCTACGAGGCTACGAAGTATATTTTGAACTCTATCAAGGCAGGAAAAGTCCTTTCTAGCAGCTCCTGCCAAGATGTGGCAACAGCATTCCATCCTTGGACGTACCTGGCTCTTATATAGATAGAGAATAGCATCAGCAGTGAGATATTTACCGGATCGATAGAAAGATCCCACCATTTTTCCAGCGGCCTTGGCAACAGATTTGATGTACGTGTTCCATTTAAGATCAGGAGTAACGGTCAAGCCCAGAAGCTTGTCAAAACTTGAGGCCTCCTGAAGACGAGAGCCATTCATTTCAATTGATGCCACATGTGGATCAGCATGTTGATGATGTAAAGAGAGAAGCTTGGTTTTAGATGCATTAAAAGTAACCAGCCACTCCTTTCCCCATTTACTTTGCTAGACTTTGGAACTTCCTTCCGGTATTCTGCTTCCCCAAATCTACTGACATGCAAAAGTTTAAGTGTAATGTGAACGGACATCTTGCTGCTCATCTCCCTTCATAATATTCCTGCTACTTATGTCCCCGATAGTAGCCCCCGACTTCAAAGTGGCACTGTGCATTGTTTGGGGTGAAATTTGAATAAAAAATAAATAAATAATAAAAACCTATAACCGCAATAAGAGCAGTAATGTGTTTATCTGTCTCTCATATCTAAAGTGCATACGTGTCGGTATAAACTATAATCATAGAATAATAGAAAAACATTACGAATAAACAAACCGAGCTTTATGTAAGCAAAATAATTAACCGCGAACCATATAAAGCAATTTGTAAGCAATGTGCTAATGTTAGAAAATGAAGAATGAATGTTATTACAATGCGCATCCGTAGTGTTAGCAAGTGGTGAAGCGACAACACACGTTTGTTACTAAATAAAATATCCCGGTGTAATGAGTAGTAGCCCTAGTTTATGTTAATGAGAGAGTACAAAGTTCGCCAAATTATTCTTCGTGTGCCAACAAATCTAAATCAATATGGCGAGACATAGTAAGGAGATTAAAGTAAAAAATTTGAAATTTGAACGCCAATCATTACTATAGGCATCTGGCTTTGTATTGTATGAACTAACGAATCTGCTAACGTGTGTGGATGCAATAAGTAATTCCCCTGACCCACTTACAGTTGTCTGATCTAGCTGAAATTTTGCATGTGCAATGATCTATATGTCTACGAGTTATGTGGCAAATTACAGCTTTGACGTAATTATGGTTTCTGTTTTACAAGTGTTTGAACTGAGTCAGGTGTGAAATGGAGCCTGTTGAATGTCGAGCAGTGATCCGGTTTTTGTATTTGAAAGGACGCACACCACAGGAGACTTTTGATGAAATGAAAGAAACTTATGGTAATAATGCCCCATCATATGACCTTGTAAAACGATGCCATGGTGAATTCAAATATGGTCGGAAGTCTGTGGAAACAGCTCCCAGACCTGGTCGCCCCCCTTCTGCCATTGATGAGGCATCTGTCTGTCAAGTTGAGGCTGCCATTTTGGAAGATTAGCGCATTACTATTCGCCAAATAGCCCAATATGTCAAGATTAGTACAGGGTTTGTGGAAACTATCATTCATGACCATTTGCATATGCATAAGGTGTCTGCCAGATTGATTCCCAGGTTGCTCATACCATTCCAGAAGCGAGAACGCGTCGAGTGCTCGAGGATGAATTTGGAGATGTGCCAAGAAGATGAGTTAAAGTTTTTCAAAAGACTGATTACACAGGATGAAACCCGGGTCCATCACTATGATCCAGGGACCAAAGCCCAGTCAATGCAGTGGAAGCACTTGAACTCACTACCTCCAAAAAAGGCAAGAGTACAGCCCTCCGCTGGCAAGGTCATGCTCATAGTCTTCTGGGACCAGGACGGAGTAGTGATGGCAGAGTTTCTGGCAAAGGGTACCACAATTACAGGAGCCTATTATGCTTCACTTTTGAGGAAATTAAGGAAAGCTATCAAAATCAAGAGGCGGGGCAAGGTCAGAAAAGCTACCTGCAGGACAACGCTCTCCTGCAGGACAACGCTCTGGTCCACAACTCGCAAGTCGCCAGATCAGAAGCATGGGCGTGTGGTTATGAAATCCTTCCCCATTATCCCTACTCTCCTGACCTTGCACCTTCTGATTTTCTCCTCTTCCCAGTCATGAAGTTGTTTTTGAAAGGAAAGCGTTTCCCAGATGACGCAGCCTTGATTTCTGAAGTCGCGTCGTGGTTGCAGGATCAACCTGGTGGGTTCTACAAAAACAATATCCAGAGCTGCATGGGAGAAATGCATAACTCTGGGTGGTTCCTATGTAGAGAAATACTAATAACTGTACCAAGTTTCGTTGCTCTACTGCTATGGGAAGTGGGTCAGGGGCATTACTTATTGCACGCCCTTCGTACATTGGTTTCTTTACATTTCAGGATATTGATAACCGAGACCATTCTTATTAGTTCTTGCACCCGAAACAAACAATATTTTGACTGAGGAGTAAGGAAGTATCGTAATAGAGGCCAGCTTTTTCAGGCCCAGTTTAGCGAAGAGCTGGGCAACAAAATGCGTGTTTACTAGTGTGGGGACGATTAATCGGAATCGGGAATCGAAAAAAATCGGAATATTTGAGCGTATCGCAATCGGTATCGGAATCGGAAAAATTAGTAGCGATTTTCCAATGCCAAAACGATTCTTTTAATTGCCTTTTTTTATTTGATTTTGTTTAAAGCTAAATCTTCCACTCTTCCACTGCTGGTAATAATGATAAAATAATAAATATTTATTGATTTTAAATCATCAGTGAAACTAAAATTGATAGATCACACCCCACAAGTATATTTTAGCATTTAGGAAAATATTTGCGCATTTAATGTGTGTGTTTCCACGGTAATCAGAGAAAAAAAAATACAACTTTGTAGTTAAATATTTAGAAATTTATAAAGAATCGGAATCGTTAATTGTATCGGAATCGGGAAAAATATTGTAATCGTCCCAATCACTAGTGTTTACATTAACTAAAAGTTCTGCATGTTAGTAAAGTAATAGAAACATGGAACAGGAGTTGATTCCAAAGATGAGCGATCCGATGAAAAAAATATTGGGGCGGAAAGTTCTCCGATATCTATGGATATCTAAAGCGACGAGATGTTATTTTGTTGCAAGTTGGTTGCATCAGAGTATTTACATTGAGAGCTTACAAGTGTTGTATGTTCATTAGAGAATATTCCGTGGTAGTATGTGATGTTCTTTTATTGCTAATTCGTTTGATCAGGATATTAACGTTGAAGAAGCAGAGGTGCCGTAAGTTTAAGTTTATCATGGCGTATTTTTGTGAAACAATCACTGAGATGCAACACTGCGGCGATGAGACAGAGGTTCTAGCCTTACAGACATGCCGAGATCTAACAGGTAATAAGTTTTTGCACACTGTACAGAAGAGTATTGCATTACGCCAAGTGTAAATAATTACTTCCTCTACTAGTGTGTTTTTAATAGACATCATTACGCCACCAAATATGACTTTACGATAGAGGGTTAACTCCCTACTTAACGAAGTCTGTATGAAAAAAAATCATTCGTTTATTCACCCAAAACTATCTGTCAACTTCAGGATTATTTGATAAAAAGCACGAGCCGTTGATGGAAAGGTTTAATCTATTCTTACGTTCATTGTTATTTCTTCCTATGTCATACTTTTTTATGTAGTGTTTAGTCTTTTACTCTTTACGTGGGCGGTCTCACGTTCTCTGAAGCAAAAAAAATTTTCCTTCATTTTTTTTTTTTTTTAGTATTTAATATTTTGATGAATTTATGATTTGTTTACTAGATGACTGACCGCTTTCCGACCGAAAGGCATTCACAAATTTTATGAAACAATCCAAAACGTTACCCGATTATTAGTTAAAAAAAAAAACAAAAACAAAAAAAACAATAAAGTGTCATTAATGTGGAGGCGAGAAATGAGCTGTCACACACACGTATACATTTTCACGAACAAACGTATCATTTAATTTATATTAATGATAGGAAGATTCCAATGTTATTTCTGATTCCCATTAGAGGCTCCTTCAGTCTTTAACAGACTATAGATACCCACTTAGGGGTGCCTGCGTGTGAAATTTTTGTGGCACAAGGTGCACAATCTCCAACCATACCTTTCCTGAGTCGTCATTGTTAAATACCAGTGGCAAGTGAAGTATATGTAACAGACGACTGGAAGCAAATGCCGAGATAAGTAGAGAGCACATACAGCCTCTAGAATTCCCAAATAGTCACTCATCTAGAACTAACCAGGTTCAATGTTGCTTAACTTCGATGATCTAACGAGAATCGGTGTGTCACAGCAATTATGTCGATTCCCATACAATTGCCGATTCCATACAAACACATTGATTCCGATACAATTACTGATTCAGATTCTGATTCCTTTTAAATCTTTGAATATTTAACTGTAAGGTTATTATTTTTTTTAGGATTACCGGAAAAATACTAGCAAATGCTCGTCTGAGCTCCAATCTACGCCCCCCTCTCCAATCTTTCACGAAAAACACCCGTCTAGCTGAAACCACTGTCAATAATTTTCCCCACTTTTTATCTGTGCCTAAACCGAAACGTAGATTCCATGAACAAAGTTTATTTCTCAGAACTGCACGCCCGTGGGACTCTCTTCCATTAGTCTGTTTTCCAGCTGACTTCAATTTGGTTGTCTTCAAGTTAAATGTAAACAAATTCTTGATGAACCGTACCATTAAATAATCCAATTTACCAAATTTCTACTACTAATGATTACTAAAAAAGTATCCCATTGACTACTGTATACTCAATAACCCTTATCCTCGAGTGACCTCTGGGCCTTGATGAGTGTTGACCCCCCCCTTGTAAAAAAATCGCAGATATTTTTTCAAATGTAAAGATGCAGTTGTGAGGGATGATCTATCAATTTTTAATGGTAGTTAAAAATTAATAGATATTCATTAGCATTGCTATCAGCAGTAGAAGATTTTGCTTTAAACAAAATCTAATAAAAAGCCAATTAAAATAATCTTTTTTATAAGGTAGTCGCCACTTATCAAGGCCCGCAAGCCACTCAGGAATAAGGGTTATTATGTACAGTACGTTAGTGTAGAGATTTTATAAAGTGTCTACTCAAGGGGGCGGTTCATCAGGGATTTGTTTATGTTGGACTTATAGGCATCTAGGTTGTAGTCAGGTGGGAAACAGGCAGACGGAACAGAGTTCCACAGGCGTGTACTTCTAAGAAAGAAGCTTTGTTTATGGAATCAACGTTTTGGTTTTGGTACAGATAAAGAGTGGGAAAAAGTTTTTACAGTGGTTTCAGCTAGACGTTTTTAATATCGAAATTATTGTGATGCCCATATTGATACCGATTCCGATACTCCGAAAAGTTCCGATTTTTCCGATTTCCGATTCTGATTCCGATTATTCGTTCCAGCTATAATTCATATATATAATAAGTTAATGTAGTTTGCTTCAAATATAGGTTAGTTTATATATAGAGAGAGAGATAATTTATGAAAGGCAGTATAATGCAGAAGCGTAACGGATAAACACGAGCTAGAAACAAATTAATACATACTACAGTAGAATAGGTTTTGTATTTTGTATTCTTTTTACAATATTTTTACGTCAGTGCGGTTCGGTATAAGGTCTGTAAAACATAATATTTCAGGGAGAAATTTAACGTTTTCAGATGCGTATTCAAGCTTGGATTAAGGTTGACTACACAATATAATATACACTTTTAAAAACTAAGTTACAGTAGTTCTTGTAGGACCTACATTGTTATATATAGTTAGGTTGTGGCTTGTCAGACCGCGCTGATGAGCTGTAAGACAGCGAAACAGTAATGTATGTGGATGACTATAATGCTTCCTTTGTTGGGTTGAGCATATTGGGAAGTGATATACAAACTGATATAAGCGTATTAAGCGACGCTCTTTCTGTTAACAAATTTAGCTTAGGAATTTGGACAATGTCAAAACATTGTTAATTCACTGCCTGGCATACTAGCAGCCTAGTAGCATAACGGTTAGAAGCGCCGAGTGTCGTTTGGGCG
The DNA here is from genome assembly GCF_053919585.1 of Euprymna scolopes. NCBI lineage: Eukaryota > Metazoa > Mollusca > Cephalopoda > Sepiida > Sepiolidae > Euprymna > Euprymna scolopes. The sequence goes on from NC_136505.1 coordinate 53,973,958, forward strand.
GTCGAGTATCGTACCTGACTTGAGGTAGTTGCTTGTCTAACCGCACCGATGAGCTGTGGTACAGCGAAGCAGTACTGCATCGAAATGACTATATATATATATATATATATATATATATATATATATATATATATAGTCTTGGAAAATTTTCAACGTTTAAAAACATATAAAAAATACTTTTAGCTCCAAGAGTACTTCGTTAAAAAATAATTTGTTTGTAAGACATTTAACCTCTTGCAATCACTAAATTAGTTTTCTTCTAAAATTTACGTTATTCTTACTATTATCGCAGAAATCATCAGTTGTTTACCATAAAAAGCAGTTTCGAAGATTTAGAAACGAAACTGTATTGTATCTTATGGCTCCTTAGCAGTGTAGATCAAACACCGCCTTTTGTAAAAAGGAAGGAACCTTTGCTGATCTTGCCTCGCCTCTTGATTTTGATAGCTTTCCTTAATTTCCTTTAAATTTGAAGCATAATAGGTTCCTGTAATTGTGGTGCCCTTTAGCTGGAAATCTGTCATCACTACTCCGTCCTGGTCCCAGAAGACTATGAGCATGACCTTGCCAGCAGAGGGTTGTACTGTTGCCTCCTTTGGAGGTGGTGAGTCCAAGTGCTTCCACTGCATTGACTGGGCTTTGGTCTCTGGATCATAGTAATGGACCCGGGTTTCATACTGTGTAGTCAGTCTTTTGAAAAACTTTAACTCATCTTCTTGGCACATCTCCAAATTCATCCTCGAGCACTCGACGCGTTCTCGCTTCTGGAATGGTGTAACCAACCTGGGAATCAATCTGACAGACACCTTTTGCATATGCAAATGGTCATGAATGATAGTTTCCACAAACCCTGTACTAATCTTGACATATTGGGCTATTTGGCGAATAGTAATGCGCTAATCTTCCAAAATGGCAGCCTCAACTTGACGGACAGATGCCTCATCAATGGCAGAGGGGGGGGCGACCAGGTCTGGGCGCTGTTTCCATAGACTTCCGGCCATGTTTGAATTCACCATGGCATCGTTTTACAAGGTCATATGATGGGGCATTATCACCATAAGTTTCTTTCATTTCATCAAAAGTCTCCTGTGGTGTGCGTCCTTTCACATACAAAAACCGGATCACTGCTCGACATTCAACAGGCTCCATTTCACACCTGACTCAGTTCAAACACCTGTAAAACAGAAACCACAATTACGTCAGAGCTATAATTTGCCACATATCCCGTAGAGCTATAAATCATTGTACCTGCAAAATTTCAGCTGGATCAGACAACTGTAAGTGGGTCAGGGGCATTACTTATTGCACGCCCCTCGTATATATTAAATTGATTTCAGCGGACCGTATGATTCCCTTTCAAAATAAACATTTTATATTTGTATGCCACTTCATGGGAAATCAAATCAAGATAGCAATGGAAATTCGATTTATTTAAATTTTAAATGGAAGATTGTGCTCATGCCCCTTCCCTATAAAAAAACATAAAAATAAAATAAAATAAATCCTTCAGTTTGCGGAATCATTATTAATTGATGTCTAATACCTACTGATCAAATTTCAAAAAATTCGAAGATATCTGAATGACGAACTCGTGCGTTTTCTTTTTTAACTTTTAGCATAAAATTAAACGAAAGGGGGTGTGAACCACATTTAGACACTTTTCTGTTGTTCCAAAATTAACAACTCTGTTCCAAAATTAGCAATGATCGGCAAAATAGTTAAATAACCAATACTCTGCATACAAATATACAAACATAATGTTAGGTAGGTGTATACTGCTCTACATAGTTTAGTGTATTTACACCTAATTTTATAGAGAACGTATCCCGGTCGTAAAGTACGCACAAACATGATATTTAATTTAAAATACGCACAAACATGATATTTAATTTGTGTAAATTTCGCATTTATTATTATTTTTAGAGGTAATGCTCTCCTGATTGTTATATTGTACACAATATCGTAAAAAAAACGGAAAGGAATAGAGATGTGCGCATGCGAGTAATATGTTTCTTTTTCTAAACAGTTCACTTCTTGTCAGTAGAAAAAAACTACTCGAGCTGAGATCGAAACCAAAACCTAAAGACAGTGATTCAAGAACGATATAAGGCCAGCTTGCCTCAATCTTTGAAAAGTTGTTTTCAAGCCTACTTATCCTTAACATAAGCAAGCTGCGATGCGGACGATTCGCGCATGCACAGTCAGTAAACAGTTGGTAAAGCGATAAAAATCCAATGACCCTCAAGTATCAATTTTTCAATTTTTACCCCTTAGTAACCCTTTTTTCCGATGAAAAGCGATTTAAAACTTTTCCACATATCTGAATACCCTATATACGAAATAGCAAGTCTATAGATTAAAAATCCGTTGAGTATATAGATTGAGAGTTGTTCTCACACACATCTCACTTTTATAGATCTATAGACAATTAGATTATAAACATACCTTACTTTATATGTGGTATATATATATATATATATATATATATATATATATATATATATATATATATATATATATATATAATCATTACTATAATTATTTTTAAATACCATACAGACACTATTATTTTATCATTTCGATAATCATGAGTGCAGAATGTCACGATTACAGCCGGCAGATAGATTCGAACCCGGCAACAAAGCCTTCTCTGACTTGATTAACAAACCATACAGCCAACGTTAACCGCAAGAAATACAGTTTAAATTTAAACATGTATTATTAAATGTCAAAGAAAATGTGATGTAATGTTTATAACATCATGATAGCTTTTAAGACATTTTCTATTTTCACACGCAAAGAAAAGATATAAAAAATGATATATTTTCGAATGGATATATATATATATAGATAGATAGATAGATAGATAGATAGATTTAGATATAGATATATATATATACCCTTCAATACTCGTAGCATTTTTTAAAAACATTTTCTTTCCACTTATTAGAAAAAATCGAGTAAAGCTATAAACATTTATATATTTTCGTATTAATTTTCGATATTTAAAAAGACGTACGTTTTCGCCACACACACGTATGCACACACAGCCCCCATATATATATATATATATATATATATATATATATATATATATATATATATATATATATATATAATTAATTAAGTTCTGTGTTCATATTTTGAAAAAGGATATTGTTCAGCGTAGGTCTTTTCCGTGTTGTCTTTTTCGTCCAGGCAGACAGCTCGGACTGAATTGATTGAATAACATTTTGCACAATCGATTATTGTCACACAACAGATCTACAACTCGTTGATTGTTTTCTTTAAAGTAATTTTTTAAATGTTATCGAAAATTCTTTAGTTTATTTACAAGTCAATTCCTCGAAGGAAATTATACACTGTGGAAAAAAAACGACTCCTCATAGGACAACATCTTAGTTATTTAGCACGAAAATAACGATTCTACAAAGTATAGATGATTGGTTTCCTCAGCTTTCAATGGATGACTTTTAAAAAAGTATATCAAAATATAAACATCAACACTCGATGGAGATTAAAATGTATTTTATACATATAAATATTAGAACATCAACAATTTGATTACGTGTGTTATGTTGCGTACCAACCTTTTTTGGGCAATCTGTTTTTATATAAAGGTTACTTGTCTGTTTGTTTGTATGCCCAGGTAAAACTTTAAAAATACACAACCAGCTCCTATAAAGTTAGTATTTTTTTAAACCGGCCTAAATCGAAAAAAAAAAAAAACAATATTTAAATTTTTTTAAATAGCTATTTGTATGTTATCATTGAATTTTATCACGAAATAAACACGAGTTTTAATGCTATCACGTATTTCATGATTCTTTGAGGGGGTACAAAATGTATATATCGCAATCATGAATGAAAGACTTTAATTCATGATTAAAAACGCTTAAAATAAAGTAAACGTAGTGAAGAGAAGAGAAGAAAAACTGGGGGAGTCAGCTGACTGGTTTCGCCCTCGCTTTCTCAAAGCTGTATCGAGGGATTTGTTTTTTGGGGAAAAACGAATGGGAATCGAAAATATATGCAAATAAAATCATGTTTCAGTACGTTATGTATAGGAGAAAAATAAAAAAATGGGAGAAACGATTAAAGTAAAGCAACGTTATATTACTCTAAGATTCTAGAGAATAATCACGCTCAAACCCAAGAGGCATTCTTTCTGTTTTTTGGGGGGTTTTTCTTCTCTTCTCTTCATCCCGTTGACTTTATTTTAAAACGTTTTTAATCATGAATTTAAAACTTTCCCTTCATGATTGCGATATATCATGCATTTATATAACCGAGAAATCATCAGAATTTGTTCGTCTTAAAAGATACTAACTCCGGGTTGAATTCATCGTTTCTTAATTATTTTAATTTTCTACAAAAAGGGGATAGGCTTGAGTTTTAAAAAGTAGGCTTTCCTTTTGGAACGACCCTGGTGTATGCAAAACCAAGAAGAATACTCGTCTCAAACGGAACAATTTTTGACTAGTACTATTCCCCTTTGCAAAAGCCTTTCACTCTCACTTTGGCTCATTAACTAAATATAACCCAACTTCAGACCCCTTATTCCTAATAACCATGGTCTAAATTTCATAATGACATGCTAATTCGTTTAGGAGTGAATCTTATGTAAATAACTATTCCGTTTAGCCTTGTCTTGTGGCAAGGGTTGCACAATCTCTCCTAAGTCGGCACACTTTTAATTCCAGTTGCAAGTATACAGAAGTTCACCCGACCGGAAACACTGCCAAGATTAGTACACAGCATATACAGCACGTGGCGTTCCCAAATGGTCACCCATTTGGTACTGGCCTTGCTCATCGTTGCTTAACGTCGGTGATCTTACTAGGTCCGGTGTGTCAACATGATCGTGCCATAAATATATACAAACATAAACGCATACTTTACATTGTAATAAATAATGAAAATGACCCAACGACTCATGAGATGATAGAGGGGGGGAGAGTGGAAGAGGGAGAGAGAGAAAGAAAGAGAGAGAGAGTGGAAGAGAGAGAGAGAAGTGATAGAAAAGGGACTATAGAAGAAATCCCACAAATCCTGGAAAGAGATTCATTCTAGCAGCGGTTTCATAAACTGTCCAGACAATCTGCGCTTTCCACCAAATCTAGAATTTTCTAGGATTATTATTCTGTTTGTTTGTATGCCCAGGTAAAACTTTAAAAATACACAACCAGCTCCTATAAAGTTAGTATTTTTTTAAACCGGCCTAAATCGAAAAAAAAAAACAATATTTAAATTTTTTTAAATAGCTATTTGTATGTTATCATTGAATTTTATCACGAAATAAACACGAGTTTTAATGCTATCACGTATTTAATGATTCTTTGAGGGGGTACAAAATGTATATATCGCAATCATGAAGGAAAGCCTTTAATTCATGATTAAAAACGCTTAAAATAAAGTAAACGTAGTGAAGAGAAGAGAAGGAAAACTGGGGGAGTCAGCTGACCGGTTTCGCCCTCGCTTTCTCAAAGCTGTATCGAGGGATTTGTTTTTTAGGGAAAAACGAATGGGAATCGAAAATATATGCAAATAAAATCATGTTGCAGTACGTTATGTATAGGAGAAAAATAAAAAAATGGGAGAAACGATTAAAGTAAAGCAACGTTATATTACTCTAAGATTCTAGAGAATAATCACGCTCAAACCCAAGAGGCATTCTTTCTGTTTTTTGGGGGGGTTTTCTTCTCTTCTCTTCATCCCGTTGACTTTATTTTAAAACGTTTGTAATCGTGAATTTAAAACTTTCCCTTCATGATTGCGATATATCATGCATTTATATAACCGAGAAATCATCAGAATTTGTTCGTCTTAAAAGATACTAACTCCGGGTTGAATTCATCGTTTCTTAATTATTTTAATTTTCTACGAAAAGGGGATAGGCTTGAGTTTTAAAAAGTAGGCTTTCCTTTTGGAACGACCCTGGTGTACGCAAAACCAAGAAGAATACTCGTCTCAAACGGAACAATTTTTGACTAGTACTATTCCCCTTTGCAAAAGCCTTTCACTCTCCCTTTGGCTCATTAACTAAATATAACCCAACTTCAGACCCCTTATTCCTAATAACCATGGTCTAAATTTCATAATGACATGCTAATTCGTTTAGGAGTGAATCTTATGTAAATAACTATTCCGTTTAGCCTTGTCTTGTGGCAAGGGTTGCACGATCTCTCCTAAGTCGGCACACTTTTAATTCCAGTTGCAAGTATACAGAAGTTCACCCGACCGGAAACACTGCCAAGATTAGTACACAGCACATACAGCACGTGGCGTTCCCAAATGGTCACCCATTTGGTACTGGCCTTGCTCATCGTTGCTTAACGTCGGTGATCTTACTAGGTCCGGTGTGTCAACATGATCGTGCGATAAATATATACAAACATAAACGCATACTTTACATTGTAATAAATAATGAAAATGACCCAACGACTCATGAGATGATAGAGGGGGAGAGAGTGGAAGAGGGAGAGAGAGAAAGAAAGAGAGAGAGAGTGGAAGAGAGAGAGAAGTGATAGAAAAGGGACTATAGAAGAAATCCCACAAATCCTGGAAAGAGATTCATTCTAGCAGCGGTTTCATAAACTGTCCAGACAATCTGCGCTTTCCACCAAATCTAGAATTTTCTAGGATTATTATTCATCGGAGAATACGCAGAAAGATATCCTTCAAATCGAATATTTCGTTAGAAAACATTTATTATATTCATTTTATTTTGCCACAAGTACACGTATATTAATGCCAAAATAGACGCCGCATTTTATTTCACCAGGAAAACCCAAACCATCTGTCTCCCCATATCTAGTTCTTCTGAAAAATTAAATAAATAACCGTGAGAATTTTGCATAGCTCATCTGAAAAATGAAAATTGTCATAACCTATATTAAAAAATCAATGCTGGCTTGAAAAAATTTTTAGATTAATTATAAAATTCCACTTTCAACTGAACCGATTGCCTCGACATTTTGTTATAACGTTTTCATTTAATCCAAGCGTGTTTTTATACATTTAAGTTTTCTATACAACTAAAGTTGTATTATATTGAGAATAGTAGTCTGATGACGAGGAATTTTCAAAGAAATCACAGCAAAATAAGCATGCACATGTATAACCAATGTTTGTACAACGAAAGAAAAATATAAAACTATATCTATCTACATATATATATATAAATATATGAATACTTTTCGAGTGTATGCATGCATATATATATATATATATATATATATATATATATATATATATAGTGGAGATGGTAATTAATAAAAACTGAAGAAAGTGCTCAATACTGTTGTAGATCAAATATGCGTAATAAAAAATAAAACGTGTATATATATATATATATATATATACATGCATGCATACAATCGAAAAGTGAGAATAACGAAAGAATGTACTTAACTTTGAATATCAAATCAAATTTTGGCGCCATTTCTTCAGTAATTTTGTTTACCTTTGGTGTTTTCTTTATTTCGATTAATTTTAAGCTTTTTAAATCCGCCATTCACTGAACAGATTAATTGTATTTTCACTTTCGTTTTGCATGTAATTAAAGACAATAAAATCTCATGAATTTCTTCTTTGATGAAATTTGCGAAAATTATCCCTTAATTACTAATTTAAATATTGGCCCTCTCTCACATCGTCTTCTTTTTTTGACAATCTTCATTTATCCGTCATGAGCGTGTTCGAACACCTTCATCTGTGTCATCAAGAGGTACTGTCTGTCCGTCGTTACGCATAGTTTTGAAATCTAATATCATCCAACGCACACGTTTAATGGGCGTTATTTTATTATATTATGCTAGAAACTAAAAGAAACGGGTTTAACATGTCATCATAGATGATGTCACTCAATGACCCTGGTTTTTGAAACCATTTAATTTTTTACTATTGGTCACCCCAAACGAGGTACACTGCCACTTGGACATAGAAGGCTTCTATTGGGCGTAATATCTACAAGAAACAATGTGTAAAGTTGAGCAGCGAAATGTCTTCTTACGTTATTTTTAAAATTTTGCATGTTAGTACAGTTAGGGAAACAGGGTGAGAACCCCACAGACAAACAGTCCGGGAAAACAAGCTGGTACAATAGAAGCTTCCCGGCATCCAGTGAAGGAGTGGAATTCTGTTGATTGACAGGTTGGTCTGGGCTATATACGTTGCTATTCGATCGTCCGAGTATATTGTGTTAAAATACTTATGAAAAAGCCACACGAATAAAACATTGTAATTAGTGAACAAGAGAGGCTGCTATTGCGAGACCGATTAGAATGAGGATTGTTTTTTTGATAAATTCACCCGGGCAGGTGTGGTAATAATACTTCATGCATGAGGGAATGGTTGCTTAATATAAATTAATCTCAGGGGTGAGTACTTGTCTGTTATCTCTCTCTACTTCTCTCCCTCTCTCACTCCCTATATATATATATATATATATATATATATAGAGAGAGAGAGAGAGAGAGAGAGAGATTATATGTATATACATATATGTACCATTTGTAAACACATTATATACATTTATATATATATATATAAACATATATACATTTATATGTATAAACATATATATAAATATGTATATATACAAATTATATGTATGTACATATATATATATACGATATGTATACACATTATATACACATTATATACAATTATATATACATACATGTGTATACATATAAATCATATATATGTATATGCATAACTATGTAAAAATATTATATATATAAATTACTATATATATATATATATATATATATATATATATATATATATATATGACTTCGTGTATATGTGTGCAGAACTACTCTGTCAGGTTTTTGGCCTACAAACTTGAAATTTGATATATGAAACAATTAGAATTGTGGAACAAATCCTGTTTGATTATAATCACGAAAGATGGCTGCTAAGGTGTCAAAATCGAAAAATTGGAACTTGGTAGGCGTAAGTCGACTAATGTGTACTATTTACGTAGGCACAAAATTTCATTTATAGGCTTAAGTGTTTTAATTTGTATAGTGGTGGAATTTTGCTGATTGACAAGTTGATCTTAGTTATGTACGTTTCCATTAGAGTACATTGTGTTTAAATATTTGTTAAAAAGCCACACGGATAAAACTTGGTGGCTATTGAAAAGGAGAGGGCTTAGATGCTATTGCGAGACCGATTAGAATGAGGTTTCGTTTTTGATAAATTCACCAGGCCAGATGTGGTAATGATACTACATGCATGAATGGATGGTTGTTTTGTAGTAATAATTAGAAGAGAAGCTGCAAATACCCTTTAATATGTTTACAATGTATCAATTTAAATTTTTAATTTTTTAAATTTAAGTTGGCGTAATGGAAACCTATTAGAAGGTATTTGCAGATTCTCTTCCAATTTTCGGATTTTAATCCTGTCAAATCGCACTTTTCTTTTTGACGGATTGATTGTTGTTATTTTTTCTGATGAGTTAAGAGCATAATAAATTCACTGATTGATATAATAATTAAGTGATTGATTTTGCGCTACGAAACAGATACTGTTAAGAATTGTACATGTCAACTGAATTAAAGGAATAAATTATAAGGTCGTCAACATCATAAATTTTGGAATATAGTTTTTTTTTTCATTTATTCACTATATATATATATATATATATATATATATATATATATAGTAGGAACCGTTTTTAGTATGAAATATAATTTGTGAAACAGTGTAACGTTTGTATATATTAATTAAATTCTGAACATACAAAGAGACAGTAATACGACTTTATTATAATAGATTTGATGTATGGTATACAGCTATAACCACATATTGAATTCCATGAAACCACTACATTTAGCGACATTGATCGTGACACGTACGGGTACTCAGATAGGAAACCATTGGGGAAGACCAGATGGTGTAAGTCAAACTCGATTCTATTCGCCTTACGAGTTTGCAAATCTTCATATGCAGCAAATAATTGTCGCAATTACGTTTTGATCTGCCCCAATTAGACACTGACTGCACACGGGTGGGTTCGCGAACAATCTGAGTGAGGTCATAAGCAATGGCAAAATCATGACAAAACCTCCCCTCATCATCTGTCTTATTTGAATGGGTCAGCCATTCCACGTTATGGACGTTGAAGTCACCACAGATGTGGATGTTAGCCGAGGGATGTGAAGACAGTATGTGATCTATTTTCTCAGATATGCTCTTAAAGATAGTGACTGGTGATGACGGATCTATTTCAGATTCGGATTCGATACGTCATGTATTGTTTTCATTTCTTTTCTATGCACTTCCCTCCAACTTGTTTTCTTTCTGGGAGTATTATACCATGTTCGTTTAATAGTTACTATTACTTATTAGGATCGGATCTGTTGCGTTCAATTACGTCAATTGTTTTCAACCACCGCGTCGGAATGATTACTTGTGTATCGCCGGAGATATTATATAGGGGAAAACAGTTTTCATATCTTTATAATCGTTGTTTCTATTGACAAATAAGAACTTACACATTATTACTTAGCTAATATTGATAGTTAAATATAAAACAGGACATATAAAATCTATATAAATAAAACAGTAGATGCATGTATGTGTGTCGGTTTGTGTGTAAATATTTGACCGCGAACGTCTTTAAGAGAGAGACCATGTTTAGGTAAAAAAAAACATATACTCGGTGCACTACAAGATTTGGTAGCGGTTAAATAGATAAAATAATAAGTTCTCCGACTATGTTAGCTGATGGTGTCCCACGTGATGTGAAAGATGTCCACCATTCTTATGATCCTTTCTAATTCTGAGGACGATGAATAATTTCGCATACAATTTGAGAATGATCATTATCCCCTACTTCCCCTTCTTATCAGCATAGAAACACTGCTTACATAATCAGAAGAGGGGATTATGAAACATACTGGTGACGATGACAGTAGTTATGAAGAAGACAGAAACGAAAAAGTGACACCGATTCTTCGAGGAAATACTCGACAAAGACGGATACTGCCTCCCACTCTGTTTGTATGCCTACTGAATCAGAAAAGATGGTGGAACATACTAGCGACGATGACGGTAGTGATGAGAAAGAGGGAAATGAGAAAGTGACGCCTCCGATTCTTCGGAGAAGCACCTGACAAAGACATATACTGCCTTCCTGCCCTGTTTGTGATCATGAGATCAGAGGGTGTAGGGAAAATCACAACTTACTTGGCTAGCATGTGTGCGTGCTTCAAAGGATCGGTCGTCTAAAAAGAAAATAGGAAAGAAAGGCTAAAATGGCGACACCCAGTTGGTTTTATGATTGACGGTCACGTAAGCGACGCAGACTGTCGCCGTTTATATACAAATTGGACAAGTGAATAAAAACGGACGTGAAGCGAATAGGGGAGGAGTTGGGCTAAGGTATGCTACATACGTCGTTGTGCAAGTCAACTTGAAAGAGTGTCAAGGTTTGGAGTTGGAAGTTTTGACAACAGTCTGTCGAATTTATTCGAGGAATTATTAGTTTAATCATAAATACATTTATGTAAAACTTTTTTCGAAATCCATAAAGAACACACACACACACATATATATATACACATACACACAAATACACACACACATACACACACAAACACACACAAAAACAAAGCGCATTATATATATATATATATATATATATATATACTAGACTACCCGTGACCCGTTGGGTCAGTATGATATATTAGCTATGGAATTAATGTATGAGCGTGACACTTGTGACGTAAAGAAAATAGTTTTTTGTGACATAACAGAAACATTTCTATGAAAGTATATTAAAATGAAAAAAGAATATAGATAGATTTCTATGAGTCGTTCTGTTTATAATTGTTTACTTTGGAAAAAAAACTTACATTGAATTTAATTATAAGTGATTTGCCATACTTATAGGTAAATGTGCACTGAACAGATACCATAATAAAAAAAGTTAAATTCAAATTTTGATATATCTTTTAATTTAAACACGAAAAAAAAACAATTGGGACGGTGAAAACGTACACAGTAAAATAATACGTTTTATTGCCGCGTTGATTATTTGTAACGCAAATTAAAAAAAAACATATTTTCGGGGTTATTTATTTATATTGGTAGTGTAGAAGAAAATGTATGAATGTTTTTTTTTTAAGGAAAGTGTATTAAAAAATGGAGAATATTTTTTTTTTAAATGAAGGCGGTGGATAAATCGCCGTTGTAAAATGCTATTATGGTTGTCAACGGTTTAAATTTGTAAGAACATTACGTTAAAATAACTTAAACGTAATAAGGAAATGAACGATGTAAAAAAATGTAGTAAGTATTAATAATTGTTTATTTGAGTAATTTAAACGCGAAAAAAAAACAATTGGGACGCTGAAAACGTACACAGTGAAACAACACGTTTTATTGTCGCGTTGATTATTTGTTTATGTACGCATGCGCGTCCGGAAGTCGTAAATCGGATATTTGGTAACAACACCCGTTATAAGGTCATTTGAGTTTTATAATTATATAGATATATTTGCTTGTTTTTCTCCCTTTTTTTATGTATCTCATCTCTTCGCTCCATACACATTGCCTCCTCTTCAATATCATTATCTCTACCTTATCTTTCTATTGCCTCCTTCCCGTCTCCCAATCTTATTTGTGTATGCCGCCCAACTTGTCATGCCTGTCTCTCCCCGGCGTTTTCATTTCGGTTCTACCGTTTTATCACATCATCTTTATTTTTACGATATACTTTTTTATGCACGTTTACTTTGTTTTATCCTTAGACACCATATTAGTACTATTATATTCACTTGATATGTTCTATCTTTTATACTTTTCATCCTGTAATATTATTTTTATATATTTTTTTCATCTTTTTATTTTTTTATTCTTACTATTCGTTTTATTATTTTTTTTTATATTTGATATAATTTTTATCTTCGTTTTATTATTGTATCTTTTTTTATCTTTTATTATCTTATAATTTATACTTTGTTTGATACTGCCTTGTACTCTCCTGCTCTCTCAGACATATACTGACTTAACTTCCGTTCTCTATTATTTCAAGAAAACTTCTCTGTATAATCATACCCTAATTCCTTATATTTATATCAGCCTCTACGATTATTTCCTATCGCTTTCTCTTGATATTGTTTCTTGATGTAAAATGTACAGCTTAACATATGATGACAAACCCCCTTACCTCATTACATACCACTTATATCTATTATGTTATAATAGTGGCGGACTGGCCGGTCGGGCATTTAGACAATGCCCGGTAAGCCGGTGGAGAAAAAAAATGAAAACTCAACTTTTAAAGACAAATGGATGAAGAGGAGAGAGAAGTAGAAGATGCACTTTATATATTTACATTCATTTAATTATTTATTTTGCAGAATTCATTCCCAAAATTCATTGTACTAAATATCTACCATCGCAACAGACGTTTGTTGATAATTAGCTGACTAAATTCGAGAGGAGAAACTCGCAAAAGCTATAACGTCTGAAAATGTGCTTGTAACAACGAAAATAAAGCAGTTATTTTAAATAAACACATATTGTTTCTTTCATACTTTCTTTGCTGATTATGCGAAATAAGATTCACTACTTTGTTAAACCGCGTAGTTATAACATTCAATACGTTTAAGAGCTTTCCAATTTACATTTTTAAGCATAATTTCAGAAATTGCACATAAAAAGTCAGTTATATCCGCAAATTTGTCATATTTAGGATATATTCTAGAATCTGTAAGACGAGTTGCTACTTAAGGCCTATTTTAGTGAGATGAACCGGGCGGCTCTGTAGATAATGTCTGGGCTGCTTTAAAGGTCCAGTCCGTCTCTGAGTGATAACAACAATTTAGTCTTATACAATCTTAATCACTTTAGTTCTCCAATTCTCCTCCTTGCATATTTATACTGTTTACCCTCTACCTTAGATACCCTATTATTTCGTTCTAATGTAGTTATCACTAGACGTATCATTTCTAATAGTTCTGCTCTGTAGATAATGCTGGGCTGCTTTAAAGCTCCGGTCCGCCCCTGATGATGAGAAGGATGACTTGGAAATACCTATTTATAAAGAGCATATATTTCCCCTCTGCTCATTTATACTGTTTATATACCTCATTATTTCGTTCTAATCTAGTTATCACTAGACGTCACAGTTCTAATATATTACCTGGAACTTTCTCTCCTCTTCTGATGAGAAGCATATGATTTGGAAATACCTAGGTCTAAAGAGCATATATTTCCTCTCTGCTCATTTTTACTGTTTATATACCTCATTATTTCATTCTAATGTAGTTATCACTAGTGGTCACAGTTATAATATGTTACCTTGAACTTTCTCTCCTCTTCTGATGAGGAGCATAACATTTTGAAATACCTAGGTCTAAAGAGCATATATTTCCTCTCTGCCCATTTATACTGTTTAGATACCTCATTATTTCGTTCTAATGTAGTTATCACTAGACGTCACAGTTCTAATTTGTTACCTGGAACTTTCTCTCATCTTCTGATGAGAAGCATATGATTTGGAAATACCTAGGTCTAAAGAGCATATATTTCCTCTCTGCCCATTTATACTGTTTAGATACCTCATTATTTCGTTCTAATGTAGTTATCACTAGACGTCACAGTTCTAATTTGTTACCTGGAATTTTCTCTCATCTTCTGATGAGAAGCATATGATTTGGAAATACCTAGGTCTAAAGAGCATATATTTCCTCTCTGTCCATTTATACTGTTTAGATACCTCATTATTTCGTTCTAATGTAGTTATCACTAGACGTCACAGTTCTAATTTGTTACCTGGAACTTTCTCTCATCTTCTGATGAGAAGCATATGATTTGGAAATACCTAGGTCTAAAGAGCATATATTTCCTCTCTGCCCATTTATACTGTTTAGATACCTCATTATTTCGTTCTAATGTAGTTATCACTAGACGTCACAGTTCTAATTTGTTACCTAGAACTTTCTCTCCTCTTCTGATGAGAAGCATATGATTTGGAAATACCTAGGTCTAAAGAGCATATATTTCCTTTCTTCCCATTTATACTGTTTAGATACCTCATTATTTCGTTCTAATGTAGTTATCACTAGACGTCACAGTTCTAATTTGTTACCTGGAACTTTCTCTCATCTTCTGATGAGAAGCATATGATTTGGAAATACCTAGGTCTAAAGAGCATATATTTCCTCTCTGCCCATTTATACTGTTTAGATACCTCATTATTTCGTTCTAATGTAGTTATCACTAGACGTCACAGTTCTAATTTGTTACCTGGAACTTTCTCTCCTCTTCTGATGAGAAGCATATGATTTGGAAATACCTAGGTCTAAAGAGCATATATTTCCTCTCTTCCCATTTATACTGTTTAGATACCTCATTATTTCGTTCTAATGTAGTTATCACTAGACGTCACAGTTCTAATTTGTTACCTGGAACTTTCTCTCCTCTTCTGATGAGAAGCATATGATTTGGAAATACCTAGGTCTAAAGAGCATATATTTCCTTTCTGCCCATTTATACTGTTTAGATACCTCATTATTTCGTTCTCATGTAGTTATCACTAGACGTCACAGTTCTAATTTGTTACCTGGAATTTTCTCTCATCTTCTGATGAGAAGCATATGATTTGGAAATACCTAGGTCTAAAGAGCATATATTTCCTCTCTGTCCATTTATACTGTTTAGATACCTCATTATTTCGTTCTAATGTAGTTATCACTAGACGTCACAGTTCTAATTTGTTACCTGGAACTTTCTCTCATCTTCTGATGAGAAGCATATGATTTGGAAATACCTAGGTCTAAAGAGCATATATTTCCTCTCTGCCCATTTATACTGTTTAGATACCTCATTATTTCGTTCTAATGTAGTTATCACTAGACGTCACAGTTCTAATTTGTTACCTAGAACTTTCTCTCCTCTTCTGATGAGAAGCATATGATTTGGAAATACCTAGGTCTAAAGACCATATATTTCCTTTCTTCCCATTTATACTGTTTAGATACCTCATTATTTCGTTCTAATGTAGTTATCACTAGACGTCACAGTTCTAATTTGTTACCTGGAACTTTCTCTCATCTTCTGATGAGAAGCATATGATTTGGAAATACCTAGGTCTAAAGAGCATATATTTCCTCTCTGCCCATTTATACTGTTTAGATACCTCATTATTTCGTTCTAATGTAGTTATCACTAGACGTCACAGTTCTAATTTGTTACCTGGAACTTTCTCTCCTCTTCTGATGAGAAGCATATGATTTGGAAATACCTAGGTCTAAAGAGCATATATTTCCTCTCTTCCCATTTATACTGTTTAGATACCTCATTATTTCGTTCTAATGTAGTTATCACTAGACGTCACAGTTCTAATTTGTTACCTGGAACTTTCTCTCCTCTTCTGATGAGAAGCATATGATTTGGAAATACCTAGGTCTAAAGAGCATATATTTCCTTTCTGCCCATTTATACTGTTTAGATACCTCATTATTTCGTTCTAATGTAGTTATCACTAGACGTCACAGTTCTAATTTGTTACCTGGAACTTTCTCTCATCTTCTGATGAGAAGCATATGATTTGGAAATACCTAGGTCTAAAGAGCATATATTTCCTCTCTGCCCATTTATACTGATTAGATACCTCATTATTTCGTTCTAATGTAGTTATCACTAGACGTCACAGTTCTAATTTGTTACCTGGAACTTTCTCTCCTCTTCTGATGAGAAGCATATGATTTGGAAATACCTAGGTCTAAAGAGCATATATTTCCTCTCTGCCCATTTATACTGTTTAGATACCTCATTATTTCGTTCTAATGTAGTTATCACTAGACGTCACAGTTCTAATTTGTTACCTGGAACTTTCTCTCATCTTCTGATGAGAAGCATATGATTTGGAAATACCTAGGTCTAAAGAGCATATATTTCCTCTCTGCCCATTTATACTGTTTAGATACCTCATTATTTCGTTCTAATGTAGTTATCACTAGACGTCACAGTTCTAATTTGTTACCTGGAACTTTCTCTCATCTTCTGATGAGAAGAATATGATTTGGAAATACCTAGGTCTAAAGAGCATATATTTCCTCTCTGCCCATTTATACTGTTTAGATACCTCATTATTTCGTTCTAATGTAGTTATCACTAGACGTCACAGTTCTAATTTGTTACCTGGAACTTTCTCTCATCTTCTGATGAGAAGCATATGATTTGGAAATACCTAGGTCTAAAGAGCATATATTTCCTCTCTGCCCATTTATACTGTTTAGATACCTCATTATTTCGTTCTAATGTAGTTATCACTAGACGTCACAGTTCTAATTTGTTACCTGGAACTTTCTCTCCTCTTCTGATGAGAAGCATATGATTTGGAAATACCTAGGTCTAAAGAGCATATATTTCCTTTCTGCCCATTTATACTCTTTAGATACCTCATTATTTCGTTCTAATATAGTTATCACTAGACGTCACAGTTCTAATTTGTTACCTGGAACTTTCTCTCATCTTCTGATGAGAAGCATATGATTTGGAAATACCTAGGTCTAAAGAGCATATATTTCCTCTCTGCCCATTTATACTGTTTAGATACCTCATTATTTCGTTCTAATGTAGTTATCACTAGACGTCACAGTTCTAATTTGTTACCTGGAACTTTCTCTCCTCTTCTGATGAGAAGCATATGATTTGGAAATACCTAGGTCTAAAGAGCATATATTTCCTCTCTTCCCATTTATACTGTTTAGATACCTCATTACTTCGTTCTAATGTAGTTATCACTAGACGTCACAGTTCTAATTTGTTACCTGGAACTTTCTCTCCTCTTCTGATGAGAAGCATATGATTTGGAAATACCTAGGTCTAAAGAGCATATATTTCCTTTCTGCCCATTTATACTGTTTAGATACCTCATTATTTCGTTCTAATGTAGTTATCACTAGACGTCACAGTTCTAATTTGTTACCTGGAACTTTCTCTCCTCTTCTGATGAGAAGCATATGATTTGGAAATACCTAGGTCTAAAGAGCATATATTTCCTCTCTGCCCATTTATACTGTTTAGATACCTCATTATTTCGTTCTAATGTAGTTATCACTAGACGTCACAGTTCTAATTTGTTACCTGGAACTTTCTCTCCTCTTCTGATGAGAAGCATATGATTTGGAAATACCTAGGTCTAAAGAGCATATATTTCCTTTCTGCCCATTTATACTGTTTAGATACCTCATTATTTCGTTCTAATGTAGTTATCACTAGACGTCACAGTTCTAATTTGTTACCTGGAACTTTCTCTCCTCTTCTGATGAGAAGCATAAGATTTGGAAATACCTAGGTCTAAAGAGCATATATTTCCTCTCTGCTCATTTTTACTGTTTATATACCTCATTATTTCATTCTAATGTAATTATCACTAGTGGTCACAGTTCTAATATGTTACCTTGAACTTTCTCTCCTCTTCTGATGAGGAGCATAAGATTTTGAAATACCTAGGTCTAAAGAGCATATATTTCCTCTCTGCCCATTTATACTGTTTAGATACCTCATTATTTCGTTCTAATGTAGTTATCACTAGACGTCGCATTTCTAATATTTTATCGAGTATGTTGTCTCCACGTCTGATGAGAAGCAGTAGACTTCGAAATACCTGGGCATAGAGCATATATATTCCGTACGCTAAATTGATATAATTTCCTTATTGCATGCACGATTGAATTTATATGCATTGTTATACATGTTTATATTGTCGGTCTTTTTCTGCTTTTTTGGTGGAGGTTCCTTTTCCTTGTATATAAATATATCAAATCAATGGACTCTTCGTCGATTTTAACATGCAAGGTTTCGCCACAACAACTAAGTTGCTCGGAAATCCACACTGATGATTTGTTTATAGTGGTAAAGGCTATGTATAAAACCATCCACAATTTTTGTATTACAGCTAAACTCCGTCGCTGCGGATAACTGCATGGGGCATAGTATACAGTAGACTGCAGGCTTTTACATCAGAGTTCTCGTCTCATAGATGTATGTCTTAACGTAGACTAGGGGTGCATCTCTCCTAGTGAATTAATGCGCCTCCAGATACCAACCTAGAAATTTCTACGACTCGGCGCATACATACATTGCTTAACTTTCCCAAATGGTCACCCATCTGGTACTGGCCAGGCTCAACGTTGTTTAAATTCGGTGATCTGCCGAGAACCGGTGTGTCAACGTGATTGCGCCGTATATATATATATATATATATATATATATATATATATATATATATATATATATATATATAATGCGTGTGTGTGTGTGTGTGCGTGTGTGTGTTGAAATCAGAAATAATGCTTACTGATTACTGATTAAAAAGAATAATAGTTTTTATTACAACTTAAAGTATAAACCTGTTTGGTCCCCCGAAAAAAGGAAGGTCGACCTGTAAATTCACCCTTGTCCGTTAGTCCGTCCGTATGTCCGCACTTTTCTCAATAACTATGCCTTGGAATTTTTTTAATTTTTGCACAAACATTAAACATGATATGAGTAAAAAGTAACAGAATGGATTTTACGGGAAAATTCCGGTTGCCTCCCTAGGAGTGCCTTTCGGGGTAAACTGGTTAACACTGACACTTTTGTACTTATTTTTTTAAAAATTGATGCCTTGGATTTTTATACAACTTTCTGAAAAATTGTAACTAATTTCTATATAATTTTGTTTTTTTATACTTAGCGATAACTCTTGGGTGTGCCCCAGGGACTCTTTTAGGGCTAATAAAAAAAACACTATTTTTGAGACTATTTTACCATATTTGTCTAAAATTTTCTGTGTATGTTTATTTAGCAGTTTTGCATGGTGCTGAACTCAAATTTAAGTATGTTAAGGCATTGGGGACGTTTGGGGCTAAATGTGTGGGGGGGAATGATTGACTTAGTCATTTTTTTTTTTTTTTTTTGCATGGTGCAGAACTCAAATTTACATATATTAAGGCCTAAAACTACACCGTTTGTTGATTTTCCCCAGGATTTGACGTCCCCTTGGGACTTTTGGGGCTAAATGAGACGGGGGCAAATGCTGAACTTAGTCATTTTTTATGCCTTGTTTACTGTGCACTCACGAGGATCATGCATGTTTCATTTGTTCTTATTAAAATAATATGCCGAAAATAAATTTAAACTAGTTATTCATGCTTTGCGTATGTTTTTTATTTTTTAATTTTATTTTTATTTTCATTTCAGAAAACCAGATGATTATATGACGGGAAACATGAATAACTGAGTCTACACATTGAAATAGAAAAGCAACTTCATTTCCATTGTCAAATATACGACTGAAAAATACATATCTATCTGTGTACAAAAACAGAGTTTGCTAAAAACAAAATCATTGATAGAAGGATTAGTTCATTCTGCTATTTATACTTTTCTCTGTTTTTTATGAATTCGCCCGATTAGACTATAAAACAACACACATGCGGATATATATGTGAATTCATATCTAGAGTGTTATTTTTGAAAACCCATACAAAATGGCTGCTTTCACAAGGTTTGAAAATTTATCAATGATGGACTTCAATGAAAGCGAGCCTGAAGTTACGTTTAACGCCTCGGTTGCTTCACCGGAAATATTCCAACGTATCGTCACCGTGGCATTCATTATGATCGCTACTATTGTTGGTAATCTGACCCTCATAGCCGCCATATTTTGGAAGAGATCTCGCCTTGTGAAACGAGTGAACATCTTTCTTGTGAACCTCGCCATCGGAGATCTGACGGTGGCCATGATAACGATGACCACCGAGATCCTCTTCATAGCGTTCGGTGAGTGGGTGCTCGGTGAGGTCGTGTGCAAGATCAGCGTCTACCTGCAGATTGTCACCCTAGCCAGTACAACATTTCTGATGACCGGTATGAGTATCGACCGGTACCAGGTGATCGTTAAACCATTACAATCGCTGCGCAGCCGACCCAAGATCCGAACGAAAGTCATCACGGCATGGGTTATGGCGTTCATCTTTGCCATACCACAGTTACTCATCTTTGTTCAGGTGGAAAAGACCAAACCGGATGGTAGCACGCAATTGAAATGCGTCAGCAAGGGCTATACAAACGAATGGCAACGCAAAGTGTATTTCACTTTCCTGACTTCTTATATTCTTGTAATCCCAGGAGTGGTAATGTTTTACTGCTACTCAAACATCACCCGAGTTGTATTCAGTCGAGCCAACGATATACCACAGATACATCACAATAACATATCGGTCAATACTAATCGAATCTCAATAAACCAGTCCCTCGTGTCGGCATCAAAAAGACGAGTCGTCACAATGACCCTAACCGTCATTATAGGCTTTGTTACCTGTCTTACGCCTTACTTTATCATCAACTTGGTACGGATTTTCAGCAATTATACAATCAGTATGGATAAGGCCCTGCATGTCTCAGAGGCGATATTTATGACTCACAGCGCGCTTAATCCGATCCTATACGGAATATTCTCTTTACGGATTGAACATCTTTACAAGATGCTCAACACCTGCTTATGTCTGGTACCTGTCGGGAATGTTATAGAAAGAGACACCAGTGTCGATAGCCTGGGACAGATGAACAACCTTGGAATGCTACGATTGCGTTTGGCGCGGTTAGGACGGGGCAATAACCCTACGACAGCTATCACACATAACGGACAGACATTTCCCAGAAAAAATTGCCTGGGAAAAAACGTGGGCAGAGCATTTAGAGTCACGTTTAAGCAAACTTCGAACTCGTTTCAATCGACGCTAGATAGTCAGAGCCAACGGATAGACACAAGACTGTGCAATGTTTGAGATGAAATTAGCGATGTTTTAAAGAGAAAAGAAATTGTTTTATTGTTTGATTCAGGTTCAAACTCTACTCTACTTTTTGTTCCAACTAATGTTTTTTTGTTTCTGATATTTTATTATAATTTTCGTTTCATTAAACTTAGGAGACAAGAAGAGAATTTTCCTTTGGAATAATGAGAAATTAATTATAAATATTACATAAAACATTTAATTGAAAGTCATTCAGTTTAGAGACATTAATCTACAGAAGTAATTAAATATAATTTCTTATTAAAATACGACTGCAATGTTTACCAAACATTACAATGGATTCTATTGGAACAAGGAGAAATTATGTAAGAATGTCTTTGACAAATTTGACTGCGTAAAAGAATGTTTTGCTATTTATGATTTTGGATCTTGTTCATAGAAATAATTTAAAATTCGACATAATTTAAGTCAGTAAATTCAACCTTTAATTACCTCCGCTAAAACAGGCTGTGATTGATTTTGTTTCTGTTTTTGTTGTTATAGTTGGAAAATAAAGTAACCTTTTAAAGGCTGGTGTAGAGTTTGACAACATCCGTCTCTTACCAAATACATATGACTATTAAATTCATCAGCGCAGTAAAAGAGATTGAACTTTGACCTCCATAATTTTTATTAAAAAAAATAACAAATCTTCGACAACTTTTAATGCTGATGAATATCTTTATTATTCGGTTTGAGAAATACGAAAAAAAGATTAAAGTATTATTGTGGATGAGATTTGAAGATGAAAACCTTTGCTAATTCCTGTCCAAACATTCAGTTATAAATTAAAAAAAAAACATATACACGAATCATTTGAAAAGTCAACAATACATTTTTTCCTTAATTCTACAACGCGTTTTCTCTTTGAATAAATCGAAGGAAAGGAAGTAAAAATTGACGCATGCATTCATGAACGTTTGAAAAAAGATGTAAATAAGAATGAACACATACAGAAACAAAACAAAAAACATATATTTTCATCAATGATAATTTTCTGAGTCAAATTATCTCAGAGAGAATTTCATAGAATCTTATTAAAACATAAATTTAACTATTTATCTATGTGAACACACACACACATATATGCGTGTATGTTTACATATATAAATATATAGATATATATTATCTCATTAGCATATACATATATATGATTTAATGAACATTATGCATATGTATGTGTGTATATCTATCTATCTATTTATGTATATATATATATATATATTTATCTAAATATATATATATATTTATGTATATATATCTATATATTTATGTATATATATATATATTTATGTATATATATATATATATATATCGAAAATTTAAGTATGCGTGGCTTTATGGAAGTTTCTCTCTCGCCACATATATGTGTGTGCGCGCTTGCGTGCATTGGGTGTGACTTTTGAGCGAATTAATATATGTATATGCTCTAATTAAAAAAATAATAAAGTATAAAGAAGTAATGGGACTTTGCAAAATCGTTATTATTATTATTTTTTTTTTAAGATCAACACTGGAATAGTTTTCAGACGATCCTAAATGTAACTCTAACTATAATAAAACTCGATTGCATATAGTTTGATATGAAATCAGGTAAAAAAAAAAACATCCGACCATCGTTATCGACTATAAAATTAGTTTTCCTTAATATTTCACATGACTCATTAAGTTTAAAAAAGCTAAAAAAAAAAAACGACTTTACTCTGTAAAAACAAGTCGTTGTTTCATATGCGGTACAAAATGAGAGAATTCCGTTTATTATTGCAAACGGGAGGTAACTGCTGTTTTAAAATACCAAAAAAAAAACGCGGCAAAGTGAAGTAACATCGGTTCGCATACCAAAGACAACTAAAACTGCTTCAAAGGGGCGTAACTGCAGGTCAAAATACCAAAACCATCTAAAAATGTTTGAAAGTGAAGTAATTACCGTTAAAAATACTAAAGGTAACTAAAAATGTTACAGTTGTTTAATATATGGAACTCAACAAAAAGTTGCAAAGAGAAGTTACTGCGTTTCGTAATACCAAAGCAACTGACAATTTGAATTAACTTGAATACGAAATATGCAAAAGAGCATTTCAATGACGTACGATTGGGATTGAAAGCTGCTTACAACGGCATAAACGTAAAATGTATTGTACCAGCGTCCGCTTATTGAAACATTACTGCTTGCTGTTTTTAAATCTCGTAAAATATGGCATTGTGTACATGATTAAAAAAAAATCTAAATTTGGACAAATCTTTATTATTTGTCCAGTTTGATCTGGCTAAAAAGGTGAACACCTCTCGAAAACTTAAACATTATTACATGAATGTTGTTATTGAAGTGATATTTTCATGGGGGAAATGGGATAATCGGATTTATTCAACAAATTCAATCCAGAATAAACCTAAAGTACAATTTATCGTAATCTATGAACTGGTGAATTCTTATTCAAGGGTGATATTCTAAAATTAAAACTGATACCACTCGTATGTTACATAATTGAAATTTAATAATTCATTCAAACTAAAAGCTAAAAATACTCCATGTAATAATGTAACAAGAAGTCTAAAAATGGTCTCCTTGAAAGAATTCTGCTAACAGATTCACGATCCATGAAATAAATCATTCGGACTTCTGTCTACGTCCAACGAATTGGTACGTATTCACGAGTGATAGGGGGTGATCTTTGAGTTGGGGGGACAGTCCAATACTTTGACACGGCCACTCAAAATACGTTGCAACACGGGAGTAAAAACACCTTCATTTCAAGTGAGAGGGTTTATTACCATTCAACTTTCAAAGAAGCACCTACAGCCCTTATTTGGTGACAAAGGAATGATAAATGGCTTTTTTTTTTGAGAATGCGAAGTTTTTTGCAACAGTGACCGAAAGTGATGGGAGATGGAAAAGGTGCAATAATACCAACCATGAAAAAGAGGACGGTAAGTCTTTCAATAATTCATTGCTGCTTATCATTCCGGTTTGAATGTATTCAATTTATACACATGGTATTTTATTCAGATTTTTATGCAGTACGTCTTACACGTTTCTTCTTGTGTTTCTCGAAAAAAACATTTGGAAAGTTTGTTTAATTTTGTTTTTTAGTTTGTTTATATATATATATATACATATACATATATATATATATATTGTTTGTTTACAAATATATATATATGTATATGTATATATATATATATATATATGTCAGCCCTTTAAGAAACTCGTTTCTTGTCGTTGAGCATTTTCAGTTGAAATAAAGACGGCCAATTAAGCTCGTATGCTCAGATCATCATATAATGTTTAGATCACACTGACAGATGTTAAAATATTTTTAAAAAATAAATGCTTAAATTTCAACAGTATTTCTCGCGGTTAACGGCGGCCGAATAGGTTTGGTCCTTGCTAATGGAGTCAGAGATGACTTCTGTTAGCGGGTTCGAACCTATCGACCAGTGTTAATCGACACACTTTACACTGATGTTTCCTGAAAGGATGAAACACTAAAACACTAGTGTCTATAGGTATTTAATAGTTGTTATGGATATGAATATATATATATATATATATATATATATTCTACTATTACCTACATATATACTACCCTTCCAATTTACCATTGTATGTTGTACATACTTTCCCATATTATCCTATTCTTTCATACTCATTTCATATCTAATTAATTAAGCAAGTTTTTCTAAATTTGCATTTTGTTTAATTCTGACCCTTTTTCTATTCTGATGAGAAGCATTTAGCTTCGAAATGTTACGGCCTTGAGAAGTTTTTTTCTAAATATTTCCTTTCCTTTTTCCTTATTGTTCTGATGATATAGTAAAGTTATATATAACCATTAATCCATATCTTTCATTTAATATTATAAATATATACATATATATATATATATATATATATGTGTGTGTGTGTGTGTGTGTGTGTGTGTGTGTGTGTGTGTGTGTGTGTATAGTTTTTCGGTCCGTTTCATTTTTCCTCGGAACTACTTGGCCGTTCTAGATGAAATGTTATATGCACCTGTTGTTATAATAAGACGAGAATAACGAAGGTAAGACTTTCAATAATTCACAGAAGAGATGTTGCGAGTTTGTTTCTTCTTTATCATTATTTTTATGGCAAGTGCTTGACTGAGCTTCAATCTATGGCCCTCTCTCGCCAAACTTTCACAAAAAACACTCATCTATCTGAAAACACTATCAATAATCCCCCACTCTTTATCTGTGCCTAAACCTAAACTTAGATTCCATGAACAAAGCTTCTTTCTTAGAACTGCACGCCTGTGAAATTGTCTTCAGTTTTCCTACTTTCCAGCTGACTACAATATGGTTGCTTTCAAGTCCAATATAAACAAGTTCTTGATGAGCCGTTCCACTTAAGTTAACAAATTTACCGAATTTCGATTACTAACGATTACTATATTGTCCAATTGACTACTGTACACGCTTAACCCTTATCCTCAAGTGGTTTCTGGGCCTTCATAAGTGGTTATGCCTAAAAATGTCACTGAACAGTTTAAAGTCTTTGTCATTTTACTATTAATGATTATTTTCTTCGCTATTTCAGATATTTTACAGATATTATTTTAGAAAATTTATTATGGATAAGTATAGCATTGAACAACGTACGCAATCTGTAAAGTTGTTCTACCAAAATCAGGGGTCAATTATTTGGACTCAAACAGCTTATCGATAGCATTTTCATGTAAGAGATAGCCCAAGTCACAACACATTTCGAAAGTTTCATTAAAAAAAATACATGATTAAACCCGGATCTGAAACTTCCAACGTAGACCCCCACAAACATATCTCCTTCTCCAACATCAGGGGTCTACGTTCTAACCTTCCAGAGGTTGAAGCCCAATTACAGGAGACTAAAGCAGACCTTTTATTTTTAAGCGAAACCGGAAATGGACAGATTATTTCCCTAAAATAGTTCGTAATTAAAGGATACTCTAACTTAACTTCCAAAACTGACCCCCAAAATCACCATGGGCATGGAATATGTGCCTATATTAAAGATGGCTTTCCATGTGGTAGGGACATCTCCAGAGAAGATCCTAACCTACCCTATATGTGCTTCCGGGTTGCACTAGCTCACAATACCGCATTTATATTTACTCTCTATCGCCCCCATAACAGCGGAGTTACTATCTTTAAAAGCATATCTGAAAAAATTGACCAAGGTCTATCAGCTAACATTCACGTATGTGGAGACTTCAATGTTCATAATGTGGAATGGTTGGCCAACTCAAACAAGACCGATGATGAGGGGAGGTTCTGTCATGATTTCTCCATTGCTTATGACCTCACACAGATTGTTCACGAACCAACCGTGTGCCCGACAATGACGGCCAGTATGCGAGTCTCCTAAACCTTTTTCTCACAACTTGCTGGAGTCCCTCAGGGGTCTATCCTGGGCCCAACTTTTTTCCTGATCTACATTAATGATCTTCCAAATCACATCCTTACATCATTCGTAGAGATTTTTGCTGACGACACTACCATATATGGTAGCATATCTAAGGCAGTAAACGACCAAGTTCTCTCCGATTCTCTCTCCTCTGATCTTGATCACGTTGTACAATGGGGAAAGGAGTGGCTGGTTACTTTTAATGCATCTAAAACCAAGCTTCTAGCTTTATATCATCAACGTTCTGATCTCCATTTGGCATCAATTAAAATGAATGGCTCTCGTCTTAGGAAGTCCAAGTTTTGACAAGCTTCTGGGCTTGACCTTTACTCCTGATCTTAAATGGAATACGTACATCAAATCTGTTGCCGAGGCCGCTGGAAAAATTGCCAGATCCTTCTATCGATCTAGTAGATAGCTCACTGCTGATGCAATTCTCTATCTATATAAGAGCCAGATACGTCAAAGTATGGAGTACTGTTGCCACATATGGGCAGGAGCTGCAAGAAAAGACTTGACCTGCCTTGATAGGCTCCAAAATAGACTTCGTGGCTTGGTGGGAGATGTCCTTTTCTCTTCGCTACAACCTCTATCTCACAGAAGAGATGTTGCGAGTTTGTTTCTTCTTTATCGTTATTTTCATGGAAAGTGTTCGACTGAGCTTCAATCTATGGTCCCCCTCGCCAAACTTTCACAAGAAACACTAGACTAGCTTAAAACACTATCAATAATTCACCCCCACTCTTTATTTGTGCCTAAACCTAAACAAAGATTCCATGATCAAAGCTTCTTTCTTAGAACTGCACGCCTGTGGAATTGTCTTCCGTTTTCCTGCTTTCCAGCCATCTATAATATGGTTGTCTTCAAGTCCAACGTGAACAAGTTTCTGATGAGACGTTCCATTTAAATTAACAAATTTACCGAACTTCCATTACTATCGATTACTATATTGTCCTTTTGACTGCTGTACGCTCTTTAACCCTTATCCTTGAGTGGCCTATCGGCCTTGATAAGTGGTGACGCCTATGTAAAAAAAAAACGTTGTGCGCTAATTTGATTAAGTATGCGATTATCTGCGAGCTGGAAGACATCGAAACGTCATCGCAAATGAAAATAGAAAAAGAATACAAGAGAGCGTGGGGCAGCATCCTGAAACATCGATTCGACGACATTCCACACAACTTGGGAGATACCCAAACTCACTATACAATATTCTGCACATTTTAAAAACTATTTTCTTATAAAGTTCAACTTGGTTCAACACTTGAAGCCTGAAGATTTTTTAAACAAGGGTTCAAAATGCAGTTGAAATGCAAGAAGTTTTCCAAAATTACCCCAATCTTCTGCAAAAGTTGATTATATCAGACGAAGCACATTTCCATTTGAATTGATTCGTTAACAAACAAAATTATAGATTTGAGGGCTCTGAAAATCTAAGGGCAATTAATCGACAGAACTGGCAACCCATATAGTGCACTGTATGATCTACAGTAAGAAAGAAGATCATTGGGCCTTATTTTTTGGAAGATCAAGATGAAAATGCTGTCACTGTTACTAGAGAGATATACCGAACTATAAGTACCGATTTTCTTCGCCCACAAATTCAAAGTAGCATTTCAACTTTAAGGTACTCAACAATAAGAAACTAGTTCTTAAAGGGGATGACATTATTATTACTATAATAATTTTTAAATTCCTACAGGCTCTAGTGTATGTATATGATAGAGTTAATCGAATAAGAATAATATCTGCTCTTTAAGAGGAGACTTATTTGGATAATGCAAAACTCAACAAATTGCTTTGGAGCTTATATAGAGTATCAATTAAATAAATAAGATGACAACATAAAAATATACACTAATGCATATAGATTTATTCCTTTATTCAATAAGGAGTATAAATTAAAAGTAGGATAATTAAAAACTCTTTATGCCATGGTATTTCGAAGCCTAATGCTTCTCATCAGAAGAGGAGATACGAAGGTCATTCATTTCAGTTGATGCCAGGCGGACTTAGAGCGTTAATGATTGAAAGATAGAAGTTTGATTTTAGATGCATTCAAATTAACCAGCAAACTTTCCCCATTGCACCGCGTGCTCAAGAACAGAAGAAAGAGAGAAAATAAGAGAGATTTTATTCATTTGCAACCTTTCAAATGTTGCCATAGACCATTGATAATAGTGTATTCACCTAATGTCTACGAATTGTCGAAGAATGTGATTTGGGAGATCATTGATGAAGATCAGGAAGAAAGTTGGGCCCATGGTGGACACCCTACGGGACGCCAGTATAAATACTTGAAAACGACTGGGCCGTTCTCTCTGAAATTTTGTATGTGCTTTTGTATAATAAATGTGAAATAAACTAAACATTATGGCATCCGTTCGACCTACAGTTATGCTTTAATAGTAATTAATGCAGACAATATATATATATATATATGTAGAGAGAGAGAGAGAGAGAGAGAGATAGAGAGAAGGAGAGAGACTTGGAAACTTATAAACCTTGAAAACTATAGAAAAATATGTTTTACAAAAAATAATTTTTAGTCTTTCCTGTGAAAATCGTGTCAGTAATTCATTTTATCCCCCACAATCGTTGAACAACCCTGCTTTCTCGAACTCACAATAGTCTTAGGTGTTCGGGGATTATCCGCTGTTTACCATGAAACTGTTGCGAGGATTTAAAAACATTACGGTATATTAAATAATGGCTCCCTAGCAGAGTTGATCAAACAAAACAAAAAATGTTTTGAATAATGGATCTATTTTTTGTTTGTTTCTTTTTCTTTTTTTTTCTTTTAGCTCCAGATTAATCAGGGGAACCTATTCATGTTATCAATAAATTTATTACCTGTGTTATTCGTCCTTGTCTCCAAAAAGAAATATTGTTTTTTACAAATCTACTGCATCTATATAATTCGGACGAATCAACTATGCATACTTATCGTTCATCTTTTTTGTTATTAATATTTTATTTGTATATTTATATTCTTATTTGCATTTATCATTAGGTTGACAAAAACAAATTCCTGATGAACCGCCCCCCCCCAAGTAATGACACCTTATCAATTCTCCAATACTATTGCTATCCCATTGAGTACTGTACACACAATAACCCTTATCCCTGAGTGGCAATTGGGCCTTGATAAGTGTTGAACTCCATGTAAAAAAAAAATCAACTATGCATACTTACCGTTCATCTTCTCTGTTATTAATATTTTATTTATATATTTATATTCTTATTTACATTTATGACCAGGTTGACAGAAAGTTCTTGCGGTTTTTAACTTTAATATTCAGATAAACATATTTTGGCTCAAACAAAAGTCCATTAATCGGAATATACACCAACAGACTCAGCACACTTTTGCCAACGTAGAACAGGTAGATTTATGCGAGTAACCTAAATATTTTGCGTTCTGGTGGCGATGAAGTCACTGAAGGCGTTTGGAGTATCGCTTAGGTTTTTGAAGCGTTTCTCTCCGAGAAAGTTGCCAGGATGCTTGAAAAAGTGGTAATTGATATGTGAGAGGTCTGGAGAGTAAGGCGGATGAGGTAGAGTTTCGTAGCCCAATTCGTTCAACTTCTGTAGGGTCGGTTTAGCAACGTGCGGTCGGGTATTGTTGTTGATGAAAATAAGACATTTTCTGTTGAATAGGAGCTGTCGAAGTTTCTGATGCATTTCATCGATTTGGTGACAGTACTTCTCCGCCGTAATGGTTCGCCTGCATTCAAAAAAAACTGTAATTGGTGAGACCGATCGCAGACCATCATACAGTCAGCATGACTTTTTTTGGGTGCAAAATTAATAATTAGTTAAGATTCTGTCTAAAGTGTCCAGCACTCTTCAAATCGGGTCAGTGGCATTTCTACCATGACAATGCACCAATCCAAAACTCCATCCTTGTCACAGATTATTTAATCAAAGTGGACATCAAGACAGTTCTTCGCCCTCCCTATACTCCAGATCTTGCTCCCTATGACTTTTAGTTATTCCCCAAGCTCAAGGAAAACCTTAGAGTTTGTCGTTAAGACAATTGGAGAAATGAAAGATGCTGTGACGAGGGTCACTGACACGCTCACACAAGAGGACTTCCATGGAGCCTTCCAGAAGTTGTTGGAACGGCACACCAAGTGCATCACAGCCGGAGGGAAGAGATTACTGCGAAGGGGATTAGCGTTTCCTGTCTATACTATCAATAAAAGTGGCCATACAAAAAACTATGGAAACTTATTTAAGGCACCTCGTACACGTATATTAAATTGTATTCATTTTGTTATGAACTCAGAAAACTTCATATGCAATTAAACCGTAGCAAGGTTTATCCGAAAGAGTTTGAGAAATGGTATATATACCGTATGAGCGTAACATATTTTGACCGTATAAAATATAATCAAACATTTAGATTTATTAATTACTCGATGCTTCCGTTAGGTCTCGAAAAACAAAGGATACCCCCTGTAAGAGCAACTACGCATGAAATTGTGTGGCAGGGGTTGCGCATTTCTCACCAACACCTCTTCTCAATCGACACTGTTTAAGTCTAATGGCAAGGACACATTCAGGACGACTGGAAACAATACGAGGATAAGCGGAGTATTAATGCTGGAGTCCCTCAAGGGTCAATCCTGGGCCTAACTCTCTTCCTGATCCACATCAATGACCTCCCTAAACACATACTTAAATCATTCGTTGACATCTATGCTGATGACACGACCATCTACGGCAACACATCAAAGGCTGTAAATGACAAATTCCTCTCTGATTCTCTCTCCTCTGATCTCGAGCGCGTGGTTTAGTGGGGGAAGTCGTGGCTGGTTACCTTTAATGCATCTAAAACCAAACTCCTATCTTTACATCATCAACGCTCTGATCCCCATCTGGCATCAATTGAAATGGATGGCTCTCGTCTGGTAGAAGCCCCGTGTTTTGACAAGCTTCTGGGGTTGTCATTTACTCCTGGTCTGAAACACATACATCAAGTCTGTTGCCAAGGTCGCTGGAAAGATGGTGGGATCCTTCTACCGCTCCAGAAGATATCTCACTACTGATGCAATTCTCTATCTATATAAAAGCCAAGTACGTCCAAGGATGGAATACTGCTGCCATATCTGGACAGGAGCTGCTAAAAACAACCGTTCCTGCCTTGACAGAGTATAAAATAGACTTCGTGGCTTAGTGGGGGATGCCATTTTCTCTACCCTGCAATCTCTCTCCCAAAAGAAGAGACGTTGCGAGCCTATCCTAGTTTTATCGTTATTTCTATGGCAGGTGCTCGTCTGAACTCCAATCTCTGGCCCCCCTTCGCCAATCTTTCACGAAAAACATCCGTCTAGCTGAATCCACTGTGAAAAATTTCCCCCACTCTTTATCTGTGCCTAAATCAAAACGTAGATTCCATGAACAAAGCTTCTTTCTTAGAACTGCACGCCTGTGGAACTCTGTTCCGTCTGCCTGCTTCCCACCTGACTACAACTTGGATGTCTTCAAGTCCAATGTTAACAAATTCCTAATGAACCGCGCCCTTAAGTAAACACTTCATCAAATCTCCACACTAACATACTGTACTTGCAATAACCCTTATTCCTGAGTGGCTTCCGGACCTTGATAAGTGGTGACCACTGTGTAAAAAAAAATATATACAGCACCTGAAAGTGCCAAGTGATTACCCATTTAGCACTGACCAGGTTCAACGTAACTTAACTTCAGTGATTCAACAGGAACCGATGTGCCAACGTGATTATGGCGTACTATTATGGTTTAGGTTTAGTAAAAGATAAAAGAAAACAATAATTTATAGCTGACGACCTGATGACGTCATATATATTTATGACATCATAACACAGATTGGTGACTTCAGCTGCATTGTTTAAATGTTACGTTTACATACGGACAGACATGCTGAGAAAGTACAGCGTCCGACTCTTCATGTATTACTTATTACAAGTTTGTCCAACGACCGGAAGCTAAATTTAGTTTTAAATAGATTTCTCCAAGCTTATGGCGGTAATGTTTCAGATCTACTCCAGACCCAGATTTCATGCAGATACCAAGTTCGTAATATTTGGATTCTTCTGACTACTATTCTTAAATCGAGTGCTAATTTCACAACGCCAAACCTCCGATTTTTTTTTCAGTTGTACCTTTTTGAACTCAGGAATCTTTTTATCCAACTCGGAAACATGTTGGGAATTTCGAACGAAACCCTTTATTTAATCTACGCAATAATCTTCAGCGCTTATTTATTGGCATGATTCAGTTGTAAAAGTTACACTCTTCTGGGGGATGAAGGTTCAATCCTCAGTTCAGACAAAGCACAAAAATACACGAGTGAATTACTTAGAACTTTTATCCGGTCGTGGCCGACGGAACGAGAGCATTTTACCTCCGGTGGATTAAATACATGATTCCCGCCGAAAGTCCATACAGATATTTGAGTTAGACAGAAAAATTACCGAGTTCGACAAGATACCCCTGAAAAACGTCGGGAGTTACATAGATTGAAATATTGTGAAAATAATTCAAGATAGGAGCAGAAGTCCAAAGAATCGAAATAATACGAATAGTCAATCCTCATTTAAAATATTCAGAACTGTAAGATATAGACTTAATTTATAGAAGTTTTATTCTACCACCTAGTAGAGAAACTCGATGTTGCTTGACATTGAACGAAAATCAATTCCACATTATCTCAATGCATTTATTGTCAGTGACATTGGTGAAATCACCTATTTTTTTCCAATAAAATTGATTTAGTGCCTGCTTTAGTCAGGAACCCACCACGGTGCACCGGAAGAAATATTTACATGCGTCCCTGCAATATATTTTACTTTACGTTGCATTGTAGAGAATCTACTGTTGATTTTATAAAATTATTTTTATATAATGACTTGAATAATAGATTAAAATGTAAAAGTCATGCATCGGGGTTAAGTTGTGCTCTAAACACAAACATTCATTTGGTACACGCCCTGTCTTATAAAAGAATTTACTGTTGATTTCATACGTCAAGCCTTTTAGCTTGGGCGGTAATAAAACTTCTCAAATGCACTTGATGTTTGATTGCATAAGGATGTTAACTTTCGTCAAAGTCAGACTATCCTCTCTTTAATCGAATTTTTCGATTATCGATTTTCGATACTTATCAGTCGCATTCCGATGAAAATCCTAGCTAAGAACACTCCCAGACACATAAAAGTACATTTATGTAAAATTTCACAAAAAATCGGTCCAGCCGTTTTGGAGTTTATAGGGAATGAACACACAGACACACACACACAGACACACATAGACAATGTACCTTTTATATATATATATATATATATATATATATATATATATATATATATATATATATATGAGAACAATGGAAATAGTATTCCGACGAGATAGAGAGATAAACAGGAACAAACCAAGTTATGTGTTTATCAACGTTTTGTCTTTATTGTAAGACTTCTTCTAGATAGAATGAAATTAAGAGAAAATGAAACCAGTACAATATTCGATTATATATATATATATATATATATATATATATATATATATATATATATATATATATATATATATATATATTGTAATGAAATGTATGTTTCTTCTATTTCAGAACGAAAAAAGCCGTTGGAAATTTAAAAAACGTATAGGGTTTAAAAAGAGGGTAATATTTGTTCAATGTCATATAGCCGTTAATATATTTTAAAAGATATGATGTAACTTATCTTATATATGTGTGTGTGGGTTTGTGTACGTGTGCGTTTATGTGTGCATATTATAAGTGGAAATAATGTGTACAAATTACTGATTAAAAAGAATAATAGTTTAAAGTAAAAAAAAAAAAATTGTTAAATTGATGTGCCGAAAATCTAACTTCAACTCGTTATTTATGCTTGGGGTATTTTTATTTTTTAATTAATTTTTTGTGTATTTTAATTTCAGAAAACCAGATTATTACATGACGGGAACCATGAATAATCGAATCTGCACCCTTATTAAGATAAAAAAAAAAAGCAACGTTACTTGCATCGTCAAAGAAACGACTGGAAAATACGGATCTTGTAACTGTGACTGCTACGTCTACAAAAATTTGCTGAAAAATTATTGATAGAACTTTATTCTGCTATTAGACTATATACAACTGACTAGAACAGCACA
Organism: Euprymna scolopes; assembly: GCF_053919585.1. Classification (NCBI taxonomy): domain Eukaryota; kingdom Metazoa; phylum Mollusca; class Cephalopoda; order Sepiida; family Sepiolidae; genus Euprymna; species Euprymna scolopes. The sequence goes on from NC_136505.1 coordinate 54,009,328, forward strand.
CGTGCATACATACATACATACATACATACATATATATATATATATATATATATATATATATATATATATATATATATATATATGCATGCTTAGAGCGTTATTTTTAAAACTCCGCATAAAAGTCTAATTCACAACATCTGAAAATTTGTTAATTATGGAGTTCAATGAAAACGACTCGGAAGTGACCTTTTACGCATCGCTTTCGTTACATGAAAACTTCCGGCGTATTATCTCCATAGTGTGCATTATTATTGCTGCAACTGTGGGTAATGTGACTCTCATAGCCGTCATCGTCTGCAAAAGGCATTGCCGTGTGAAACGGGTGGAAATCATTCTTGTGAACCTCGCAATCGGAGATCTGATGGTGGCCATGGTAACGATGACTACCGAGATCATCTTTATAGCGTACGGTGAGTGGGTGCTCGGGATGGCCATGTGCAAGATCAGCGTCTACCTGCAGTTGGTCACGCTAGCCAGCACCTCATTTCTGATGACCGTTATGGGTATCGATCGATACCAGATGATCGTTAAACCGTTTGAATCGCTGAGCAGCCGGCCCAAGATTCGAATGAAAGTCATCACGGCATGGGTTATGGCTTTCATCTTCGCTATGCCACAGTTACTTATCTTCGTTCGTGTGAAAACGACGAAGCCGGATGGTAGTACACGACTAAAATGTGTCAGCAAAGGCTATACAAACGAATGGCAACGCAAAGCGTATTTCACTTTCGTGACTTCGTATATTCTTGTAATCCCAGGAGCGATAATGTTGTACTGCTACTCAAACATTACCCGAGTTGTATTCAGTCGGGCCAAGGATATACTGCAGATACATCACAATAACGCGTCGGTCAATACTAATCGAATCTCAATCAAGCAATCTCTCTTGTCGACATCAAAAAGACGAGTTCTCACAATGGCTCTAACTGTCAGTGTAGGCTTTTTCACCTGTCTTACGCCTTACTTCATCATCAATTTGGTACGGATTTACAGCAATTACACAATACGCTGGGATGCGGCTCTGTACGTCGTCAAAGTGATGTATATGAGTCACAGCGCGCTTAATCCGATCATATACGGAATATTATCTTTACGGATCGAACATCTTTACAATGTATTCAACACGTGCTTCCACCAGGTACCTGTCGATAATGTGAGCGAAAAAAGCACCAGTTACAATAGCCAGCAATAGATGAACAACCGTTGAATAATCTGATTGCGGTTAGCGCGGTAAGGACGAAGCAATAACCCTACGACAGCCATCACTCATAACGGAAAGATGTTTTCCCAAAAGAATTTCTTGGGGGGGAAAAAAACATTGGCAGAGTATTTAGGGTCGGGTTTAGGCAAATTTTGAACTTGTTTCCATCGACACTAGATAGCCAGAGCCAACAGATATACAAAACACTGTACAATATATTGAGTGAAATGAGCGATCGTTTTTAAGAGGTGGAAGTCTCTAAACTTGTTTGATTCAGGTTCAAACTTTACTTCTAGTTTTTTTTGTTTTTTTTTTTAATTAAAGTTTTTCTCGTATTTTATTTTACATTTTTTTAATTCCAAACAAAAGAAGCAAAATTGTATTTGCACAATTAAGAAAGTAATTATAAATATTACATGCATAATTTATTTGTAAGTCATTCATTTTAGAGACATTACATTTCAGAAGTAATTAATTGTTTACCGAATTTAACTATTGGAACAATGAGAAATTATGTAAGAATATCTTTGACAAATTTGACTGCGTAAAATGAATATTTTATTATTTATGATTTGGGATCTTGTTCATAGAAATAATTTAAAATTCGACATAATTTAAGTCAGTTTACTAAACCTTTAATTACCTCCGCTAAAACAGGTTGTGATTGATTTTGTTTCTGTTTTTGTTGTTACAGTTGGAAAATAAAGTCACCTTTTAAAGGCTGGTGTAGAGTTTGAAAACATCCGTCTCTTACCAAATACATATGACTATTAAATTCATCAACGCAGTAAAAGAGATTGAACTTTGACCTCCATAATTTTTATTAAAAAAAATAACAAATCTTCGACAACTTTTAATGCTGATGAATATCTTTATTATTCGGTTTGAGAAATACGAAAAAAAGATTAAAGTATTATTGTGGATGAGATTTGAAGATGAAAGCCTTTGCTAATTCCTGTCCAAACATTCAGATATAAATTTTAAAATGAAACATACATTAAAAGCCCACGAATCATTTGAAAAATCAACAATACATTTTTTTCTTAATTCTACAACATGTTTTCTCTTTGAATAAATCGAAGGAAATAAAAAAAACATTGACGGATGCATTCCGGAACATTTGAATAAAATGTAAATAAGACACCTGTCCAAAATGAATTATATAGAGAAAAAAAACAACAACGATATGTTTCCGAGTCAAGTAATCTCAGAGAAAATTACATAGACCTTTCATAATTTATTAAAATATAAAATTATCTATTTATCTATACAAATACACTCATATATATGCGTGTATTTTTGCGCATATATATATACATATATATATATATATATATATATATATATATATATATATATATATATATATATATATATATTCCTATCTCCATATATACGTTTTAATGAACAATAATTATTGATATATATATACACACACACTGATGCATATGCCTGTCTGTGTATATCGTCGTTGGCAGAACTCGGATACGAATATACATTTTGCTCATTAGGATTGAACCAGCCCTAGCTACGAAGGTGGCACATACTTCAGATGTCACCATTCGCCGCAGCAGACATGTGCTGGACATGCAGGTTCATGGAAAGCATCTTGCAGCAGGTTGCCGAAACACCATTACATGAGTAGCGCCTTTTCGCCTACTCGCCAGGCGAGTTTATTTGGGAGTACATCTTCCCCAGTGAATCATACGCGCCTTTAGATATCAATGTCGAAGTTTCTACGATTCGGCGTACAACCACCCACCCACCACACACACACACACACATATATATATATATATATATATATATATATATATATATATTTATTATTGCAAACTTTGCTATATAACCTGAAGAGTTCTCTACTTACTAAAAACTAGCTGGTCGAACATGCTCATGACGTTTTAGAAATACATTACTAAAATGATAAGTATATATATATATATATATATATATATATATATATATATATATATACATATATATATGCATGTTATATATATGCATGTTATATATATACATGCATATTATATATATATATATATATATATACATGCATATTATATATATACATGCATATTATATATATATACATGCATATTAAATATATATATATATATATATATACACATTTCTCTTTCTCTTTATGTGTGCGTGCGTGAGTGAGTTTTCTTTTGTTTTATTTTTAAGAGAATTGAATAACTGCGATGCTTCTTTTAGTTAAAAAAATTAATTTAAAAATTAAATATACAGATGTAATGCGACTTTGCAACATTGTTAAGTCATCTCTTTTTGATTTCGCGACGTGAAAACAGCATTTCTAATAATTCTATTTTAAAGAAAAACCTTGGAACAGTTTTTAGCCAATATGCTAGTGCTTCTAACTTTAATGAAATCCATTGCATAATATTTTATATTGAATGTATTTTTTTTAAACTTCGGCCATCGTTATGAATTATAAAATTATTTTTCCTTATCATTTGCGCATGCATCCTCAATTTAACAGAACTAAAAAAAACTCAACTCTGTAAAATCAAATCGTTATTTCCTATGCGGTAAAAAATAAGGAGATTTTTTTTTTTTTTTAATCTCAAAGGGAAGTAATTTCTGAACAAAATCCTAAAGACAACTAAGTTCCAAATACCAAAGGAAATAAAACTGGAACAAAAGTACAAACCATGTAAAAGATGTTTTCAAGACCATTTCAATGTTGTACAATTAGACCTGAAAGCCGCTTAGTATGGCATAAACGTAAAATGCATTGTACCAGCATCCGCATTTCAATGAACTATTGTCATCTCGTAAAATATACTATCGTTTACGGGATTATAAAACGTTATTTTGGAAAAATCCTTATCATTTATCTAGTTTGATCTGGGTAAAAAAAATTGAACACCTCTCAAAAAAACTGTTATTACTTCGATGCTGTTATTGAAATGGGAATTGGATTTATGCAACAAATTCAGTTCAGAATAAAACTGAAGTACAATATATCTTCATCTATGAACTGGTGATTTCTTATCCAAGAGGTGATATTCTAAAATTAAATCTGATATCAGTCGTGCGTTACATGATTGAAACTATGTAATTCATCCACGTCCAACAGATTGGCTCATGTCCGTCAATGATATAAAGAGATCGTTGACGTGAAGAACAATCCAATACTCTAACACAGCCACTCAAAACAGCGAGGGGAAAAAACACGTCAATTTGAAGAATATGGAAAGCACAGCTGATTCTCAGAAGATTTATTTCATTCAAATTTCATAAAAATCTGCATCGGTCCTTATCAGCGATAAATCAATGATGAACGGCTGTTTCTAGAATGCGAAATGGTTTGCAAAAGGGATTGAAAGAAATCTGAGACGAAAAAGGCGTAAAAATGTCAACCATGAAAATAATGAAGGTAAGACTTTCAATTATTCATATATATATTATATATATATATATGTGTGTGTGTGTGTGTGTGTGTGTGTGTGCGTGCGTGTATGTGTGTATTACTTCTTATCATTCCAAAACAAAAGTATATATTTAATTCATACTCATAGTAGTTTATTCATTTACTTACATAGTACGTGTTACACGTGTTTCGCTGAATAGCGGAAACCCGCAATAAAACTCATTAGAGACAAATGTGTGTTCCTTGGAAAAATAGTTGAAAGTTTGTTTTTTTAAATTATTTTTTATATCTTATATATATATATATATATATATATATATATATATATATATATATATATATATATATATATATATATACTCCAAAATAAAATTATCTAACAATCTACTGGTATGGAAACCTGTGATTATAAATTTTACAAAATATTATTAGCAGTAATATTCTATAAGTATTATCCCATCTAAGTAAAAATTGCTTAATATACAAGATAAAGCAAATAAATCAAATTTTAATCATTCATTTAGTTTGGGTCACTTTACCATATTTCTATCAAAGACATTCACTTCGGATTTTACCATGCAATTTGCATGCGAATTTTTATATCATTTTCGTTAACTTCCCTTACTCTATGACATTTAAATCCTTAAACAGCTTTTAATTGTGATTTTTCCATGTCTCATTGACTTTAGCAAATAAGGTGTAAACCAGTATAACTATTTGTTAATATTATCTCTTCTGAAGAGATGGTAGACATCGAAATCCTATAGCATAAGGAGTTATAATATTTCAAGTGTATTTTAGTCTTACATAGAATAATAAAAATCTGTTTTTACTAATTACCATGTTAGCTCTGCAATTGTATTCAGCACTTTCTTCAGGTTTTTACTAAGTACCATTGTTGCTATATATATATATATATATATATATATATATATATATATATATATATATATATATATATATATATATATATATATATATGGAGAAGGCTAATAGCTGTTACTTTTCGTCATGTCAGAATCGGCAAGCATACACATAGCAAGTAACTATTTGTTAACGGGTAAGCGTATGAATATAGCACACTTATATTAAGAAAATGTGTAATGTGTACTAAATATGAAATAATTATGGTGATTGAAATAGAATTTTTATTCTTCGGGATGCTATAAACTTGTTAATATTGTTAAAATGAAGAAGGGGGGTTCCTCGAATACAGCCCCTTCCTATAACGTAATAAAGTTGATTGTTGTCGCATTTATGTTTTTAAATTTTAATAAGTTTGCGTAAAATTTGAAACTATTGACTACTACGACGACGGCGACGGTGACTGCGACGGTTACTATGGCGATAAGAGAAATGAGAAAAAGATGAGCATTATTTTTTCTTTTAACTCAATTTAACATAATATAATCAATTCTTAATGCTGCAATATTTTAAGTTATAAATCCATTATATTTTTACTAGAATATCTTGTCCTTTTCTTTTCCATTATTAACAACTAATCCTCTTACTTTTCTAAGCTTAATCTAAACCATATTACTTTTCATACTCGCATTTTTCTATATAATCCATGATTTTTCCAGACTTTGCTTTGAAATAATATTTTCTTTTTGTATTCAATAATATAATACGCATTGTCAACAATCCATAAAAAAATTATTGCCAACTTTTAAAATTGACTAAACAAAAAATCAAATAAAAGACGTAATCAAGTAAATAAACAGAAAGAAGGGACAAAGACAGAGAGAAATATAATTTACGGGCGACGTCATAAGCAAAATATTATCAGCCCTAGCAAGGCAAATAGCATCATTTATATAATCCAAATAAGATGGCATGCGAGCGACATTCCCGCTATGATTTATGAAGTGTCGACGACAAAAAAGTTGCTATGGTAATCAACAGTCAATCAAAAGAATTCTCTTACTTATTCTTACTTTTTCTTACGTTTCTTACTTATTCTGAACACTTTTGAACACCAGTAATTTATTATAATTTTAGCTTTAATAAACAAAAATCGAAAATTTTCATTTCAAAATATAGCTGAGAAAGTGGCCTATGAACTATAAAAATTGTTTTAAATTTAGTCGCAAAATGGGTGAGCAATGAAGCTTTAAAGCAATTCTTAATGATTAAAACTAACAGTTAACTATATATTCAAACATGGTAGTGTTTGAATGATAAAAACTTCGTGTCTATTTTCCGTTTAAGTGCCTTTGATATAAATTAAACTGTTATATTTTAATAGTAGCATTAATAATAATAAAAATAATTAATAATAGTAGTACTAATAACAATAATAAAAATAATACATTATTTTATCATTGGAATCCTTTGGAATATGACATTCGTATATTTATTTATATATAGCGTTTTCAACCCTACCCAAAGCCGGCCAGAGGAATAATTGGCCAAAACATGGTGAGATGCCAATAACTATGAAAAACAGTGATTACCAAGGATACAGTTACACTCGGCATTCCTATCCTGTCGTGGTTAACTACTTGACGAAAGCCAGAGGAATAGTTAGTCGAAACTTCATGAAACCTCTATCTCACAGAAGAGATATTGCGAGTTTGTCTCTGCTTTATCGTTATTTTCATGGAAGGTGTTCGACTGAGCTTCAATCTATGGTCCCCCCTCGCCAAACTTTCACAAGAAACACTCGACTAGCTTAAAACACTATCAATAATTCCCCTCACTCTTTATCTGTGCCTAAACCTAAACATAGATTTCATGATCAAAGCTTCTTTCTTAGAATTGTACGCCTGTGGAATTCTCTTCCGTTTTCCTGCTTTCCAGCTGTCTATAATATGGTTGTCTTCAAGTCCAACGTGAACAAGTTTCTGATGAGCTGTTCCACTTAAGTTAACAAATTTACCGAACTTCCATTACTATCGATTACTATATTGTCCTTTTGACTACTCTACACTCTTTAACCCTTATCCTTGAGTGGCCTATCGGCCTGGATAAGTGGTGACGCCTATGTAAAAAAAACAGCAACTATGAAGATGAGTATTACAGCCAGCAATTAAATAAATAAATAAATAAATAAATAAATAATAGAAACAACGATAATCATAGTAGTAGCAGCCAATGAAGTATCTGCTTAAATACAAATGTCCAGAAGCTATATAGAATCCTGTTTTAACGTTTTATGTAAGAAAGAAAATGTAAAGAGGAATAAATGTATTATTAGCTGTTGAGCGCCTTCATACATATATATGTTGAAATGAGTGAGGATAAAAACGTTATAACACTAATGTAAGAAGTTTTGTTTGGTTAAATGTATTCTGAACCGATAGTTTGTTTGTCGTGTTCGAAAATATCAACTCTTAACTTGAAGAGCGAATGGTTCTATTGTTAATGTGTATGTAGAAATGCTGATTGCTGGCTATTCTGTTATTCTGTTAAATTCCGAATGAAATAGGAGCGTTTGTGAATTCAAGCTTTTAATCTAGCTTAATATGTATAAAATGACTGTATTTAAAAGTTAAATATTTTTTCAGTGGCATGTGGCTATGTATGGTTATAAATAAAAAAAATACACGGTTATTTCATATTCTATGGGAAGACTTGATTTAATGGCGGTTAGATATTTGTAACCACCAGTGTGGGATTACGTGCTTAGGAGAGCGAATCGAACATAATAAAATTGTAATATTAATTAAACGGTGACAAAATGTGCGTAATCTTACGTGAAAACACGCTGCGGTAAGTGTATCAGAAATTTGGAGGAATTTTTGACACCCCTAACTGAAAACTGCGATAAAAAACTCGTAATTTCTCTTTTTAAATTGGGTTGTTTATTTTCTGTAGGTAATATACTTCCAAAATAAACTATTAAATTTGCTTAAAAAATAATAGAAATATCATTTTTTTGTATTTTTTAACAAAACAGTGTTTACAAAATGCCGGTGTGCCTTCATGCAGTCATTTTTACGTAATAAAATCAATTGAATTTTACGAGTTAAATATTTTTCAATTTTTAAACTTTAAAAATCTATTAAAATTTTTCTATTGGTTCAATTTTTACGATATTTATAGGGTCAATGTAAAATTTTATGCTCTTTCCAATGAATTAAATATACTATTTTAGGCAAACGTTTTTTTAAATTAACCCCCACCATTTTGAAATGTCTATTAAAATTTTAATAATTAATTTATGTACCTAAGTTTTATATATCACAAATTTAAGATAAAAGATAAATAAAGAAAATATTCTAATTTAAAACAAAAAAAACGAATATTTTTTTGGAATTTACCTGTAAAGTCCAAATTGTAAAACCTTTTGTCTTTAAACCACGTTGATTTTTTTAATGAAAGCTCATATTATGCTTATATCGTCAAGTAAATGCCAGACGCTGACGGCAAATTTTTCTATTTCTTTCAATGTTTTCTTTTTTTAGATATTTAAAAAAAAATTCAGTCGATAAAGAAGTATTAAAATATATCAATCAAAACCTCGTGTATTTCATTAAAAGAATTTTAAAAAATCAATGAAGTGGATTTTTTGTTTTAGGGGAAAAACTTATAAGTGAATGTGCGTTTCTTTTTAACTACGGAGGACGAAAAACACTAATTTTGGTTAACACACGTAATAAAAAAGAGACATTATTTATATAACTTGGACGAATCCATATTTGATAAATTTCATATTAGTAGCAGCAGCTTTTTAAGCTTGCCGCAAAACACGTTACGAAAATGCGATTTTCTACGACCCTCGCTTTAAAAAATCCTTTTATTTAAAAAAAAAATACATGGCATTTAAAATATAAATATGGATGAATTCTTAACAATGAATAATAGAACTACTCATTTAATAGAATATTTTTTAAGTAAGTTATTTTTTGGCATTTATATATATATATATATATATATATATATATATATATATATATATATATATATATATATATACATGTATTTATAAGCAAGCCAAAATATATTGATTTTCTTTATAATGTTTTAAAGAAAACGGTTTAAAAAACAAATATTGCATAATTTGTTATTAAACCTGTTATTTTTTTTTATTTTTGGCCTTTGTTCCTTTAATTGAAAAAAAAAATTAGGGTTTGAATTTCATTTTTCAAGTAGTTATAAGCTTCGAAAAATAATAAGTTGAATTTTTATAGTTCTGATCATCATTTTAATGGTCACTTTCTGATACACCTAACGCTGCGATATTAACTGGAAATTGTAAGTATGAAAGATGTGCACTGGGATTTTCTCGTTGTTATCCTATGAAAGTGATAAGAATTAAACTCTCTTTATTAGTACTAGCCCAGTCGTACAATTCGTTTACACATGATATTTTACATTATGCAGATTGTGTGTGTCTTATGATAGAACGAATCCTCTATTGATTATTATATATTACGAGGAATAATTTGCTCGGTAGACTAATTCGCAAAAAATAAAATAATAATAACAATAATGATAATGCCGTTCATCAAATGCCGCCGAAGTAATTATTTGCGGCGATTTTAAAAGGCGAATCTGCTTTTATCGTAAATTGAACACATTAATGGGGAAAAAATTAAAATTAAATGGTGAAGTACATCCGGGCTAGAACATCCGATCTGCGAAATTATCAGTGCTCAACTACGTTTGCAATATTGCAAGAGCACACACACACACACACACACACACAAACACACACATACATACATACATATATATATATATATATATGTATATATATATATAATTTCAAAGAAGATCATCAATTAATTTGATCGTCAATCGGTATTTTCTGGGATTGGTTGCCACTCGGATTAGTGATAAGGTAAGTCATTTGTTTATATTAAGAAATAAAGCGTCAGTGATAACACAGGGTCAAGCAGTCATTTTAGATTATCGAGTGAAGAAACGGCGCTTTTAAATAAAGCTTATTTGGAAATTAAAGAAAGCTGAAAACATTTTAAGAACGTTAAAGTATTCCGGTCGGTAGAAAATTAAATTCAATGCGTTTGGTTCAAGTTTTTAGGTGTATATGTTATTTAGTTTGACTTTTCAATTTCTCACTCGTTGCAAGATCACCGTTTTTCGTTGTCTTTCAACCTACATTACTTTATATTTATAACTTCACACTTAAAGTCCAAACATGTTTCCTATCTAAAGACAATATTACTGCTTGAATTCCTTGCTGCCGATGCTATTAATCGATTGAGTATATATTAAATTACCTCCCTTTGTTTTACACGGAAATGAATAAACATTAGCGCATAAGAAATGACGGCATATTTCTCATTGCTTCTTAAGTTACCAACAATTTTTAAAATTAGCAAAAACCGTTGGGTCAGTATTTGTTATATATATTAGTAATTAAATAATTTATTAGCTGTGACGTCACTTGTACAAGAAGCAACAATGAACAGTGATGGCTTCTAGTTCAAAAAATATATATATTACGACCGTTGCTGTTTCTTTCTTGCTGTTTCTTTCAAGAAACGTAATTTTCACATCTTATGGCAATTACCATTCAATCTTTATCACGTCAAGCAGCTTTTGGCAAGTAGCATACAACCTTTAACTTTTTACAATTGCCATTAAACCAACCTTTAGCACTTTATGCAGCGTTTAACAACTACCATTCAACCTTTATCACGTCATGCAACATTTGGCAACTAGCAGTCAACCTTTATCGCTTTATATTCTACACCAATGTGGTATCATGGTGTTACGGAGCTATTTAACCTGGAATAGTGATATGGGATAAGAAGAAAGAAGCAACCTTAGTAGAAGTTAGTGTTAGTAACTTTCTGTTAAACAGGGCTGAGAGGAAAAAGATAATGAAATACTAAGTTCTTATGTACGATATGAAAAGAAACTGGAATCGTAGGAAGATCTTCATCATTCCAGTAATTATAGGAGCAACCAGACTCATGACAAAGAATTTTTAAAACTGGCAAATATACCCGATGAACCAAATGCAAGAGAGATTCTAACAACTTCACTTAAAGAGACAGAATATTAAAATAGTCTCTGTGATGGAATGTATGAGATGGTAGCTTCCTTCCGTCTTGACAGACTACGAATACCTATTGTTAGGGTGCCTGCACGGGGAATTTGTTGTGACCAGGCCTCTCCTAAATCGGCGTTGTTAAATACCAGTGGCAACTTGAGGTCTAGGACGACTGAAAACAATGCCGTGATTGGCGGAGAGCACATACATCTCCTAGAATTCCTGAATAGTCACCCATTTGGTACTAGCCAGGCTAAACGTTGCTTAATTTCGGTGATCTGACGAAAACCGGTTTGTCAATGTGATTATGCAGTGTGTATGAGATAGTGGGTGAATGTTTGATATCTTGCATGATGTCCTGGACTCATCTAGAACAAAATGATAAGAAATGTTTTATTTGAATGTTCGAGGTAGACATCATCCTCAGAAAGATAGAACATTTTTTTTTTAATATGTAAAATCACTTGACGGAGATGTGTTAATACTCTGAACCGGAGTAGCAGGACAGTATTAGTGTAAGTAAACATAGGCTTTTACATTGTTGTTAAATTTGTGTCGGCATTTATGTTTGTTATTATTGAATTATTGAATATTTCTGCATTTACCGATCCACGGTTTCCACAAAGTTTCTCGAGTGTGCTCGGCCGCTGCCAGGAATTAATGGAAGCGGCAGATCGCGAAACGTTAACCCGTTACAAGAAAATTATAACTAGGAAAAAACATGAAAATACAATAAAAGAAAAAATTAAAAAAAAACTATATCTAACCCTTACCCTAACCCGTAAACCCTAAACCGTAAACCCTAAACCCTAACCATAATCTGTGAGATTAAAATTATTTTTTTTATTTCTTCCAATTCAAAAAAAGTAGCATTCATAGATTCGTATTAAGTAAAAACAGATAGCGCGTTCGGTAAAAATTGAGGCATGCCTGATCGACCTTTTCTAGTTTTTTTTCCGTCAGCTGCCGAGCGAGCCCGAGCCACTTCGTGTAAATCGCGGGTCGGTAAATGCAGAAGCATCAATTATTAGTGTTATAATAGTTTACCAGATATTATTGCAATAATTTAATGCCCATTTAAAATATTTTAAAATGTTAGTTTAGCTTGTATTGCAATTAAAGAATGTTTATAATATTTATTAGAAATTATAAGAAACAAAAAAGTTTACACTAAATTAATAAGTAATAATTCCTTATTAAACGGTTACTCAAAATTTGTCGCTAATGTGAATATGTAGTTTAATAAATCTCGCACATCAAGTAAAATGGACATATTTTGGAAAGCGGAATAAAAGGGAAGAATTTTCGTAACTTGTGGAGAGTTTGAACCGGACATATGAAAGCGTCCACTTGGCTTTGCCCGGAACATGACGCCAGCCGTTGAAATTATGCTGAGCATCGCCTATGATCAAATCTTAACAACGGTATGAAACAGGAAAATAGTAAAATAAACTCAAATAGTAGAATAAAACAAAAACAACCTACCGTAATTTTGTTTCATTAAATGTTTCATGACAAACATATTCTTATGCACGAGGAGATGGGATTTGCTATAAAGATTTTTTGTATTTTTTGTTGGGATTTTTGCTAGATAATGTTTAACAAAAAAACTTTTTCCGAAACAAATTATTTATTTATTTACTTTTATTTTCTTTCAAAGGTTTTTTAACCAAGGTTCTAGGGAGCAATGTTTTTATATCTTCAAGAATTGTTTTTCTTTGTTTTGTTCAAAATTGAAGTAGTTTTTTTTTCAAAGAAAATTGCAAGAAAAGATTTTCAAAAAGGGTCTATTATAAAAAATGTTTCTTTTCTCAAAACAAATATTAAGAAAAGGTTTGTTTACCACTTCCCCCGCTTACCCAGCCTCTCCTTGCAATTACGCATCTAACGCCACAGTTGATGCAACTTTAGATTCATTTCTCATCAAGACAACAGAAAGAACAACTACTACTTCGGACGTCTGCAGTTGTTTGTCAATATTGATCAATTCATAGTTCTCTTAGTCTTCATACTTTCCATGTAACATCGAGTTTCTCTTTTCTTTCTCTTCCAATATTTATGCGAAAGTCGTCTGCTCGTTGCTACGCATTGTGATTGGCTAATTGGCGTCTTACATCAGATTACAGGCAAACCCGAATTATATTTTTTAACAAATGTCACAGAAGTCTATTGTACAATTTGAGTGTTTAAGGGAATGTTTTCTTTAGGAATTGCTATTCGGAGAATTCTCACTTTTTAGAGGGTTTCTTAACGTGTTTTTATTTAAGCGAGATATTTTTAAAATGAGCCGATTTAAAAAAAATATTTTCCGTAAAAACACGTTCTTCGATTTATGATGTGTGATAACAAGAGCATGTTATACGATAAACAGAAAAAAATAGGAGTAAGAAATGAAAAAGCGATATTTATATATGTTTCACATGGAATTTTACAACAGTGGGAATGACATAAAATGATATTGAATATTTTTTGAGTTCTTGTAAGAACAAGCTAAATTCCCTTGTTCTTACAAGAACTCTAGTATATATATATATATATATATATATATATATATATATATATATATATATATATATATATATAAGTAAAAATTACAATTAAATTTACCAAAATGATCCAAGATGGTAAAATTAAAGTATATTATAAATATTAAAGAATTAATATTTATAAAATTATCTCAGCCAGATGTAAAAGCTCGATAAAGCCAAATAGGAGATAGAGCTTATAATATGAGCAAACAGTTAATAAAATATGTTAAAAAACGCTTTGAAATGAGTTAAAAACATATGTAATCTGAAAAGGAAACACTAGATAAATGGATAGTCCTTAATCCGCGGAGTTTCGAAGAAATACTTTACTTCTCATCAGAGGGTAGGAATTAGCAAAATGCGGGATCGGATTTTGCATGCAGAAGTATTTGATGAAACAACAAGTAAGTCAAAGATCTTACTTGAAAACAAAAATGTGAAGCAGAGGGAATATGGTGAAGAAAAAGGTGATTACACATGAATGGATAGTCTGGTGGAAGATAAAAAAAATCCAGTGACGGTAAAATCCAAATTTATAACTTCAAGAAAGTTAAAAGAATTTCCATTTGTACAAGTAAAATCCAAGGAAATCCCGTAATTGGAAGAAGAGTGTCCATAATAATCCAAAGGCAGAAATCCATGGAATAATTCACAAAAATGTGTACAAGGAAAAAAGAAAAGATTCCAATAATATTAATAAAAGAAAAATAAGATATGCAAGGTTCCTTCAATAAGTTTCCAGACTTTTTTTCGTATAGGCTATTTTATTGATAATACACAAATGAAACTCTAGTTCCCTTCGAAGTAATCACTTCCGGTTACAATGCACTATTTGTACCGTTCCAACAACTTCTGGAAGGTACCATTGAAGTCTTCTTGTGTGAGAGTGTTACTAATCCTCGCAACAGCCTCTTTCATCTACTTAATTGTCTCATAACAACAGCCAGTAATGTTACCTTGGCCTTAAGAAATAACCAAGACTGAAAGCGGGCAACGTATGGACTATAGGGAGGGTGAAGAACTCTCTTGGTGGCTATCTTGGTCAAATAGCCTGTGGCGAGGATGGGGTTCTCTCGGTATCTTTGGGAAAATCTTCGCGCAAATCTACTTCATCTTCAGTTCATTACGAATAAGTGTGTGTAGAATTCCCACACTGGCATCAAACTACACTTACTCTCTCTATAAACATACGACAGTCCTTATCCTTAAATTCGTTATTTGGTCAAGCAATTCTGTGTTCTGACGTCCGAACCCCACCCACAGCTTTCATCATCCCTTACAGACTCGCTGCTTTCCTTAAATCTCTATGCCACTTAAAAACTGATGCTGAATTCATGCATGATGGCCTAAAAGCAGCCTGAAGCATTCTATACGTTTTATGGGGGAGACGGTGGTCATACATTTTGTCAGTTCTTGACAAGAATACCCTACGCTAAACACTCTCATCAAAATACTACATTCACTTTATGGTTTAATCCTACTTAGCTAATCTCTAATATATATATATATATATATATATATATATATATATATATATATATATATATATATATATATATATTATTTAACGTATGGATTTATGCTCTAATAACTTTTTTACCCGAAATACTAACATTTGGAATTCCCTCCCTTTCCCCTGTTTTCCTGACTGTAAAAACATGCAGAAATTATAATATAGTATGAACAACTACCTTGATTTATAGCTCCTCACTTGGGGTTGCATTAATTCACAGTATTTGAACCCTAATTCACCGTAGTCTCTTCCGGTTCAACGGCAGCATGCCTTGTTTTGAGTGAATAAAAATAGTGTTTTTAATTCTGTCTTTAATATGCCGACGCAACATCGATAAGAGTATTTTCTTCAAGACGCATGTCACAACAGCACGATCCAATCATGGTGTTCCTGTTGGTATTTGCTCTTTCGTCATCCATCTGGATGTAGGCAGCAATGTAAGATAAATACTATAAACTTGTCCTCACACGAAAAAAAGTCACATACTTGTAAGTCCGGATATTTCGCAGGCCAACCACAAAGGGCATAGTACTACAAAATTCCATCTGCATCCTCCTGTCCTTATTAGTTGGTGTCTGGATAAGGCGTTGCCGGTGAATCGATAGATCGCAAGCTTACTGTGACCCGTCCTTCGCATGTCAGCAAGGTGTCTTAGTGTAGCAAGACCCGTCAATCTATTTTGTTGGCCTTAATTTCGCAATCGGGTTGATATGTCGCCGCTTCGTCGGTCTGACCCGCTAGAAGGAAAATGATTTCATGCACACAAAAGAAAAAACAACTCGTTACTCTATTCTACTGATTAAATTCAAGATAAGATATACAAATATATAGTTATATACAATTGTCCATAGTTGATTTTGACAGACTCCATTGAGTAAATGGGTGATTTATCTCGGTATTGCAGTGGGAATGATGCGGGAAGAGAGAGTGTGGCGACTCTTTACAAGCTGAGATAGTATCAGACTCAACAATTTGGACTCCGAATTCAGCTTCAACTGCCGGGTTCGACTCTGCGCCCCGTTCATATACTCAGGGGAGACGTGAAACTGGGGTTGGTCCCTGGACTAATCGTATCTAGTTACATCACGGAAGGGGGAGGTCTTCTTCTTCCCGAGTGCACCTGTGGATCTGCAAGCGTTCTCATGCCCCGAAAGTTCATTCCCCGTGACCTCTGGGTCGCGCACATTTACTTAAACTATAAACATCCTTAGTCTTGAACTCTAAGCTATTCCATTTTCGGAGTACAATTTACAAAAAATGATATTGTCCTCGATTTTCATAATAATGAAAATCACAAATCCAATCTTTCTCTCGACAAGGTATTTTGCCGTCACCCGGGCACACCAATGATAATTGAAGAATAAAATCATCAAATTTTTCCGGCTTCTCTAGTATTTCGGGAGTCTTGACCTCTCCCCGTGGGGAACTAAGCCGTTCCCTGGACGGTCACGTAACATTACGACTTGCTTAATATGTGAACTTCCGTAGAAACACTTTAAGTACAGCTCATTGTTACCCCGGAACTCCTAGTCGTCCTAGATTTATTTTTCTTCACACAGACACCAGATTTATTGAAACTGTTTAAACCACTCGTTTATTTTCGGTATATAATACAATTAAAATTATGCATTTTTACCTGGCCATGGTTGATGGAACGAGAACAATCTATCTTAATAAAGTGTTCAGGTTGTAATTTTGTGCAAGTTCGATATTACGATTTCTGAATTCAATAAGACGCGCCTGAGGGTGGTCGGAGGTTACATCACCCGTTTTTTTATTAATTATTTAAGAATACCTTTAAATATTAACAGATTCTATGTATTAAGCGAATTAATTGATAATTGAATTAATCTCATAACTCGTGTATTGTTTTTGTTTCATGTTCAATGAAAAGATCCGTTGTCGAGGGCTGATATAATGTTGTGAGGTCGCCGATTGTGTATTGACTTTTGACTGTGTAAAAGCTCTTTTTCCAAGTTGTCAAGTAAATCCTCTTTTCATATGTTAAAGCTAATACAATCTTGATAGCGATATGTTGTATCCGCTTTTCGCAGCCAAAAAAGGTTAATTAACTTTCAAGATTTCCATGTTTAATCCGTAATTTGGTTTAATTTTTATTCTTTAAGCTATTGCTTACACGTTTTAATTAGCTTAGTTTCTTTATATTGATTGCATTTGGTTCGCATCGCGTTGTCCTTTCTTTTCTTCTCCATTCTTTTATATATTTGAAGATAATTTTATTTAAGGACTGACACATTCGAAAGGATAGCTGGCCTGTTGAAATACAATCTTTTAATTAGGTTTCAACCATATCTTTAATCTATTCCATTTTCAAAGTGCTTCTTTACACATTTATTCGTCTATCTTTTAGGGAAAAGGATGGGTAGTGTCTAGGAAGACCATTTTGGATGACGATAGCGTATTTTTGTTTTCCCAAATCTAATATATATTTGGTATAAAAGTTATGTTTTAGCGACGGAAGGAAATTATATATATATATATACATATATATATATATATATATATACATATATATAATATATATATATATAATATATATATAATATATATAATATATATATATAATATATATATATAATATATATAATATATATATAATATATATAATATATATAATATATATATAATATATATAATATATATATAATATATATATATAATATATATATAATATATATATAATATATATAATATATATAATATAATATATAATATATATATAAGATATATATATAATATATATATATATATATATATATATATATATATATATATATATATATATATATATATATATACTCCATATATACTCCAAAATAAAATTATCTAACAATCTACTGGTATGGAAACATGTGATTATTAGTTTTACAAAATATTATTAGCAGTAATATTCTATAAGTATTATCCCATCTAAGTAAAAATTGCTTAATATACAAGATAAAGCAAATAAATCAAATTTTAATCATTCATTTAGTTTAGATCACTTTACCATATTTCTATCAAAGACATTCACTTCGGATTTTACCATGCAATTTGGATGCGAATTTTTATATCATTTTCGTTAACTTCCCTTACTCTATGACATTTAAATACTTAAACAGCTTTTAATTGTGATTTTTCCATGTCTCATTGAGTTTAGCAAATAAGGTGTAAACCATTATAACTATTTGCTAATATTATCTCTTATGAAGAGATGGTAGACATCGAAATCCTATAGCATAAGGAGTTATAATATTTCAAATGTATTTTAGTCTTACATAGAATAATAAAAATCTTTTCATTTGAAATTTAAACATTTCACGTCATAAATTTTTTAATTTATTGAATGACTAAAATTAATATATATATATATATATATATATAGAGAGAGAGAGAGAGAGAGAGAGAGAGAAAGAAATGCTTTTACATAAGCAGTAATATGTTTCTACACAGTCATGACCATGTTTACGGTCAACTAGTTACAAGTAATTAGAGACCTCTTCAGACGATACAACTAATACGAAAGTAAATTTTGCAATGAAAATATTAGGTCTTCAGCGTCAAAGGGAATTAATATCAAGAGGTTCCGGCACATGTTGTAAAAAAATAGGAATAAGATTTAGTTGTATATAAGGAATACCTAATAGGGGTGTTGGGTAGGGTCTTTGCTGAAATATAAGAAAAAAGAGAAAGTAATGGGGGTGAACAAAACAGAGGTAGAGAGAACAAAAGACTGAAAAGAAAGGTATATGCATGCGTGTGTGATAGCCGTCCTAAATCTTAAACATACTAGTGCGTAATAGTAATTTTATGATGTGTGAGTGAAATGGGTGTGTACATGCGGGTATACGTGCGTGCGTAAATATGTACTCATACATGTTTATATGGTTTAATTGATTTATAAACATGGTACATGAGTACATGAATATATGCCCATGCAAGTGTATATGGTTTAATTGATTTCTTAAAATAAGCATGGCAATAATCGTACATAATAAATAAACCATCATATATTTAATACGTAAATTCGAATAAGCAAAAAGAATTGAAATTAGTTAACCTATTTCACCATAACAGATTCAGTAAACGATTATAATTAATATAATATATTTATATGAATAAAATTAAATAATATAAGAATTAAATTATATACATATATAGTGCCGCTATATATATATATATATATATATATATATATATATATATATATATATATATATAGTGCCGTCTATACATATATATATATGTATATATATACATATATATATAAATATATATATATATATATATATATATATATATATATATATATATAGTGCCGCCAAAAAGAAAGTTTAAAAAATTAGCTTATAATCGAGAATGCAAAAAAGAAACTCCGCAGCAACAAATTAGCTTAAAACCAGCTTAAATTTTCCCCTGATATAATATCCACCTTTTAGCATTTCTAATCGTAATTGTTGTTGTTTCTAGGTTATACAACGTAACATTTAGTCCATATACAACGAGTCTATCTTACTGATCGTCAGGAGCTCATTAGTCTCCACCTTTCTGGTTTATCCAATCGAGAAATCGGCTGCAGATTGAAATGTGATGAGAAAACGGTACGAAAGCCTGTGCAAAACACCAAAACACCGGCAGTGTTCGTGATTCCCCTAAATCTAGTCGTACTATAGCTACTTCTAACAGGGAAGACAATGCTATCAAGATCCGCAGCCTAAGAAACAGATTTTAAACGACTTGCAATCTTGTTTAAATGTTCTCTCTTTCTACTGTCAAGAACAGATTAAACGACTTTAATTTGCAATGATGTGTTGCAAGACGCAAGCCAATGATTTCTGAAAGAACAGAAGGCGCTGTCTGGACTTCGTCAGATGCAATAAAGATCATGACTCTTCATATTGGTCAAAGAGTGTTTTTTAGCGACGAAAGCAAGTACAATAGGCTAGGCAGTGATGGTAGGCAGTGGGTCCGTCGGAAGAAAGACGAAGAATTTAATCCTAGGTGCTCAGTAATAACGCTGCAAGGTGGTGGAAGTTCGGTTTTGGTGTGAGACATTATTAGTACCAATGCTCGAGGGCCTATAGTTCGCTTGCAAGATCGAATTAATTATATGTTGACTGAGCATTTTCTACCCTACTTTGGTCGAAATTTGGATGATAATCCCATCTTCATGCAGGATAATGATCCCATTCACACAACACACAAAAGAATAAAAGGCCAATCAAATGAAGTACAGTTTGTTTAAGCAGTTACATTAAATTAAGCTTAAATTTGCATTTTTTTTAAATTACAAGTGCGGACTTTGCTTTTTGCCGTCTATATATACTTCTGTTGCCGGGGTTAAAATCTCTCGACTGGCGCTACACGTGACACCCTACACTGATGATTCCCGAAAGGATGAAACACTAGTGTCTGTAGGTATTTAATAATTATTATTGTAAATAATTATGTCAGGCCCTTTGAGAAACTCGTTTCTTATCGTTGAGCACTTTCAGTTGTAATAAAGTCAGTCAACTTAGCTCAGATGTGCAGATCGTCATATAATGATTAGATCACTCTCACTGACGTTAAACGCATTTAATAAGAATAAATGTTTAATTTTAACTGCATCTCTCGCGAATGGCGGTAGCTGAATAGTTCGGGTTCTTTCTAATGAAGCCAGACATGGCTTCTGTTGACAGCGTTCGAATTTCTTGACTGGCGTTAATCGCGACACCCTGCACTGATGATTCCTGAAACGATGACACACTAGTGTCTGAATATATTTAATTATTATATATATATATATATATATATATATATATATATATATATATATATATATATATATATATATATATATATATATATATAGCGTTGTTCGAGATAGAATATGACTATCTTCTTATTCAGAAGAACTGGACTATATTGTTTTTTTGGGTGAATGCTTTTTTTTTTTTTTTTTCTTTTTTGCATGTCATATTTTCATCAATATCATGGGATATAGTGTATATAAAACGAGATTAATTGAAATAAATTCATCAACTTTGAACATTGCAACGAACCCCTGGGTGGTCCTTGAAATCAATGACACCCGCTGTGTACCTACCCCAGGTCTTAACCCCTTAAGGTAACTATTAAACTGAGCTATAATTCTTTAATTAGACAATTGTGATTTGGATTTAATAATGGCGCAAAGCCCGTGAGCACTTCACACTGATGGCAAAAATAAATGCTGTACATGCAGACAAAAAAAAACAAGAATCCAGAAAACTGACATTCAGAAAATGCTTCGCTTTCTTTTATTAATCGATAATTTTTCAATCGAACTTCATTTGGTTAATGCTTTTAATTGCCTCCAACAATAGATCGCATTTTTTCATTAATGGCGGACATCTTCTTGTTTTTCGTTTTTCAATGTTTCTTCGCATTTTTTTAGATGTATTCATTCGATTATACGAGAGATTAGACGATCGAGTTGGCATGATTAATTTTGAAATACTGCGTTAAAGTACAGAATAGAAAACCGTCGTCAATTCGTAAACAAAAAAATAAAACAACAGTACTTCTCCCGAAAATTAGGGACATGAATATCAAACATCTTATACTATACACTATGTTGATAAGTTAAAGTAATATAGTTGAAAATTATTGAAAATTTCTTCTAATATTGTCGTTATCCTTTTATATGCTAACTCGTGCCCACTGTGTTTCCTATAAACCGCATTGATATAGCCTCCAAACACTTCTTTCATGAAACAACAAATAATATGTATTATTGGGATTACTCAGAATAACGTTCCTATCTTGTATGCTCTCCATTGATATCAATCGTCAGCTAAAAAAAAATAAAAACAGAAACATTGTAACAAATAATTTATAGGAAATGCAGTGAAATTTAATTTTCTTACCGGCCGGTATACTTTTAACATGTGGAAACTCTTTATGAGACTTGATTTCCAACTGGCATATTAATCTACGGAAAACAATAATAGCTGCTGAGATAATAGCCTCACTTCGCTTAATTCAGGCGACTGCATGTAGTTTTACAATAGGTTCCGTTTTGGAACGATCTACCTTGCCTCTTTAACTTACGGGTTTTGTAAGGTAAATATATTTTTAGTATATTTTCAGCATAGAATTAATGAAGTTCAAGAAATTCTTTGTTTACGACCTGTCGCATCTTATGCAGTCTAGCATATAATGATTTAAGTTTAAGTCTTGTCTTTATTTTTAATATTTTTGTCGATTTTTCAAATGTACATAGGTTATTGCTATGTACCAAACCTCAGTTCTTTGTTGCATTTTGTGACCCTCTTGTATTGTGTTAGTTGTGTTTTAGTGTTATTAAAATGTGTTAAAGGTTTTTTTATGTTGACGTCTGCTTTTTATTGTTTTGGTTGTTATAATATGTTGCATAGTTTATTGTTTTGGTTGATTAGATGTTTTGTTATCTCTATGAAGAGTTTTGGATTGCTTGTGTTTTTTGTAGAGAGTTATGTTAAGATCTGCTGTTATTTTCAATTTTGTAGTTTTATACTTGATCTAATAGTATTTTTCTGCTAGTACTCTACCCTTTTGCATTAGTTGTGAGAGATATCTTTTTGTTAATTTTTTTCGTAGTTTTTTTAGTTCGGCCACTCGGAGGAATTTATTAGTGACTATACTACAGATTCTGCATGTAAGGAGATGCAGTATAGATTGTAGGTAGTGTTTTGAGTGATAGATAAATCTGAGGTATTGTTAAGCATCCATAGAGTCCTAGTAGATATCTGTGATGATGTGGTTGTTTCTGATTTTAACCAGTATATCTAGAAATAAGTTATTCTTTGTGACTGCGTTCTAGTGTGAATTTAAGTTTTTGTGTATGATCTGGAGTATATTGGTTACTTTTTTATGAACTCCCCTCATATAGGTTCCCACAAAATAAAACAATCATCTAGGAGTCTCATCCAAGATTTTATGAAGTGTGTTTGATATTTTGTTCGCATTTTTGTTTTGCATGTTTCTATAGGATGTCTCCTAAAATAAGTGTTCTGGTGGCATATGTTGGTGTCCTTTCGTCCATGTTGATGTACTTTCCGCTATTAAATTTAATAAGCTGTAAACGGTAGGTGTAATTAATATTGTTCCTGGATCTACTGTTTTAGGTAAGGATCTTAGAAGCGGATGCCTCATATGAAGCTTTTGACTTGTTCAATACATGGATGTAGAAATATGTATATTAAGTTACTTAGTTTGTTTCTTGGAAAGGCTGGTCCTGCTACTATTGGTTTTGATGTAAAGTCACTGGAGTTTAAAGCACAAAGCTACTAACTCCCGAAAGTATCCCGTACCTCTATAAAGCCACCATTAGCCATGTATGGAGTATTGTTGTCATATTTGGGCTGGTGCATCTGCTACTAGTCTCTCACACCTGGACAAGGTTCAAAAGAGAGTTGCCAACCTGATAGGCCCTGAACTGTCATCTAAGCTTCAGCCTCTGTCCCATCTACGAAATGTAGCATCCCTCTGCCTGTTCTACAAGTACTTTAAATGTGAATGCTCCGACAAAAACTGCAAGCCTCGTACTCCCTTGACGTAAATACCCCCGACAAACCCGACAAGCAGCTAAATCCCACCCCTTCCCAGTAGAGATCCCTAGAGGTAAGAGAGCCTTTTACTCCAGTAGTTTCTTCCCCAGAACCGCTAGACTTTGGAATTCCCTTCCGGGTTACTGCATCT
This sequence comes from Euprymna scolopes, assembly GCF_053919585.1. Taxonomy (NCBI): domain Eukaryota; kingdom Metazoa; phylum Mollusca; class Cephalopoda; order Sepiida; family Sepiolidae; genus Euprymna; species Euprymna scolopes. Next base: position 54,033,640 of record NC_136505.1, read on the forward strand.
CCAACTGTACTGACATGCAGAAGTTCAAGTGTAACGTGAACCGACATCTTGCTGCCAAACTCCCCACATAGTACCCCTGTAGATTATGTCCCTGATAGTAGCCCCCTACATCAAAGTGGCAATGTGCCTTGTTTGGGGTGAAAATGTAATAATAAAAAAAACAAATATACATTCTGATTTTTTTGTGTTCATAGCATTTCTCATCTCATTTGAATAGTGTATTTTTGATGGCCCCGAAATAACGTGTATTTTGCGGTAAGATTCATTATGAAATCTTTTCATGTTGAAATGATGATATTTTCTATGTTGATGTAAGTACATATCTGAGACACTGTGTGTGTGTGTGTGTGTGTGTGTGTGTGTGTGTGTGTGTGTGTGTGTGTGTGTGTGTGTGTGTGTGTGTGTGTGTGTGTGTGTGTGTGAAGCGATTTTAAATTCGTTTTTGAAACATATGCATTTTATACTTGTAGGTTTTACAGTCCAAAAGGTACTCTGAAAGACAGGAATTCCAAAAGTCAAGGATACGAAACCTTCGTTAAAAGAGAGAAAATCCACAGACAAGTTTCCAGAAATAATTTCATTGATTCAACAATTTTGAAAAAAAAACATCCAAAATAAGTTCCTTGCATTGTAAAAAAAAGTTCATGTCAAGTTTGCTGATTTTATTTTCGCTCTAAAATACGTAGAATATGTAAGAAAAACGAGGGACGCAATCGGTGAAGGATGTTACGTAGCTGACAGAAGAATAAACACCTATTAGAGTACTTGCTGTTTCCAAAATAAAACGTGATATGGCATAACGAATGCTTTTAAACAATTGCCAAAAGAAAGCTACTGAGTAATCAGTTGAATGTGAAACTTTAAATCCATAAAACGGATTTTGTATTCATGTCAGTCACCAACATCTTCAACGAGCTTCACCGGCCATTGTTGCGATAGCTTGTTCCCTGTTGACTAAGGTATGTCACTGGTCCTGTGCAGTCCTAGGTGGTCCACCCTTCCGGTCTTTGCCTTCTCCCTTTGAGAATCCCTCGAGGTGCCTCTGCCGGGGAACTCCGACCAGGATATCTAGGCATTTTATGCAGGTCAGAGTGCTATTCCTCTAGGGTGTTGACTTTTCAAATCCCACTTTACGACCCTTGTATCACATCATCCCGCCGTGGGAGAGAGATAAATAACTTCACCGGTGGAGTCGCGTGTAGATCGCAATGTGGAGAGAAGAAACTCAGACATTTGGGAAGCCGGATCTGTAGCTGTACTGTACCGTGTTGTCAAGTTGCTGGGAAACGGTTCCCCATCACTTGGGATGAGAACTGCGGCAAGAACTAAGAATAGAATTCGCATTTCGTCGGTATCGCCGTCGGCTCAACATTTCAAGATTTGAAGATTTCAGAAATCAATCCCTCCCACACACTCTTACTGATACACGTGCCAGTTAAGGCGGACTGACAAGGTCGAGCAGATCATAAACTTTCTTTTCGTAGTGAGGGCAGGATGTCAAAAGTGACACGCGCAGAAACGTCAAGTAAAATTTACTATTAAATATGGCTCTCTTTATGAAAAACACTCCATACCTCCCCCCACAGTCTTGCAGATAGAAAGACGCCATAGTTCTCGTAAACACTCTTCTAGTTGAGCGGATATTACTATACACCTGAATTCTAAATAAAAAAAATGAAACATGCAGCTATCATATCGATATAAAATTTACGAGGAACAAAAGAGAAAGAAAGAGAAAATACTTTTTCGGGCCGTAAGACAAGGAAACTACCAATTCCGTACAGATGCTTTCAAAACGATATCTATTAAAACTCTTTATGAAGCTAAATTCATTGGAATCCTATTAAGATATTACGTGAATACATCCATAGAGACATACAAGATATCTCATAAAATGTACTCACACTTTAATTTCAATCGGCGTTCTCCGAACAATAATGGTCTTCAATATGGGCATCTGCACATATAATTCTTCAATTACATTTGTCTTCTTTATTCGAAGTCATTCTATTTTACTCTATATTCATGTATAAAAGTTTTATTGTCATTCAAAGTGTGAGTACATTTTTACATTTTTGAGATGCCCTGTATAATAATTGAGTCGTACTCGATTACAGCCGTTTCTTACAATTACTTAGCTTTTATATGACCCTTTACACTATGCCGATCTATGCGTACTCACAAAACGCGCGCAACTATTTTACATATTCTATGAAATATGTGATATCCAATCGATGCCAATAATTCATCATAATTATTGTCGGCGCAGGTTTTTTTTTTACAAATCAAGTATCGGCAGTAAACACTACAAGATCCAAGGGAGAAGCAAAGAACTCGATAGGAAGACAATTTAAATTATAAACTTTAGATACGCATACATACTAGTGTTAGGACTATTAATCGGAAAGATAAAAATGAAACTGGGAAGAATTATACCAGATAAATGGCCCATAAAATAACACCTGTAAAAATAGCACGAGTGGATAAATAGGAGGAAAATACGAAACAACATATTGACATGTATATATACAAACATACGTACATATACTTACATACAGCTAAACATGTGTATATATACGTACATATATCCATAAATACATACAAATATGCATATATAATTACTTTTGTACGTACAAAAACACAGACACGTGCATACATACATATATACGTTCATGCATACAAGAACATACGTATATATATATATATATATATATACTTATATACATCTATACAAGCATATACGTATATATATATGTATATACATCTATGCAAACATACTTTGTTTATATATATAACATACATACGACACATATATGTGCATGTATACGTGCGTATATACAAACACAGACAACCAATAAAAGAAAATAGGATCAATGCGGTTTCAGCAAGACATTAATAGAATCCAACCAAAATATTAGGATTTCTACTGAAAATACAAATATTTCTGTTTTATACACACACACACAAACACACACACATATACATACACATACATACATAAATACGAACATACATACATACATAAATACGAACATACATACGTACGCATATACATATATGTACATACAGACAAGCATGCGTACAAACGTGTATACATATGCACACATATAAATATATATATATATATATATACTTACAGATGTACATGCATACAAACACACACACATATTATAAAGTACATGTATACGTAGATAAATATAAACACTAGTACATGTATACTTACTTGCTGCCATACATATATATATAAGCATGCATATATATTTGCATAATACATACAAATAGACATACATATATTAGTACATAATACGTACAAATAAACATCTGGGTATACGTATATACATGCATGCATATATATACAAACGTACATATGTACGTACATACAAAAAACCTGCACACACACACACGCACACACACACACACACATATATATATATATATATATATATATATATACGTATATGTCAGCTGTCTGAAAAGTAACGGGACTTGAGTCCCCCACCCACCCAAAAAATACAGTATTTTTTTCTTTATCGAATACACTCTTCCATCCTTCTATGGCAGGCTTTTTACGCACTTATGGAGTGCCACTCAGCTTCGCCATTACTGTCTTCTCGGTTGATTCCACGCTTTCAGCACGTGTTACTTTGATGATCTGTATGAGCCTGAGAAGAATGGAAATGCTACAAAAAAAAAATTGTAAAAATTCAACAACTCCGAAAATCTACGATTACAGTATGTGCCCGTAAAGATATCATATAAAATGAGAAACACAATCTGGTAATCCATGTTTACTCCATAGCCCACATTGGACACTCGAAACTGTTAATTCTCATTCATACAAGCATATTCACATGATTTCATTTCACACATACAAACGCAAAGATAACTATTATATTTTATTGAAATACAGCATTAAAGTTTTTAAAAAATAACTTGGTAGAATGAAATACAATGCAGATTTGTTACAGATAGACACAAACTGAAGCAAATTAAGACATATAACATTGGAATGGATTATGCAGATTCACCTTTATGCATGTTGGAACTAAACCAAACACATATCTGACGAAGGAATATTTTCTCGAAATATTATAAACACACTAGACAATGCTTCAAGCAAATTACATTAACCTCTTATAAAGATGCTTGTTCAACTCTACAGTACAAAAGACTGGCGATTAGTTGAAAAATGTTGATGGTGCTATTCTGGCACCGATTCTATTATTGCTACTCTGGTACTGCCATATTAGGGTAGGAGAGTGTTACTTTTTTACAACATGTGGTGTTTCTAAGCAACAATCATTTCAATACCAACTTATATTAACGTTGCTTAACTTAGCTTATACAAGTAAACTCAAATATTTAGACTTTCGCAGTATTCAAAAAATGACAAGATAAAACGACGCCCTATATATACCTGGGATAATTATGAAGTAAAAAAAAACACCCCATCTTATGCTCTGAAATACATCAGATCTTGAAATCAGCTGAATGGTAAAGAATCTGGGCTAATATTTTTGCTGATATTTTTTTTTCTGGAAATAATATACTCTTAAAGATTATACAGGGTGCGGCAAAAATATCTCCCACATTTTGTCATACAATCTTCCCAGTCGCGCTTATGCAGTTTCTGAGCAATCATTAATTGGTATGGATGGAAAAGTATATCATTGTGTAGAATTCTTCTCACTCTTCGATCAGACAATCGAAAGGCCAAAGCATGTTTGCGAACTGAATGTGTAGGAGACTGAATTACAGACAGTCTGACAGTTCGAATACTGTCTGACGCTCGAGTGCTTCGCGGCCTTCCAGCTGGCTTTATTTTAATTGCTGAACCTGTAGCTCTGAAATTTGCAACCCATAGCTGCATTGATTTTCTATCTGGAACAGAAGCATGCCGTCCTAACTTGTAATGAACTCGGAAGCTCCCTGTGTTGCAGTTACAGATTCGTCATTCTTCAAAAACATTTCTACAGTAAAAGCACGATGTACACCAATCCGAATCATAAACCTGAAAAATAAACGAAAAGTTATTAGCTAAATGAAAACATCATTGGTACCTACGTAAGTTCATTAACAATATACAGTTAAAATTTCAAAATGTAGGTGGTATTTCTGCCGCAACCTGTATTACGTTTTGTTTCATTCGAAATTATATATATTTATTGTCAAATATGTCTCTCTTTATGAAAAATACTCCATTAATCCCCACAGTTTTGCAGATAGAAAGACGCCGTTGTTCTCGTAAATACTCCTCTAGTTGAACGGCCATTACTAAACACCTACATTCGAAATAAAACAAATAAACATATGCATATATTAGTGATGGGACGATTCTTATATTTTTTTTCACGATTCCAATACAATTAACGCTTTTGTTTTAAATTTCCGATTCCGATCCAATTGCCGATTCCGATTTCGATTATTTTAAAAATCTCTTATTATCTAGTTGTAAAGTTCTTTTGTTTTTACATTCTTTTCAGATAACCATAAAAACGCATGTATCATATACATATATTTTCTCAAATGTAAAACATACACTTTGGAGTAATCTATGGATTTCAATTTTACTATCAATGTAAAATCAATAAGTATTTTTCATTTCATCATTAGTACTAACAATGGAAAGTAAGGCTTTAAAAAAAAGATAAAATGAAAATAAGCCATTAAAAGAATCGTTTTAGCATCGGAAAATTATTTTTTCTGATTTCGATACCGATTCCGATAATCCAAAAAGTTACGATTTTTCCGATTCTGATTCCAATTAATCGTCCTAACACTAGTATATATATATATATATATATATATATATATATATATATATATATATATATATATAACCCCGGGATACGGTGGCCTTAGGATACGGGTTTTTTTCCAGTTTACGATGTGGAATATGATGTTTTCCGGCATTTGGTTACGGTATTTTCCCTTCCTTATGGTGTTATTTATAATGTTATTTGATTATATACATGTGTATTATATACTGTACTGTATTTTGTTACTAATTTTTAATGTCGTATTCCGGGGTTCTAGTGTATATATATATATATATATATATATATATATATATATATATATATGCATGTAAATATGTGTGAGCGTGTGTAACTATGTTTTTATTGATATGTCAAAATAGTTGCTGTATATCTATATACACACCCAAATATAAACATGCATATACTTATGAATAAAAGTAGTCTTTTAAAATTAGAACAGAACCGATTGAAGGCAGCATAAAAAAAGCTTATATATATATATATAAATATATATACATATATATATATATATATATATATATATATATATATATATATATATATATATGAATTATGTGGCCGTATTTTAGACAGCATATTTTGCATATACTCTCAGGGCTCTATATCCTCCAAGAAAATGTTTTACAACAATAACTGGAACGGAAATTTAGATAAATAGAAAACAATAATATACTAAATATTTTACCTGTTAAAAACAGATAAAAGTTATTCCTTGTTGAATTAGAATAAATGCGTTATGATAAATTGATTGTTAACTATGGTTAAACCTGTGCTCATTTTTTGCATAAAATACTAATCCATATTAGTCCTTGTTTATCCATTATTGTTTATCCTATTAATCCATAACTGTGCATTGAACGGATATCATTATACTTTGTTGTATATCACAATAACAAACGTCTATACAAAATTTAAGCGGGGTTTTCCAGTAGTTTCTGCGAAATTTTGGAACGGACAGACAGAGAAAGAGAAATATAATATAGACTACTGGCATACGCATTTCTATATATATTCTCTTGCCACAAATCGCTGTATATTAGAGCCCCGATTTAATTTATTTTTTTCGATTGAATTTTACTCTGGCTTACTTTCTTGATTGGTCAGTGATTCCTTAATAGAGCCTTTGAAATTTGAAACAAAAATCTTCCCTTTCTTATGCAATTCTTATTATCACTTGTTCTTTCCATCTTGCCAAGCAATTAAGTTTGATTGCAGCATATGCAAATAATCTTAAGGCATCAGAAAACCAATGATAAAGATCTAATAAATTCCTGACAAAAATGATAAATTAAAGTTTATTTTTTTACAGTTAGAACAAAATTCATACTAAAAACACATGGCTTCATAATGTTTTTCTTGGCAGAAACGAAGATTCTATGAAGGGGGTTGTCGACGTCGACTGCGGGCACGCTTGTGCCTGACGAGCATGATGCGGGACAAGCAGGTTTGGCCACAGCGGCTGCAGTCAAAAGTCACGTAAGGTGTGGCTGCTGAGTCTTCCCGAATCTTCCTCCTGCAGCAGTTCTTCCGCATATTCTCTTCCGAAGAAGGGCTGCAGGAGGAAGATTCATAATATGTCATATATAAAATAGTTTATCAAAAAAGGCCAAAATATTACTCCTATATAACGCAATTTGGTTCTGTTCCAATTTCTATAAGTTATATATATATATATATATATATATATATATATATATATATATATATATATAGAGAGAGAGAGAGAGAGAGAGAGAGAAAGAGATTTAGAAGGCTATTACAATATAAGGAATGGAATTTTGAGGAAGAAAGACGAAAACAAATGACAATTTGCAAATGAATAAGCAAATATGTATTTGCAAATTGTCACTTGTTTTCATCTTTCTTCCTTAACACCGACCACATTCCATTCCTCGCGGTGTGATAGCCTTCTAAATCTCTTCTACATACATAGCCCACACAATGCTTCAAGCAAACTACATCTAATTTATATATATATATACACACACACACATATATATATATATATATGTGTGTGTGTGTGTGTGTTAATGATGGGACGATGCTAATATTTTCCTGATTCCGATACCATTGCAGATTCAGATCTTAATATTAAACTCTAAAATTGTTATTTCTCCCAATTACCGTTATAACATATGTTAAATGAGCATATAATTTACCAAACGTAAAAATACACCCTATAGCTTTTAGCTTTACTCGTAGTGTAAAATCAATAAACACTTATTTTTATGATTACTACCAGGAATGGAAGATTGTGTGTAAAACGAAATCAAATAAATAAAAATAATTAAAGGAATCGTGTTTGGCATATCTTAATGTTCTGAATTTTCCGATTCCCAAATCCGATTAATCGTCCCAACAGTAATATATATATATATATATATATATATATATATATATATGAAATTTATTACTGTGAGTCTAGAATGAGTTTACATATTGTTTCAGCTATTTAGTCCATCTATGAATTCTGACGATGCTAGTTGGATATTTCCTCTTCTTTTTGAGGATTTTCCCCTAGCTGAAACAATATGTAAACTAATTCTGGACTCACAGTAATAAATTTCCTATATACTGCTCTGGCTACACATTGAGCACTCTAATCCGGTTTTTTCATATATATATATTCCATTCTTTATATAGGGTGCCCAAGAAATCACTAAGGGATCATTAAGTTATTTAAAACTTAAAAAGAATTTTTATTTTTGGTTTTGGTTGTATCTAAATAGTATTTAATGTGATGAAAAAAAAAAAAACGAAAAAAAATTTGTTTATAAAAATAAATATCTTATAAATGGTTTCCATTAAACAATCTCCTTTCTAATGAATGTATCCCAAAGAAAAAGTGCATAGGAATTAAAGGAGAGCATCAGGGATGAAAAGTAAATCGCTATTAAGTGATTATGAAGTCCGTTTTTGACAATGCTTCGGAAAGATGTACGAAATTATGAGACTTAAAATGGAAACCATTTTTTTAAAATTTGTATTAATTACTACAATTTATATATATATATATATATATATATATATATATATATATATATATATATATATATATATATGTGTGTGTGTTTGTGTGTGTGTGTATGTATTATGTATGTGTGTGTATGTATGTATTATGTATGTATGTATAATGAAAATAAAGTTGAAATAGCTTTAATTTTATTAAAGTTTCATAGTTTTCAGCGATCATCAGAACTGTGCGTTTTTATGTAAGTTCATCTACTAAACCCAAATGCATATAGATTCGGAAAAAGAATCGAAAAAGAAATGAAAAAGATCTCATGTAATAAGTATCCCGTTTTTTTTTTATTTTGTTGTTTTTTTTTGTTTTGTTTTTTTGTTTGTTTGTTTGTTTGTTTGTTTGAATGGTTGGTCTACCCAACAAAAAGGCTGTGACAGTAATAGGGTAATTTTATTACCTTATCAATTGGAAAGAAACACTCACGTGCATTGATAATAAATTAATAATAACTGTAATCATCATTGTACAAACCGACATATATATCAATGTAAATGTAAATATCTCTAAATATAATTCTATATTTTTTCCGGCCTGGTATCATGTAACATGTATACACGACGCGCACCTGACTTTATTATGAGGAAGATTTCATATATATATAATCATATATAAGTTTTCATATATATATATATATATATATATATATATACATATATATATATATAATTTTATATATATAATTTTATATATATATATAATTTTATATATATATATAATTTTATATATATATAATTTTATATATATATATAATTTTATTTATATTTATATATATATAATTTATATATAATTATATATATATATTTTATATATATATATATACATATAATTTTATTTATATATATATATAATTTTATATATACATATAATTATATATATATAATTTTATATATAATTTTAGATATATATATTATTATATAAATATAATTATATACATATAATTATATACATATATATAATTATATATATATATATATATATATAATTATATATATATATATATATATATATATATATATATATATATATATATATATATATATATATATAAAGGCTTAGCTTCTATTCGCCAATGCAATGCATGGAAAGCATCAAAAGTACAGAAAAATTCATCCATATATTTTTTTTCAGAATAAAATAATATGAATAAAAATACATTTAATATAAATATAAATATATCCATAGTTTTTATGCATATATATATTTATATGCAAATACACATATATAGACATATGCACAAACAATTTAACTGGGGAATATATAAAAATACCTATGTATATAATGTATATATGTACAGACATGTATATTTTTAAGTATATATATCTGTAAAGCAGTACTTTCTATATAAACTTTTTTTATTTTGTGTATATACCAGAAATATGTTTAAACAAACACACATATATTCATATATTGATATATACATATATACAGTTGTATGTGTGCACATGAAAAGTTTTAGCTGCTCAAATCATGCAGATATATAGCGAATAAATTGTGTATGCATAAAAATCATTTTTACAATACTTCTGTTCTACTTGTTGGTAAATGCTGATTTTTATTGGATTTACATCTAGGAAATCGTAACAGTACAATCATTAATAACTATACATACGTGTATATATATATATATATATATATATATATATATATATATATATATATATATATATATATAAACATATATATATAAATTATATATATATATAGATATATAATTTATATATATATATGTTTATATATATATATATATATATATATATATATATATATATACACGTATGTATAGTTATTAATGATTGTACTGTTACGATTTCCTAGATGTAAATCCAATGAAAATCAGCATTTACCAACAAGTAGAACAGAAGTATTGTAAAAATGATTTTATGCAGACACAATTTATTCGCTTTATATCTGCATGATTGGAGTAGCAAAAAAAACGGTCAATTTTTTTAAATTTTGACCCCTATTATGACCTCTTAACATTTATTGTTTTGGACTCAAATCAAGTTATTAAGTTAGATCCATGTCGAAGGAAACTATATCTAAAATTTCAATTGTTTATACCGAAAATTGTCGGAGGGTTTTGGTAGACTTCTCAAAGCACAAATCGTTGAACTTTGACCTTTTAACAGCTAAATTTCTGGCCGAAAACCGATCACATAGATTTCCCAAAATCTTAGTACCCTGTATATCAAATTTCGAGTCTGTAGACTTAAAATTGACAGTTATTGAGAAGGATAATGTGCACACACAGACACACAAACACGTTCACTTTATATATATATATATATATATATATATATATATATATATATATATATATATATATATATATATATATATCACTGGTAATTCCCGAAAGGATAAAACACTAGTGTCTGCTGGTATTGAATTATTAGTATGGTAAATATATATGTATATTTATGTATATATATGTGTGCATGTATATATATATATATATATATATATATATATATATATATATATATATATATATAAGCAATAGCAATCGATATTACTATGACCATTTATTTATTTACCGTTTTGTCTCAACATGGACAAAATGAGAGAATCAAGCGGTATCTTGAAATAGTGAAAATAACTCATTCAATGACTCAATCGGTATCTGGAAATAATAGTGAAAATAACTCATTCGAAAAACAAATACAAATATTTTATATTACGTATTATTTGAATTATTCAGACTGCTGTTCTTATCCTGAGGTCTATTTTCGCAACAGTTCGGTCGATGTAACCTACATCCTGCTTCAGTGTATCGTGTCGAACTCGAGGATGTTTCTGTGTAAATCTGGACTCTGTACGGAATTTCAAACTGAACTCTTTATTAAATCCACCGGGGTGACATGCTTTTGTTCCATTAGCCATGGCTGAGTAGAAGCCTAGTACTTGATTACTGTAACACTTACTTCTGATTGCTTTGGTGCATATGGAAGTGTAACTTTTTCAACTTCTTAAATGTCTCAAATGTCTACCTTTCCTGTAATGTTTGTTTCTGCAAATAAAGTTATCACATGTAACGTAAGGTAATTTTGTTAACATATCACCTGTCCCGGGGCACGTACACAGTTTTTATGTAGTAACCGCGTTAAATAGCAATGAACTAGCAACTTGTCAAAATGCAATTCTGATTAGCCAATTTATGTGTCGGCTTTAGCACGTGACCAGAAGATCTTACTACTCAATGCCCATACAATTATTCTCTAAAATGATTGAGTGAAACATATCTTTAAAAAAGAGAGGGAAGCATTAGTTTCTTTAAAAAAAAACTGATTTTGTCGCAAGATCTTGGGTTTTTATGGAGAGAACTAATTCATTTTCTTTTGGCAAATTTCCTAGTTTTCCAATCTTGATGGCAGAAACCTGAGTGAAAGCCATGAAGAATGCTCATTCAAACGATAGTTATTGATTCTGTTTTTCGTCTTCTCTTTTAAATCCGTTCTCTATTGTCAACGTTAAAATGTACAAAAATCTCACGGGACATTTAATGTGAATATACAGACGAACTTATCGGAAATATTTCTCACTTCTAAAGATCTCCATGTAGATTTAGAATTTATAATTATTTCTGAATTCATCCACTATTCTTTGTTAAAATCATTTACATTTTTGTTGGCTGGTTGGTTACAAACATTTATATTATTCTATTAGAAAATGGATATCATTATGCATTAGACGAAGGTTTTGATTTTTTTCTATGCAATATGACTAATTAGTTGACAAATAACTATTACCAAAGTCAATAAAAATTACGTTCATGTCTATGTTCCTTTTCATCGTTTTATAATATTTGCAAGCTTTTTAATTAAAAGTTCGATCAAGTATATTACGTTACACTGAAAATCGAAGATGGAGGACAGACGATCGGCGAACATTTCAGAAATCAGATTATTTTTCATTTGTGTCATTTTCTCCTTGAATATAAGGTAAAAAATTTTCTTTCTCTCAAAACAGTTTTTTTTTTTGCTGTATATCTTTTTAAAATTTTTGTTTGTTTGTTTTTTTTTATTTTTTCATTCTAAAAGACGAAAATGCCTATCAATCAAATTGGCCATGTAGAACATTTAGCACGATCCGATTTAAACGAAATATTAAAATGATCCAGATCGATAAATAGTAATGTGCATTGCCTTTGACAACACTTTATTGTTTACTATATATTTATAGTCATTTCGTTTACTATTCTCTACCATTTCTGTAATGAATTATCGAGAAAATATGTTAAAAAGCGTTTTCAGTATTTAAAAGCAATATTAAATATTTTGAAAGACGTGATTAAGGCATTTCTTATGTTACTCTCTAGTAAAGTCGTTAAATATAAAGATTCCAACCCAACCTCATCGATGCCTCCGATCAGTCTCGAAAGACAAAGGATACCTCGTGTAGGGGCAACTGCGCGCGTAATTGTGAGGCCAGGGTTGCGCAATCCTCAACCACACCTCTCCTGAATAGGCACTGTTAGAGTTCAGTGGCAAGAAGAAGTGCAGGACGAGTGAAAACAATGCCGAGATAAGCGGAGAGCACATACAGCACCTGAAAGTCCCAAATGGTCATCCATTTAGTACTGACCAGGTTCAACGTTGCTTAACTTCGGTGAGCCAGCGGGAACCGGTGTGTCAACGTGATTATGCCACATAACCTAACCTCATAATGGTGAAATTAATCATCCAGCAGAACAGTTTTTTCACCCTTACAAACATCCAAAATATAATTATATTAAACCCAGTGTTTAGATTTCTTTATTCTAAATTTAATCATAAAGCCTTTACAAATCTCTCAAATATATATATTAAGTATAAGCAGAAAATGGAATTAACTCTTTCTTAAATGATATCTAATGACCAGGGATCAAATTCAATGCAAATAGAACATATTTGAAGATAGATAGGAAGCTTGTCCTCATATTATCCTTCTACAAAACCCACAACATCCTCCATAAATCAAGGAGTTTATGTGTAATATTTATTGTTAAAATGTAAAAAAAAAAACATCTAGATATTTACGAAAGGTTTCGCGCCTTTTAATTCGTTTGCACCAAACTAAGTAAAGCGAAATTTAGCGTATAATATGAACCCTTTCGTCTAACAAGTGAGTTTCAAAACTCATAATGATTGGTTAATTAGTTCAAAAGTAAATCGTGTTTATATAAAATACTAGCAGGACGTCCAGTGTTGCTCGGTTGTAAAATACACTTAAAGATAATATTCTAATTTATGTAGAATTTGTAGTTATTATTATCGATTGAATTCCCTATCGATTATTATTTTTTGTATCAAATAGTAGCCTCTCGGCGTGACCCAGCCGTAAAATAGGCTTCAACATTATATTTTAATTTATGCAAATCTTGTGTTTATTATTATAGTGTCAATTCTCTATTGGTTATTATATAGTTCCCAATATATAGCAATAGTTTAAAAAGAAACGACTTGGCTGCCATCAGTTAGAATCGAAACCAAATTATTTAGTGTTCCAGCCTTAGTTGTTACCGTCAAATAAATAGATAAGAAAATGTTAAGTCCTTGCAGTCAGATGGATATAAAAAACGTTAAGTTTTAACCGACTTCAACATATAACTATATATTTGCGCATGCATACAAGGACATATTAAGTCGACTTACGCCTTCTAATTTGGAATTCTTTTCAATTTTTGCCCTTAACAACTATTTTTATCGGCTAAAGACCAAATCGAGTTTGGTCCACATGTCCGAATCCTCTATATATCAAGTTTGCAGGGTTGTAGACCAAAAATTGACGGCAAAGAACGTGCTTCAGAGTGACAGACAGACAGACAAGGTCAATATCTATTTGTCTATATATATATATATATATATATATATATATATATATATATATTGTACCAAAATAATCTGGCACATTTGTATGTCAAAAAAATTAAATAGCAATTAAATAAAGTAAATAATTTTTTAAATGTACGTTGAATGGCATATCATTTCACAGTCTTAAATATTAAATCGGACAAATGGTTCCTATCATTGCTAACATGCTATTGTAGACATTCGCGAACTTTTCAATAACTCGATCGATCGTTTTGGATGCAATAGACGCAATTTCAGGACGAATAGCTCGTTTGAATTTTTTGAAGACATCGAGGACGGACGGTGACTGAAAACATTTGACTTAAATTATCCTCGCAAGAAAAAATCGCAGGGGTTAACACTAGGCGATCTTGCGGGCCAACCAATATCACCACGCAAATTAATCAAATGATACGAGAACATTTTCTCCAAAAATGCATAAATACCAATATAAACGAATTCTGACCTAATTAAAATAAAAATGGCATTCTACACACATTTAAAAAATATTTTTTAATATTTAATTGTTATTTAATTTATTTCACCTAAAGTGTGTCAGATCATTTTGGGACAGCCTATATATATATATATATATATATATATAGAGAGAGAGAGAGAGAGAGAGTGAGAGAGAGGGGACACACACACACACATATATATATATATAAAGAGAGAAATGTATAAACATATCTAACTCGATAGAGATTGTTTTTATTTCTTTTCGAATAAATAAACGAGGCAATGAGATATATTAGATTATTTGAGTTTCCTATGTTGAAATCTCATCAATTATGAAAAAAAACAGAAGTCGCCCTTTATTTTTTGTAGGAAATGCCTTATAAGCATTATAGCATCCAAATCAATCTTTTACAATTTATATCTATTTGGCAAACAATCGGTGCTACCAGAGCAGGCTGTTTGAAGATACCGGCTTTCTGACTACAACTGCACCAAAAAATTATATTATTAATTTATTTCTTTTTCATTTGTAAACTTAAATCATATTCTATAAAGTCCAAAATGTTTGTAAAAATGCAAACCAACCAAACCAAACACTAAGATTATATTAAAAGATATAAATGATTTGAAGCATGAAAACTTTTACTAAAATGACTAGATTCTGCATTAATTTTTTTGACACAGGAATCATCACTTATCAAGGCGTAGATGCCACTCGAGGATAAGTGTTAATAGGTATGCATTATTCAATGTGATTATGGCGTAGTAAACATAAGTAGTGTGAATTTTGTAAATTGGATCACTTAGGGCGGCGGTTCATCAAGAACTTGTTTACATTGGACTTGAAGACAATCAGATTGTAATTAGCTGGAAAGCAGGCAATCGGAAGAGAGTTCCACGGGCGTGCAGTTCTAAGAAAGAAGCTTTGTTCATGGGATCTGCATTTAGGTTTAGGCACAGCTAAAGAGTGTGGGAAATTATTGATAGTAGTTTTGACTAGACGAGTGTTTTTTGTGAAAGTTTGGCGAGGGGGGAACCATAGATTGAAGCTCAGATGAGCATTTGCCATGAAAATAACGATAAAGCAGAGACAGGCTCGCAACGTCTCTTCTGTGGGAAAGAGGTTGCAGGGAAGAGAAAAGGGCATCCTCCACTAAGCTACAAAGTCTAATTAGTCCAAAAGGGGATGATATGCCGTAAAACGAAGCAACTAAACGAAATATAATGAATGAATATTTGTAGATATAAAGCATTTTGAGCATAACAAAATTTTACCAAAATGATCGGATTCGACACTAAATAACATAAAACGTGTTGATATGCCATAAAACAAAATAACCAAACCGTTTGACAAGCATTGGTTCCTATCCTGAAAAAGAACGAAATACAAATGTACCTAACAGCATCACTAGAACTAGTCGACAAAGGAAATCAATAACAGTTGAAGGATGTAGCGAAGAATAAAAAAAAACGAAATCAACAGTCAATCGAATCATCAGAAACCTTTACAGTGCAGGGTTGAAAGAGTCACAATTCATAATTCGAACATGGGAACCGTTCAAAGTGATAAAGGATCGAAAGGCAAAATTAGAGTTTGTGAGGAAGTGCAGAAGAGTTCAACGACAAAAGTGTTTAAAATGATGAGATAAAGATAAATCCTTAGCAAAGGGATGAAAAGATGAAAGCATAAAGGATAACAAACGAATCTGTTTATGTCGGAAATAGTAAAACGCTTAGCTGCGAAGTATCGCCATAGCTTTAGCCTGCGTGGTTCCCTCTGACGCAGGCTGATTTATATTTATTGACTAGCAGGGCTACCCGGAATTACTCGGAAACATGCAATATAAGATAGGATTTTTAGAATTTCTATCCCCTCCTTTCTATCTTTTTCTCTCCCCCCCCCCTTTTACCGTCTTTCTCCGTAATCCTCTCTTTATCTTTCGCGCTAACTCATTTCTCTCGATTGTTTTTCTCTGCTAAAATAATCTCATTCACTAATTCAGTCTAATCACTTTTATAGTTCCTTAGACTTTTGGCTAAGTCCGACATTCTAGTGAGGATCAACGCATAGTATTTCCGTATATATTTCTGATTAAATAAAACTTCTTTTTTTTTCAAATTAACTTAAGTGAAGTGAATAGAATATTGTCGTGACTAAGTTAGTTTTAGTTAATGGTAAGATAGACAATTTTAACTATCTGTAACGAAAGAAATCTGTTTATGTTGTAAATAGTAAAAGATTAGCTGTGAAGTATTGTCATAGCTTTAGGTGGTTCTCTCTGGCACAGGCACATTTATATTTATTGACGATTAGCTGCCTGGACGCGGCGTTTTAAGGAAATTTTAGTTACTTACATTATATATGTTTTACCGAAATTTTTATTTAATAGTTTTTTAAAGTATGGAAATAATAGCCATTAAAATAATTATTGTTACAGAATTGAAGCGAAATTGGGTATTTTGAACATGGTTAAATGAAGAAAACTACAATTTGGCTACGCAGAATAAAATATCGATTTGTCATAGAGATATCAATGACAAACTTCGTGAAATAGACGTACGTAATTTTTATATAAAGGTATAATGCATTACAATAGCATCAGAATTAATTAAAAAGTCAAGATGGGCAACACAGACGTTAACACTTGGTGCCACCAGATAATGCTGTTTGAAGATACCGGCATATTTTCTGGTGATATTGCGTAATAAAACTGTTAAGCAAACAAACGAGAGTCGATTTTGTCCTTTCTTTTTCTATTTTTCCCGTATCAATGTTACTGGATACGCAATTAAGCATGTACAATTTTTATACAAGGTATAAAGAGATCTATCTCGTACGTTTTCTAGATTTTCTTGATAATACCTCCAGACATCCATTAAAAATAGATAGAGAGATAAAAGAAAAGAACGACAAAAAGTTTGCTCTTAAGTACATTTGATAAAGAAGTTTATCTCGAAATATTATAGGAATAAAACTTTTAACTCTTAATTTTAAAAAAAATATTTGATTTGATTTGATTTTATAATTGTTTAAAACGTTATTCCGTATTGATTCAATTATTCAAACAAACAATACGATATTTATATATATATATATATATATATATATATATATATATATATATATATATAGAGAGAGAGAGAGAGAGAGAGAGAGAGAGAGAGAGAGAGAGAGAGATTGATTGAGGATTTTTGGTTAAAATGAAACAAATATGCATGTGTATGTAAAAAGATATCTGGGAACATCATATGAATGAAGAGAAAGTTATACCCAACTAACACTGAGGTAAAAATGCTCTTTGTTATAATAATTGAATTTTACACTCACACACACACACACACACACACACACATACATACATACACACACACACACACATATATATATATAAATATATATATACTGATATTCTTTAGTGAAAATGAAACGTATATGTATTTATATATGTAACTAATATTTATTAAAAAGAATAAATAATTATTTAAGCTTTCTTAGGAGGTGAGTTTATACATTTCCATATATATATATATGAATATATATATATATATATCGGTACCTCCATTCAGTCTGTAGGGGCAGCGGCGCGCGTGATTGTGTCGCAAGCGTTGCACACTCTATAACCACACCTCCCCTTAAATGACACTGCTTAAGTCCAGTGGCAAGAAGAAGTCTAGAACGACCGGAAACAATGCCGAGATAAGCGGAGAGAATATACAGTGCCTGGAAGTCCCAAATGGTCACCTATCTGGTACTGGCCAGGCTCATTATTGCTTAACTTCGGTGATCTGACAGCAACAGATGTGTCGAACGTGATTATACCGTATCTATATATATTATACGGCATAATCACGTTGATGCCGTATAATATATATATATATATATATATATATATATATATATATATATATATATATATATATATATATATATTATACGATATAATCACGTTGACACACTAGCTGCCGTATATATATTCCTGGCGGTCTGTTTCGTTTCACAGGAACAACAAAATATAGATATACATATCCTAGATTTTTTTATATGTCGGACTCATGAATGCAGTTAAAAAGTTTTTTTCTTAATTTTGTATTGGACGTTTCTCTCTCTCTCTCTCTCTCTCTCTCTCTCTCTCTCTCTCTCTCTCTCTTTCTCTCTCTCTCTCTCTCTCTCTCTCTCACGCGAGCTTTCTGTGTCTCTCTTTGTATAATGCATATACACAAATATAATTATATATATGTATATATATACACACACACAAACACATATATATGTATATATAAATATATATATATATATTCACACACATTTTAGTGATCGCAAACATTGGCATCGAAATAGGCTACTGAGAATTGCGAACCACATTCATAAGGCCAATCTAAGTGGGAAGTTTTACAATGAGAAAACATATAAATGACAAAAATGTTTGGAAATATGAATGTTCGGAATGTTCCAATAGAAATGGCTTTGAGTTTCAAATAACACTATAACATCCATTTTTTTTTACAGTAAATTCACTGATTCCATCCGTTTCTAGTTAAGAGCTTCTTTCATAATAACGTGTTACAAGCATTCGTTCCAAACACTCGAACTCAACAAGAACCTCCGCAAACAAAATATTTCGAAGGAAGTGTATTAGGAATGTTTTGTTTGAAACATAACAAAAGAAAAATGTCAAGTTTTCTAAGTCATTACTGAAAACAGAAATAGTGTGTCTTCACATGTAGTGAACGAATACTGAACGATTGGAATATGATTGAAAGTAAGAAAGATTAAATAACAACAATCGGTGTGCATGAGATGCGTCCATTCAATCCGTGTTTTTATCAATACAAATGTAAGTTTAGAGCGATGCAAATGCTATTATAATCTAGTGAACGAATTTTATAGAGATGCGCTTGACGATTGACGCATATAACATATGATCGGTCCTGGATATGACCTTAAACTATATCCGATGGTGAGACCCCAACTTGCGGGCTTTAGGGAGTGCGGATCCACCCTTTAATTACCATTGCTTCCAGGTCCACTCTGACCTGGAGTGGTAGTACCTGTTAGAGCCCTAACTATGGGTTAAATAGAAACCGACCTGAAAACAAAAAATATATTCTATTAAAAAGATTTTCTTCAAAATCTTTGGATTTGGCATTAAATAACCTGAAAAGGGTTGATATGCCGTAAAACAAAAACAACCAACCAACATATGATCATTCAACGTAGAGTTGTAATATAGCCTAGGTACATATCCGACCAACGTATAGGGGACATATATGTAACAAGTTACACGACGACGATGATGACCTTTCTGACATTTATATTTCTGTATGCACCACGATGATGACGACTGTGATTATAATTCCTGGGGTTGGGTGTTTGTTTTACGGCACATCAACCCTTTTCAGGTTATTTAATGCCAAATTCAGTTATTTTGAAGAAAAGTTTTTGTAAAAGACGATATTTGTCTTTTTTTTTCAAGTCGATTTCTATTTAAGCCATAGTTGGGACCCTAACAGGTACTACCACTCCGGGTCAGAGTGGACCTGGGAGCAATAACAATTAAAATGTGGCTCCACACTCCCTTAAGCTTGCAAGCTGAGGCCTCGCCATCGGATATAGTTTAAGGTCATATCCAGGACTGATAATTCCTGGGGACTTCATATTTTAACCAGGCTGGGAGAGATGCGATATAGAGAGTTCTTTTTTTTTTTAGGGTATTTCCCTAGATGAGTTTGCAATTTCAGGATACTCTAACTTAACTTCTAAATCTGACCCCCAAGATCGCCATGGGCATGGAATATGTGCCTATATTAAAGATAGCTTTCCATGTGGGAGGGACATCTCCAGGGAAGATCCTAACTTACCCTATATGTGCTTCCGGGTTGCTTTAGCTCACACTACTGCATTTATATTTACTCTCTATCGCCCCCACAACAGCGGAGTTACTATCTTTCAAAACATATCTGAGAAAATTGACCAAGTCCTTTCTACTTATCCTTCAGCTAACATTCACGTATGTGGAGACTTCAATGTTCACAACGTCGAATGGTTGACCCACTCAAACAAGACCGATGATGAGGGGAGGTTCTGTCATGATTTCTCCATTGCCTATGACCTCACTCAGATTGTTCAGGAACCTACCCGTGTGCCCGATAATGACGGCCAGTATGCGAGCCTACTAGACCTTTTTCTCACAACTTGCCCTGAACTATGTTCAGTTTCTGTTCTGTCGCCTCTTGGATCTTCCGACCACTCTGTTGTATCAATTAAGATAAAAATGAAATGTAATAAGTCCCCAGACGTACCTCTTCATCGTACAGTATATCGATACACTAAGGCTGACTGGGATAGCTTCCGTACATTTATATCTGATCTACCTCTGCATTCCATGTTTAAAAAGGATGTGTCCTCTATAGTATTAGACCTAACTGAATGGTTAATTGTAGGTATTGACCATTTCATACCCTCTAAAAAGTTTCAGCAAAAACCTAACAGCCAGCCATGGTTCTCTCCAGAATGTGCTGCTGCCACTGCGCACAGAAATCACTTTTTCCACTGCTTCAAACGTAATAGATGTATGGAAACTAAAGCCGTTTTCAGGACTGCCAGCAACCATTGTAAGAAAGTAATAAGGAACGCAAGAGTGTTGTATGCTCAATCTGTTAAGTCCAAAGTAGCTTAGCAGAGGCTTGGTTCCCACCAGTTTTGGCAAATAGCAAACATAATCCTGAATAGAAGCGTGTGCTCCATCCCAACTATTATCAATGGACCTGAGGTAATCTCGTCAGCATCAGACAAAGCCAAACTCTTTGTCAAGAACTTTGCAGCTAATTCTACCCTTTGCGACCAAGACCGCCAACCTCCAATATTTCCTCCTGTATCAGAAAACACGCTATTTGATATACGTATATCTGTACGTGATGTTGCGAAGCTAATCAAAAACCTTGATTCGAGTAAAGCAACTGGCCCTGATGGTATTCCAATTATAGTACTCAAAAAACTTCAACTTGAATTAGCGCCCATACTTACAAAACTGTTTAAACGTTGTCTTAAGGAGAATAGTTTCCCATCTCCCTGGAAAATCTCATCAGTATGCCCTGTATTTAAGAATTCAGGTGATCGCTCATCCCCCTCTCAGTACAGGCCAATAAGTCTCCTCTGCGTCATGAGTAAGTTGCTAGAATCTGTGTTAAATACAGAAGTAATCAAACATCTCAACAAAAATAACCTTCTTAGTGACACTCAATATGGTTTCCGTTCTGCTAGATCTACAGCAGATGTCCTTACAGTTATATCGCATAGGATTAGCAAATCTCTCGACGGTGGCAATCTTTCTAGGGCAATTGCTCTTGACATATCTAAAGCCTTTGATAGGGTATGGCATAAAGGTTTACTTCATAAGATCGCTAGCTATGGTATAGCTGGAAAAGTCTTCTCAATTATTAAATCATTTCTTTCTGATAGGTTCATAAGAGTAGTAGTTGAGGGGCAAAAATCAGAAGCTCACAGTATTAATGCCGGTGTCCCTCAGGGATCCATCCTGGGCCCAACTCTTTTCCTGATCTACATTAATGATCTTCCAAATCATATCCTTACATCATTTGTAGACATTTATGCTGACGACACCACCATTAATGGTACCACATCTAAGACAGTAAACGACCAAGTTCTCTCCAATTCTCTCTCCTCTGATCTTGAGCACGTAGTACAATGGGGAAAGGAGTGGCTGGTTACTTTTAATGCATCTAAAACCAAGCTTCTCTCTTTACATCATCAACATTCTAATTCACATTTGTCATCAATTGAAATGAATGGCTCTCGTCTTCAGGAGGCCTCAAGTTTTGACAAGCTTCTGGGCTTGACCATTACTCCTGATCTTAAATGGAACACGTATATCAAATCTGTTGCCAAGGCCGCTGGAAAAATGGTGGGATCTTTCTATCGATCCAGTAGATATCTCACTGCTGATTCTATTCTCTACCTATATAAGAGCCAGGTACGTCCAAGGATGGAATACTGTTGCCACATCTGGGCAGGAGCTGCTAGAAAGGACTTGTCCTGCCTTGATAGAGTTCAAAATAGACTTCGTAGCCTCGTAGGAGATGTCCTTTTCTCCTCCTTGCAACCTCTATCTCACAGAAGAGATGTTGCGAGTTTGTCTCTGATGTATCGTTATTTTCATGGAAAGTGTTCAACTGAGCTTCATTCTATGGTCCCCCCTCGCCAAACTTTCACAAGAAACACTCGTCTAGCTGTAAACACTATCAATAATTTCCCCCACTCTTTATCTGTGCCTAAACCTAAACGTAGATTCCATGAACAAAGCTTCTTTCTTAGAACTGCACGCCTGTGGAATTGTCTTCCGTTTTCCTGCTTTCCGGCTGACTACAATATGGTTGTGTTCAAGTCTAAAGTAAATAAGTTCTTGATGAGCCGTTCCATATAAGTTATTAAATTTACCAAATTTTCATTACTAATGATTACTATATTGACCAATTTCTACTGTACACTCTTTAACCCTTATCCTTGAGTGGCCTCTGGGCCTTGATAATGTGGTGATGCCTTTGTAAAAAAAAAAAAAAAAAAAAAACATAGAGGAGAGATTCGTTTCTTATGATGGTGGGGTCAGTTAACACTTTGGAAGGATGTTACACAACGTTCATTTACAAGATGATAGACAAAA
The DNA here is from genome assembly GCF_053919585.1 of Euprymna scolopes. Taxonomy (NCBI): domain Eukaryota; kingdom Metazoa; phylum Mollusca; class Cephalopoda; order Sepiida; family Sepiolidae; genus Euprymna; species Euprymna scolopes. The sequence goes on from NC_136505.1 coordinate 54,057,413, forward strand.
ATCATATTACCTTCCATTTTTCAAAGACGAAAAACGAAGACAAGGTTTACAAAATATATGATGCTGTTTTTTTTTTTAATTCCGTCCGGATGATATGATCAGAAATTCGGAGCCTTTTAGATTTTACATTGTTTTATCTGCCTCTCTTCGCTTATAAGAGGGTTTCAGCTAACTCTCATTCTTTCCCTCCGAACTTTCCGACTCAACTGACTCTCTGAATATATTGGAGATTCTTTCTTTGTCTCCAAAACGTGCTCCTGCCACGTGAGATTATTCACGTGGCTTCGACAATATCACATGCATTAAACACGCTCTGAGAAAAACAAAGACATTCCTTGATTTGCATTATCCGATCTCTGACCTCTGGTTTATGGTTATTCCTAACTTGAATTGTTCATTCACCTAACTCTGACATAATTAATATTATTTCCAAGAACAATGACAGTCGCTCTACATTCTTAGGATTGCAATTGGCATTCTTATTTAACTTTTGTTACTGGGTTCAATTCTAACCTTTTCCTTTTAAAAAATATGATTTTCAAACTTTTCTACGTTGTCCCTTTAATTACTGGGGTCTGTCTGCTTCCATGTAACACAGTAACAGAATATTCAATTAAGTTTCAATAAAAGTTAATTTCCAAGCATCTTAAAACACAAGTAGAATTCTATCTAGTTAGTTTCTAAAAGTGCCAGTGCAATTCAATCGGTTAGTTCCATTTAAAAAAAAAATGAAATATATTAGGACGTAAAGAAACGAAATTAAATTATTAATAGAATTTTTAATTTTATAAAATACGAAATAAAATGAAACATATCTCAGTGAAGAACGTTTTTAAAAAGCTTAGACATTTAAATAATTATTTTATTTTTATAATTTAAAAAAAAATATTTATTATATTTAAACAGTTAACATAATCCGCTTTGTTTTTATAAATAATTCGAATATGCTTCGTTTCGTTAAAACAAGTTAAAAATATATTTTAGTGTTGCGTTGTGTATCATAAAGGGGGCCGTGTGTGATCGTCTAATCAGGGTTAACGTCGTGTGATCATCTAGTTTTTCTGTCTATTTGTTCATATGCCGTTGTGTGTGTGTGTGTGTGTGTGTGTGTGTGTGTGTGTGTGTGTGTGTGTGTGTGTGTGTGTGTGTGGTACATATATTTTTCAACATACCTTCGCGCGTCCCGATGTTGGTCCATCTAAATTTATCTCAACTTGGGGGGAGACTGGTACCTGTTTTGGGGACGAAGATTCATTTCACTCCAAACGATGAATTGGTTTTATAGTTTCTATTTCACTTTCCAAATGTCTCGCAGAAGGATGGAAAGTGAATCTCTGGCTTACGTGGTACACGTCAGTGTCCTCACCCCCAGTGAAGGAGAGGCGACGTCTGTGAATCCGTCCGTCGCCTTCTAAATCCAAATCAAATCAACGATTCAGCTAACCTGATCACGTGACTCACACGCAATCCGATCAGCTGATCCTGACTTCCGGTTAACGTGTTTACAATATAATTTACGCCCTCTTTCTCTCTCTCTCTCTCTCTCTCTCTCTCCCCCAATCCATTCTCTAACATTAGTAACATCGCCGTTTTAATTAAACAACAATGAAACAAAGTTCATTATATAAAACTGACTCTTGGTCGAGAATTCTGCGAAAAGGGCGGCAGGGTTCATACCCCCATCCATTAAAAGCAAAATGAATGAAAAAGAGGGGGAAAAATATTGTTCTAGCTTGGACACCAGGTCGTGTTGATATATCAAAAAATTAAAAAGTAGATAAATTAGCTAAGAAACATAATAAACATTCAAATCATATGCATAGATCTAAACTAAAGAAATACATCAGAAATAAGTGGCAAGCTGAGTGAAATAGATGCCATCCATCCATAGCCTTTAAGCCCCTTTGTAGTGACTGAGTTCTTTTTACGGGGTGAGGGTGCTGTCCCCACTTCCAACCGTCCCAGAAGGTACGTACAGCGCATATCTTTCTCAAATGGTCACCCATCTGGTACTGGCAAGGCTCACCGTTGCTTAATTTCGGTGATCTGGCGAGAACCGGTGCGTCAACGTGATTGTGTCATAAAGATGCACTCAAGATAAATTATATAAACACTAACCTATACTCTCCCCAAGAAAAACAAATAGAACAATAACAAGAGAAGGATGAATAGAAAATAGTGTGCTAAATAGGATCAGAATAGGACACACCAAATTAACATTCGCATACCTGCTTGAAACTACAGAAACAGGTTAAAACAAATAGGTTTTTAAAACAAGTTTTTGTCCTTAGATGTTGATCTGCCGTTTAACACGACCACTTAACTATTTTAAGAGTTTACTCATTATGCAACTGTTAAGTATATAAACAGCGTATGATGTCTCAGATATATACAGTGTGTTTTTTAGTGGATAAAATGTTCTACTGTTTTGTGTATGTAAAATGTCCATTGTGTGTGTGGCCGCTTCTTCACAAATACACGTAGTTAACAAACGTAACACAAACTTTTACTGGCAGCATTCTTACAATCAGACGATAAAAATATATCTTCTTTTCTCAGATTAAAAGAATCTTCTTATTTGCCTCAACTCCCAAGTGAACGCCATAACAACGAGTTATATTTTACATGGTTTTTATTCGTCTTATTGTTCCCTTGTCGGAGTTTGGCACGCTGAATCTTTTTCTACATTTTCACCTGTCTCTCCCTCCTGCTTCCAACAGGGTCGTCTATACGCCTGTTTGCTAACATGTTTCTCTTCAACTCATCAGTTTGATCTCTGCTAACTAACTATTACGTCAGCAAAGCGAACCAAATCACGTGTCCTTCACGTAAGCGAAAAAACTTGTTTACTTAACTAACTAAATGCCAATATACTTGAAAATTCTTAAATCGACTTTGGTTATTTTATTTCTGGGTTAAATTTCCGACTAAACATTCTAAGCTGTAAATCCACTTTTTCCAAAATATAATGGTTTTATTTTTCTAATAATAATAATAATAATCGACCAAGTTCTCGACGTTGTCCCGGCATGCTAATATAATACTACATTACTAGCAGATAACTGTGAAACACGTGTTGATATAATATAAGAAATACAAAGATATTACACAGTAACAAGCATCAGGGAATTATTCTATTGGGTAAAAAACATACATAACCATAGAATATCTGAAATAAACTAAAATTATTAAATTACTATAAACAAATAAAATTCGAAGACAAACAAAAGCAACTGGAGGATTGATGGACAAACGAATTTTGAAGCAATTGGAACTTTGAAAGAATACCTCGAAAGTAACTAGGAATATACAGCGTGTCCCAATAAAATGTATACACTTTTACATGACCATAAAACCAACATTTATTATAAAAAGAAGTTTCATACATCAAAATACTGTGAACAAATATAGAAACCAGCTAATTATCGAACATTTTCAAATTATTGGGCATTGTGGTCCGCGAACAGCTAAGAACGCTAACTGCTTTGATCAAAAACGTTCCTAATCAGTTCAATTGGTATGTTGACACATCTTCTTTCAATGGTTGCTTTCATCTCATTTATTGTAGCTCGTTTTGTGGTGTGAATTCTGTGTTTAACATGCTCCCCGAATCGCCCCCCCCCAAAAAAGAAAAATCCAGGGAGGCTAAAATTCGGTGAATGTGGACAATACTCGATACTTCCTCTTCGTTCTAACT
>NC_136505.1:54066109-54168609 GCF_053919585.1 Euprymna scolopes
GTAGCTTCCTCAGACTTTTACAGAAGTTTCTGTAAAAGTCTGAGAAAGCTACAGTGAAGCAGAGAGAATAGGGTGAGGAAAAAGGTGATTTCACGTGAATGGATATTATAAGCTCTGTTTCCTATTTGGTTTTATCGAGTTTTACATCTGGTGTAGATTATTTTTTAAATATTAACTCTTCAATATTTATAATATACTTTAGTTCTGCCATCTTGGATTATTTTGGTAAACTTAACTGTAATTCTTATTTCATTACATATATATATATATATATATATATATATATATATATATATAGTGGAAATGGTAATTAATAAAAACTGAAGAAAGTGCTCAATACTGTTGTAGAGCAAATATGCGTTTTATTTTTTATTACCGTATCTTTCTGTTAAGTTACATTATTGTTTCAGCTACTTGGCCGTTTTTTTTGTTGTTTTTTTGCCGTCTGTGGCTTTCTCAGACTTTTACAGAAACTTCTGTAAAAGTCTGAGGAAGCTACAGACGGACAAAAAAACGGCCGAGTAGCTGAAACAATAATGTAACTTAACAGAAAGATACGGTAATAAAAAATAAAACGTATATATATGTATATATATATACATATATATATATATGGTGTGTGCGTGTGTGTGTAATAGACTTTTTAGCCCGTTAAAAACGTGACAGAATTATAGCTCGTTGAATTAGAATGAATGATTTATGCCAAATTGATGGTTGAACATGCTTAAGTTTGTACTCATTGGTTCCATTTTTAATCGCCATCTATTTTAACTGTGTATTGAAGGAGTACTATTATAGTTATTTCGCTGCACCTTATCATAACAAAGGTCCATACAAAATGTTAACCAGATCAACTTAGTTGTTTCCTTGAAAAAATGAGAGTACGTGAATGTGGTATTGTGGTGACTAATCCCTGTTAATCTTTAACTATGCATCGAACGTATAGTATAATATTTAGTTCGTCGCACCTTATGTTACCAAGGGTTTATGCAGGAGTTTAGCTTTATCGGGCCAGTAGTTTCAGAGAAAAACTGTGAGTACTATTTTTTATCGTAGTGGCTAATCACTATTGATCTCTATTAATCAATAACTGTGCTTCGAACAGATACTATAGTACTTATCATAACAAAGATTCTATCAATATTTCAACCAGATAAGTTCAGTAGTTTCTGAAAAAAAAGTGAAACAGACAAACAGACAAACAAACTAATACAAATATAATATATATATGTGTGTGTGTGTACATGCATGAATATATATATGTATATATATATATATATATATATATATATATATATATATATATAACCTGTATATTTATTTCATTGGTTAATTATTAAATAACGGTCTTCACTTCTGACGATGAGCCCAGAAGGATTGGAAAGTACTCGAATTTACAACAAACATTGCGATTACATCAGCCAGTTTTAATCAAAAAAGAAGAACGTTATTTAATAATAAACAATAAAATAAATGTACACGTTATAAATATAGATATGTGTGTGTGTGTGTGTGTGTGTGTGTGTGTGTGTGTGTGTGTGTGTGTTATTCATGAGAATAATGGAAATAATATTCCGACAAGATAGAGAGATAAAATAGGATCAAACAAAGTCACACATCCATCAACGGTTTGTCTTTATTGTAAGACTTCTTCTGGATCTTTTTCATCATTCAGAAGAAGTCTTACTATAAAGACAAAACCTTGATGGATGTGTGACTTGGTTTGTTTCCTTTTTATATCCCTATCTATTTCTCCCTCTCTCTCTCTTTTACTCCCTCTCCTTCTCTCTTTCTTTCTCTCTCTTTCTCTTTATATATATATATATATATATATATATATATATATATATATATTCAATTTCTCATTTCCTTAAAGAAATTGAATATTTGTCTTATTATCAAAATTGTTAAGACTGAATTCTGACTTGTTCTGGAATATCTTTGTTTTGGTGTAGATACTATTTTATATGCGTTCATTATTCTCATTAATCTGTCGCATTTCGTCAAGGCGGATTATTTGACGATATTTATGAGATACGATATTGTTATTCAAACGATGTACGTGTTTTGGACAAATTTTCTCATCTTGGCAATTACGAACATATGCAATAAGCGTAGCATACCCATAAACACGTTAAGAGTCAATCAATATATATGATATCGATTGAATAATGAATTACCCCACAAATGCGTATCTATGCTGGTCAGAATTACGCAGAACAAGACTGAGGCAAAATAAAGCACAATTAACGAAAAACGAAGATAAAAAAGTTAGAAATGGTTTACATATAAATCCTCTCATCTCATATAAAATAAAACGAATTAGAAAAGAAAGACAATATACAATACATATATGAAATAAATATTACCTATCTTTAGGTAAAAGATACACCTATATTACCTGTTTGTTCATGATCAACTCTTGGTTACTTTAAATATAATATTATTTATTAGTCATCATTTCTAAGGGGACAGTTATTTCTGTTTTAGCAGTTGCATAGATTAATACGATTTTCCTTACTGTGGTCGCGAGTGTTTATTCTGCTTGTGGTGGTTTTGTAACAATTATTTAATCTTTTAACTTGTTTCCTATTTACAGATATATTTTACTCGTGCAGTAATAGATGATATGTATGTTGTTCTTATTTATGATTTTGTAGAGTACGTTTTTCTAAGAAAATCTACATCGATTACGGTAAAGAATAAAATTCTCTATGAATGTGATTACTTTGCTATTGTGGGGTTGGCTGAGAAAATTATGTTACAGTTTCTGTCGTGTGTATTTTCTTTCATATTAATCGATTTTTCTATAGAAATTCATCATATAAACATTATTCTCCGATATAATAAAACGAATTAATATAGAAAGAAATTACACAATGCATATATGAAGTAAATGTTAACTATTTTGAGGGGAAACATACACGTATAATACCTGGTTGTTCACGGTTCACCTTTAGTTGGTTTATGTATAATATTATTTGTCAGTCCATATTTCCCAGAGGACGGTGATTTATATTTCAGCAATTGCATAAATTAATATTGGATTTTTACATGATTTGTAAGTTTCATAAGATGAGTTATCTCTTTATATTCAAATTAATAATCAACATAAAAAAGGAAAATATTTACGTATAATTAATGAAGGGATACTATGGTTGAAGATCAGACACTGAATGAAATCGAATGGATAAAAATGGATCGAATGATAAAAATATATAAAATATACGACGTACCTTTTTTCCGTATGAACATATTTTTGATAGTACACATATAAAACTAGTCCGCTTTGAAGTAATCTCCTCCAGCTGCAGGCTCTAAGGTTTTCCTTGAGTTTAGGGAATAAGTAAAAGTCGTAGGGACAAGATTTGGACTACAGGGAGGGTGAGGAACAGTCTTGGTGCCCATCTTGGTCAGATTATCTGTGACAAGTATGGAGTTGTCGACTGCACTCTTAGAACAAACTTCGCGTAAATCTTAAGCATCTTTCTTAAAGTCCTCGCGAATAATTGTGTATCCAGTTCCCACACTCAGATAAAACTTCTGCACTTATTATCTCTATAGACACACGGCGGGGTTTTTATCCATGAAACAAGCCAGAATGTGATATATATATATATATATATATATATATATATATATATACATATATATATATATATATAATTATTTTTTCTATATCGGTTTTTATCCATGAAACAAGTCAGAATGTATATATTATGCATATATATATATATATATATATATATATATATATATATATATATATATATATATATATATATATATATATATATATACTTCAGATTAAAATTATCCAACAATCAGATGGTATGGAAACATGTGATTATAAGATATTACTGGCAGTAATATTCTATAAGTATTATCCCACCTAAAAAAGAATTGCTCGATATACAAGATAGAGCAAATAAATCAAATTTTAGTCATTCAATAAATTCAAAAATTTATCATGTGAAATGTTTGAGTTTCAGATCAAAATATTTTTATTATTCTATGTAAGAGAAAGAATACATTAGAAATATTTATATATGTGTGTGTGTGTATGTGTGTGTGTGTGTAAAACGTGTATATTTTTTGAGTTCTCGCCATAGTATATATAATTTATACTAATAAAATAAAAAAATTAATAAAAATAATAAATATTAGACTTTACCACGCCCCTTCCTTATCTTTTTTCTCTTTAACAGACAATTTAAATCTAACTAAATGAATAAGATTAAACAAATGGGTGGCAGCCAAATAAAATAAAATATTAAAATTTGTTTATATAAAGGCAGCCGAAAGTAGCCTCTTTGATAAAATCACTCCTGGTGACGATTAATGGTGCGAAAGTTGTATTTTAATGCAACGGTTCACAACACAAAACATTACTTACATGTTTTTTTAGAAAAAAATATGTACGTATGTATATATGCATCTATCTACTATTATCTATTATACAAAAGCCAAAATGTGTGTGTTTTTGTGTGGGAGCTTTTTTTTTTTTTGTATGTCCGGCAAAGGCTTTTTTCGGGAGGGGGCGCTCTGAAGGGTGAGTCACTCATTTTTACAACTTTTTATATACTCCCTAGATTATAATATCTCCGATTTACGAAACGAGGCCGTCTCTATCTTTTATTTGAGCGGATTTTATGTTATAAAATTCGCGCTGTGATTTCATTTCTCTATGGCATGATGTTTGACCTAGAAAAGCAGACGTTGACGTTTGTTTAAGCATCTGCTTTTTTAAACTTCTCTGTCCGCTTAGCGTCGCGGTAACGTGTCACACTTTCTTTTCCGCTTTCGCTCCAAGGCTTCGGGTACCTGCCTACCAAAACCTTTTTTTTTCTTTTACACCTCTAAACAACCGGGCAATGCCGGAAAACACCGGGCAACGCCGCTAGTAATATATAAAAGGAACTTTGTGTGTGTTCATGTGAGTGTTAGAGGGAAAGTTCCCTATGAACTTCGAAACAGCTGGGTCGGTTTTTATGAAAATTCGTTGTGTGAAGATAAATAAAAAATGTACTTTTTGGGCCTGGTAGTTACTTTTTTTGGAATGTCTTCGATAAGTATCAATAATCGCTAGTCGATAAAATCTGATGAAAGAAAGGAACGGGCTATTCTAACCAAAGTTAATACCTTATACAGCACAACATCGCAAGTGTATTTGAGAAGTTCTATTACCATACAAGTAGAAAAGGCCGACATATAAAATCAACAGTGCAGTCTTTTATATGACGAAGGCGCATTCGAAATGAATGTTTCTGTTTAAAGCACAATTGCACCATGATAATTGTTTTTTTTTTCATTTTACACTTCAATTCAACCTATTATAACCGCAGAAGCTGAAGGGTCATGCATATAAAATCAACAGTAGGTTATTTGATATGACAGGGGCGCATTCGAACATTAAATCGGCGTATCTGTGTACTAATTGAATGTTCGTAGTATGTTATCACCTTCTATCCTACTTTTTAATTAATCATATCTCCCAATCAAATAATTAATAATCTGTAAACCGTGACACACGTATGTACGTACGTACGTTAAAAGTGCCACAGTATTAATATATACATGTATTACAAGAACATGGAAAAACATACAAATATATATTTTACAAAAAAAAAATGCAAAAATACACAACATGATTTACAAAAAAACGCCATCTAATTCAATAAATGTACAAATAGAATTTTGAAACGATTTCAAAGTAGCTGAATTTGACATTGAGACTTAATCATTCACATAATTTAGATTACTTTAACTTATGTTTTTTTCTTGCATTTATTAATCTTACTTGGCCTCTTAATACGAAAGAGTTATTTAAAAATAACAATTACACGAATATCTATCAATACGTGTGTGCGTGCGTGCGTGCGTGCGTGCGTGCGTGCGTGTGTGTGTGTGTGTGTGTGTGTGTGTGTTATAGAAATCGATTTATTAACAAATAGAACATTAGAATAAGTTTCAATAATAAGTTTATAATTTTTTTTTTTTTACAAGAAACCTGAAGACTCCATCACAATTTTTATTTCTATCTCATTAGCGGCAGTTATCGGTTAGGTTAATAAAAAATAACTGAAACATATTGTAACTTAAAGGAAGGAAATCCATTTTTATTATATTTTCTCCGTTTCATAAAACCAAAAAATTGAACATAGACCAAATACGTATGACTGTCTAAATCAATCGAAATGTCTTCAATTTTCTTTAATGGTGTGTTATTGTGCATATTTTTACTGTATTGGCAGGTTTATTCATTATTTCGTATATTAAACAGTCCATATATATATATATCTATAATATAAAGCTGAATGTCTGTGTGTGTGCGTGCGTGTGTGTGTGTGTGTGTGTGTGTGTGTGTGTGCGTGCGTGTGTGTGTGTGTGTGTGTGTGTGTGTGTGTGTGTGTGTGTGTGTGTGTGTGTGTGTGTGTGTGTGTGTGTGTGCGCGCGTGCGTGTCTGGTCACGAATAGGCTCCTATATGGTTGACTATTTAAAAAAACTGATTACATATAATGATAGACGATGTATCGAGACACAAGAATGGGTATGTTTGATCTGGCAGAACGGTGTGTCATTAACATTGTGGGGTCTTCGTTCGCGCCTGGTCCACAAAGTATGGAAATAAAAAATTTAAAAATTCAAAAAAAAGAGTTTACAAGTAGTTTGATATAGATGTACATAAGAATACTTTGATAGGTATGTTTTAACTTAAATAGGGATGGTATGATAAAATTGTGGGGTCTGCGTTCGCGCCTGGCCTCCATAGAATGGAAATAGGCACAAACTTTAATAAAGACTTTTCATATCTATCTGCGTAAGTATACTTTGATAATTATGTTTCAGTTTGAAGAAATATGGTATAATAAAATTATGGGGTGTTCGTTCGCACTTGACCTCCATAGAATGGAAACGTGTCACAAAGTTTAACAAGGTTTGTAAATATAGATCCACAGAATATTGTGATGAGTTTTTCAGTGTGAACAGGTATGGTATAATAAATTATGGGATTTATCTATTTTATTTTTACTTTCATCATATTTTGCTTTGGTTTTGATACCCCCAAATTCAACCTAAATTTACAATCCTTCCTTTTCATAACATATCATACTTTCATAAATCAGAGTCCATTTTCTGTAGGCTGTTTGTGAACCCAGTTAACGGCGGGTACTTTTGCTAGTATATATATATATATATATATATATATATATATATATATATATATATATATACGTGTGTGTATATATACGTGTGTGTGTATATATATATACGTGTGTGTGTATATATATATACGTGTGTATATATATATACGTGTGTGTATATATATACGTGTGTGTATATATATACGTGTATATATATACGTGTGTATATATATATGTGTGTATATATATACGTGTATATACGTGTATGTATGTATATATATATATATATATATATATATTTATATATATATACATATATATGCATAAATATATACATACATTTGTATTTGTGCAGCTCTCGATGAGCAGGTTTGTGGAAACTGAGTCCTGTAAATGTTTATTGAGCTCTGCAGCGATTTTAGGAGCCGTGGTCTTGCGATCTTCTGTAACAATTAACTTAACAGTCCGACGGGCTCTTTCAGACATCTTCATCTTTCGATCTTGTACTTTTATGAGGATGTTTTTCCTTCTCTTTTAAAAGCAGTCGTTACTTTGAGACAGTGCTTTTTGAAACGCTAAGCATTCGTGCAATTTCTGTTACACTAGCACCTGCCTACAAGCTCTAACAATTTAGTCTCTTTAGAAGTCCGTAAGGTTTGCGATTTTTATAGGAAAATCTTTTGATATCTTTAAATATCTGTAAAAGACATTTATTTTAATTAAGCGTATCATATGACATAAATAAACAAAATCAAAACATTAAAATATGTCAAGATTTTATTGTTTAAAACACGTTCAAAGATTGATGGCAAATATCTAAGGTGTTTCTCTTATTTTGTGCAACCCTATATATATATATATATATATATATATATATATATATATATATATATATATATATATGGTCTAGGGAAGCTGGGAATAAAAATAAATGTGAAAATGAAGAATGCAGCTTAAATTCTCGCAAAAAAAAAGAAAAGAAATTTAACCTATCGCAGCAATTACATAATCCAGCTTTTAAAAAGTTTATAATTACAAAAGAGAATTCATTTATATAAGGATAAAAAAACCCTTAATTTAAATTATAGAATAGAATTAGACTTGCATGAGCCGATTTCTCAAAAGTCTTCAATTATAAAAGATAATTTAACTATAAAAGGATGAAAAGAGAAAACCATAACTAAAATTTTGTAAATAGAAAACGGGCATCCTCAGCTGCTTACCATGTATATTATATAATATAATATAAACAAAAATATAAACTTTTCCATTTTGACCCAAACTGGAATTGAATCAACACAGCGCAATCTGTACTCAGGAAGAGATCAATATTCTTTTAGATAGATCCTCGCGAAGAATATAAATGATACTAAGCTAAATAGATTGTATTTAAGTACATCCAGTAACTCTGAGTTTGTCACTTATGATTTATTCACATTGGGAAAGGAGGAGTAAGTAAATTATAAAGGAGACAAGCTTAATATTAATACATACCTAACATACATAAACCAGAATAGTTAATACTGATACTCAAATACTCTAATAAAAAAGAAGACTTTAAACTATTAGAGAATTTCTCATGGGTCCCAATATTACAACATATTTTGCTTTCATCTTGAGTTATTTAATGTTTTCTCCAACTTACAGCTTAGGCTGTACAACAAACTAACACAATAAGTTCCATTTGATAATTAAAAATGACGAACAGCTAATTATATATATATATATATATATATATATATATATATATATATATATATATATATATATATATGTGGGGGGGACATTTTATTTCCTTATAATATATACCAATCCGTATTTAAGAAGCTCAATATAATTACAGATCAATATAATGAATGACAAAAATCTATAGTTCATAATGTTGACCATCTTATAATTTATTCTTTTAATTTAGTTGATATTTACAATTCTTGACAGTATCTGTTTCGTAGCGCAGAATCAATAATTATTATATCATATTATATCATATATTATATTGATATTATATTATATTATATCATATATTATATTGATATCAAGTGATTGATTTTTCGATACGACACAGATATTGTAAAGAATTGTAAATATCAACTGAATTAAATTATAAGATGGTCAACATCATGAACTTTGGAATATAGACTTTTGTCATTCATTCATTATATATATATATATACATACACACACATATATATATACACACATATATATATATACACATAATATATATATATATACATATATAACAATATTCACTTAATATACATCAACTAATAAATTTACATTCTAGCATATAGTTTTCGCTAGACGTCACATCTCACATCTCAATTATGTTACCTAGCACATTCTTCTCCTCTTCTGGATTACGCTTCGAAATGCCTAGGTATAAAGAGCATATTTATCCCGCTACCCTAATTGATGTAATCACCCTAGGGAATCAACGATTGAATTTATCTGCATTAATATATATCTTTATACATATATTTTTCTCTTATATAAAATATATAAAAATAATTTATATATACATACATACATACATATATATATATATATATATATATATGTATATATATATGCTACCACCAGGAACTTCCTCATCATATAGTCAGGTTTTGTTTTTTGTTGTTGTTATTGATGATTATGTAATATTCGTTATGTTAAAAACTTGATTCTAAAAATGAATTTAAAATTGAAATAAAATTTAATTTAAAACAAATTCAACCGTATAGTTGTTGTTTTTTTATGTCCGTATTATAGTTCTTTGTTGTTGCTGTTGTTTATTTCTTTATCAGGTAAAGAAAATATGAACATTCGTGTATGCGATATATCTTTAGACTTGCATTTATGAGGCAGGTAAACATAAATCAGACAAAAACAAAATGTTTCTATTTGTTTAATAAAACTATCAACCATTTTACATGTTTTATATTATTACTCGCATACATGAAAAACATGTCCGGAAAAATGTGCTAAAAGTGTGGATAAGGTAAAAAAAAAAATGCATTGTATTTCAGGAGAGTTTCTCCTCAGGAGCGACAAACGAATTTTCTATATAAAGTGAAATATTGCCGTCTTATATATACCAAATAAAAAGTAATTATAACTCGTAGCCGGTTATATAAGGATTTTTTTTGCTTGTGTTAAAGAATGAATCCAGTTCGTTGCTAATTTTTTTTACTATTAAAGAATAGAATATCAGATATTACCTCTGCATTGTTTCCAGTGGTCCCGGACTTCTCCTTGCCACTGGACCCAAATAGTGCCAAAGAGGTGTGGTTGAGATTGTACAACCCTTGCCAAACAATTACACGCGCAGCTGCCCCTACAGGGGGTATCCTTCGTCTTTCGATATTGAACGGAGGCATCGATCAGATATTCTATTTTATATTGGTGTTTTCACGACGCACATGGTAAACATCTTCTCCATCACAAGTGCTGCAATATTGGATAATTATTTTTCTCTGTAAACCCGATGGTCAATAATGAACGGGAAAGAAGAGAATAATAAATACAACGGTATTACAGATGAAACGATTGAGTTTACATCAACAAAAATACACCCACTCGTACACTGAAGATTATTTAAATGCTTAATAGATGCTGTACTTGAGTGTCTAAGCTCTCTTTATACAAGGGTTTGTCAGAATAATCTTGCATGAGAAAACATCCGCCACAAGTAAACTCTGACTAAATATCCAAAATAACATTATTTACAGTCGAAATAAGATACCATCACTCTGGCTACCCTACATTGCCTTATACAAGGAATAATTCACATTTTCTAAGTGATGATGTCTATAATAACAGCACTAATCTAGATCCTCCACCGGACTAGATGAATTATTTTTCTGCAATCTGGTAAGACCACAAGATTACTAAAGAGAAATACTATACCATAGTTAACTGGTGAAATGTGCCACTATATCTTAGTACCCCGGTTATGGTGGTTGTTAACCCTTCCCTCCTGCATGGCCAGGATGTGATTTGGCCATAAGCGGAGGGATACATCGGCAACCAGATTGCAATCCCACAATTCCATTTCTTTTCTCGATCTTTTTTTTCGTTCAGACAGCATGGAGTGAGCACATGTTATTTTCCTTTTCTGTAAACGAGAGGGGAGGGGCATCCCCTCTCCCTCAGCACTAGTTAAGGTTAGCTAGTTTTAATTGTGAAAGTTGATTATCAGTCGTAAATTGTTTTTGTAAAAATATTGTAATATTTTCTTGTAAAAAAAGATAAATAGCTAATTGTATTTCTCATATATTGCAATTGTGTCGTGCGTCGTCGTTTTTGTGTCTGCCTTAAATCTCTGCATTAAAGAACGAAACGGGCCTGAAGACGAAGAAGGTTCCAACCAGAATGTTACCAGAGTGAAGAGGTCATCTTAAGAGAATGAAGCAGCCACACATAACCACATCTAACATCTCAGGTATGTTTTCCTCTTGATATTAAGACCCTATTGACTGGCCTGTCGTCACATCATCATGGGACCGTTTCTAAGACATTTAGTGTAGCACGTAGGTCGGTCACACACCAGTGATCAGCTGATCGTGTTATAGAACTAGAGGGAGGAACATTAATGTTGTAAATTCTTTACTAACTCAACGATTGAGAGGCAAAGGAGAACTTTAATAGAATACTTGGATTGCTATGTGTCGCCTATAAAAATCAATTTTTAGTCCCAAGAGTCGACACCTTGATTTTTGAGAACATCAACTGGATTAGAATGAAATAAATGGAGGGGGGGCGAAACATTAAGAATGTGTCAACGATAAATTTACAACGGACAAAATATTCAATGAGGGAGGTACGATTTCCCAGACTACAAAGACAAAAGTTCAGTCTAACTGCCTCCACGCAACTGAGCACACGTGAATTGCCGGGTACTAAACACGTGAGAGTTTAAACGTATAACATAATGTAGACATACGTAAAAGTTAACACGTTTAAATGAATTGCTGTATAGGAGTCTCATCTATGGTGACTTGACTGTGATCAGGTGGGAGGAAGCAATGTTCTCTCTTTGTGTAGTATTAGTAATTAATTAACCAGATTTTACGTTTCTGAATTTTGAGATGAGGATCGATTATTCGTATTATTTGGATTCTTTGGGCCCTAGCGTAGTGGATGAAGTACTTTGTAAAATTCAGTTGTAAAAGTTACACTCTTCTAGAGGTTGTAAGGTTCAATCCTCAGTGCGGCCGACATACAATTGCGAATTACTTATAACTTCTACCCAGAAATGGCTGAGGAAACGAACACCTGTGATTGAAATAAAGGATTCCGTCTTAAATTCCATGCAGATTCCAAAGTTTGGCAGAAGTATTCCCGAGTTCTACAAGATGCATCTGAAGAAGGTCGAAAGTTACATCGACTGAAATGTTGTTAAAATAACACTCAGGGCGAGAACAGCATTCGGAAGAATTCAAATACTACGAATAACCAAATTTTGTTATTTTTTTTTTTTACTAGTAATTATAATTACTGACATCATGTGACTTATACTACATGGTCACTGGCTATAATTATAGTTATAAAAGATATTTGATGCTTTTTATTTATTTTTATTTTTTTCCACGGTTTATTTGGTTGAGCATGTGTTGCAAACTCTGCTAAACGTTTTTATCACCAGTGGCCATAAGGCTATTTCGGGGGTTGATGAAGTCAGACCATAATCCAAATCGTAAAATTTTCGGACGGTCAAACGTCACGGAAAGGCAATTTATTTCGCAAATTAAAAGATATTGCTTCTCTTCACGACTTGGCCAATTTTTATTTTCTTATAGAATTGGTGAATTTCTCGAACCATCTCAAAATTCAGAAGTCGATTACATCTATAAAATGTCAAGTAAAGCGATGTGTGTAACCATGAACAGAATAGAGAGTCTATTTTAATCTAAATAAATAAACTTATTCATTCCTCACTGGTCAAAAACGATTAGGCGCGAAAACTTGAATTGTTTCAAGGGAAGCAACTCTAAATATACTCAGCTAACACTATTATATTCAACGTTCTATCATTGACACGAAATGTTTTACATATTATGAGCAAAGAAGATTTTGTGATTGCACATTTAAAAGGTGTCTTGATCTTTAATAAATCTTATGTCATGCCAGATACTGTGGTAAATTTATCCAGAGTATATAATCTCGGCTCAGGAAACGGAATCATATTTGAATGATAGTTTCGACACTTTGGAGTAATCCTTTTAAAAACTGTGTATATCGGTGTAGAGGTGAAAAATATTTGTTTATATTCTTTCATGGGATATTAATATCCCATGAAGGAATATAAACAAATATTTTTCACCTCTACACCGATCTACACATAAATAATAAACACTACACCGATCTACACATAAGTAATAAACACTACACCGATTTATACATAAATAATAAACACTACACCGATCTATACATGAATAATAAACACTACACCGATCTACACATGAATAATAAACACCACATAAATAATAAACACTACACCGATTTACACATAAATAATAAACACTACACCGATTTACACATAAATAATAAACACTACGCCGATTTACACATAAATAATAAACACTACACCGATATACACATAAATAATAAACAAAAAACATTAAAATATGACAAGATTTGATTGTTTAAAACATGTTCAAAGATTGATGCCAAAAATCTAAGGTGTTTTCTCTTATTTTGTGCAACCCTTTATATATATATATATATATATATATATATATATATATATATATATACATATGCATATATATGTATATATGCATATATATATGTATCTTTGTGTATATATATGTATATATATATATATATGTGTATATATGTATATGTATATATATATGTATATATATATGTATATATATGTATATATATGTATATATATATGTATATATATGTATATATATATGTATATGTATATGTATATATATGTATATATATATATATATATATATATATATATATATATGATCTAGGGAAGCTTGAAATAAAAATGCATCAGTTACATAATGCAGCTTTTAAAAAGTTTATAATTACAAAAGAGAATTCATTTATATAAGAATAATATATTTAATTCCAAATATTTTCATCTTGGTAAACGTTACTATGCCTCCAAATTTTTCAGATATTTAAATTTATGGTATTTGTTTTATCTCCATATTTATGATATACACGACTGGATGTTATGTTATGTCATATTCAGAATAGATTTTGATTAATAAATTTAACCATTGCGAACACCATTGTAACGTCGCAGTAACAAACAAAGGAAACAAATAAAAATCCGTGTCGGCATTTTTTTTTCTTCTTAACAAAAGCATGTATTACCATTACCTCGAAACTCTTTAAAAGTCTATCGTTGTCATATGTCCATCTGACCAGGTGACGTTTCTGGTTCTTCCGACCTCACGCTAGCAATAGCCTGTCCATTCTCGCCTTAACTTTACACGTCCATCTTCTTCGGTGTCGACTTTTCCCTCTTCGACCACATGGTGTCCTTTTTTTCTTTTTCTTCATACACAATTCCCAGCACACATGCTAATTTGCACTTCTAAAAGTATATACATTGAAATCACACATATATCGACTGTGTGAATCGCTTCATTGAAGATTAGTAAAATATCAATATTTCACTAAATATGCGTCACAAAAAACTTAAAATTGCATCCCCAAAAGACTGCTTTAAGTTATTTATAAAAAATTCAGGGATCTTCACGAAGTTATGACATTTTATTCTTTACTAAAGAATTTTCACTGTCCATCGCTTTATCGTAGGACTCTTAATATGTATTTTAGAGCAAATATACAATGTCTTATCATAAAAACTTGATTTTTTTTATTATATCTGTATGTAAAAATATAATAAACAAAAGCACATCCTAGGTACTAAAGCCTCAAATAAATGAATTATTTATCAACATATCAAGGATTTTTTTAAATAATTTACTTAACAATTTGTCAACCAAGTCAATTGTTTGATCTGAAAAGGCATTATTGCCTTTACGACATGAACTGTTTTCCTCCGTAGGACATCCTTTGAAGTAAATTGTTATGCTCCCTCCAAAATATCGCTTTTAATACTGACCAGAGATGTTCAATCGGGTTAAGGTCTAGAGAACACAGTGTTAGTTTCTCTAACGAAGATTCAAGGAAGGTTGCAGTTGCCCAAGCAGAATAGGATGATGCATTTTCATGCATAAAAATGATCTGAAAGTAACGTGATTCCCGTCCAAAACATGTCTCTGCCTTCCTGTTGGCGATGAACTCTGTAAGGGGTCGGATTTCCGTCCGAGTTCCCAACTTTGGCCAATCCATCCTGACCATCAAGAATAGCACGGGCCTCATCCATAAATAAGACACGTTGGGAATCCATTTTCATGTAATTCTATGTCCAAGTCGTTCGTTTTTCCTTATGTTGTTTGCTCA
Organism: Euprymna scolopes; assembly: GCF_053919585.1. Taxonomy (NCBI): domain Eukaryota; kingdom Metazoa; phylum Mollusca; class Cephalopoda; order Sepiida; family Sepiolidae; genus Euprymna; species Euprymna scolopes. The sequence continues at coordinate 54,081,680 of NC_136505.1, forward strand.
GTGGAGACCTTGGAAGAGGTTTGATGTTTCTTGCCATCTCATTCAACACATTGCTTAGGGCCTGCCTGCGTCTTGGAGCGATTCCAGCCCTTGCAAAAATGGTAACACTAGTGCTGTTTGGGTTTCAGTTGACTTCCCTACAAATTTTCTCAATATCATGATCTGAAAGGTTTCTCCTGGTGTCTTTACCATTTCTTGATTTGGTGTTGGGTGTTTTCACGAATGAAGTGAAGGTTCTTGGATTCCTTTCCAGCTCTGTGACTACATCTTTGATGGAGAATCCTTCTGCGAGTCCAGCAAGAATACTTTGCTTTTCGATAATCTTCAATCGCCCGTTTTTGGCATCGTAAGAGATCTGCAATAAAGCGATTGACAGTATAAATTTCTTCATAATAAGGAATATAATGTCGCATGAATTTGAATAAAATTTTGGGAAATCACTAACCTTAAAGCAGCCTTTTGATGATGATACAATTTTATTTTTTTATGACGTATAATTATTGAAATATTTATATTTTATTAATCTGCTGTAAAGCAATTGACACAGTTTATATATTGAATTCACACGAAGTCATATAGACTGAAATCACCCAATATATATTGAAATCACCCAAAGTCATATACATTGAAATCACACAAAGTCGTATTAATTAAAATCACCCAAAGTCATATGCGTAAGAATTAAAATGTTGCAAAGTTTGAAATAAGAGACAGGGCTACATTCGTAATGAACGCCTTGGAAATGACAAAATTTTGTAAGCGTGAAACATTATACAGTACAGATTTAAGCACTTCAGAGGCAAATGAAGATGCAAGCAATAAAAAGAAAATGCCATTCGTGAAACAATGTGTTTCGCTGAATTTTTAAAATATTTTTTAAATATTTTTTTTTCCTTTTAGAAATCGAAATGTTTTATTTGCAGTGTTCAGACACAAACACAATTTTTACAAATGGAAAAATAATAATAAAAGACGCACTACACTACGGACAATCGTAAATTAATTTTGCTTTGCGTGCACCTCTCGGCGTTATTATTCAGAGATGCGCTTTATGCCTGTTCTCCATCTGCCAACACAAGAGGATATTTAATAAAACTTCCTGGTGTTTTGAATATCTTTTTATTTTTATTCTTTTGTTATATCAAATTTCATGAACTTTTAGTTTTGCATTTGATATTCATACTTTGTATTATGTATTTAGTAAATACTTTCTCTTCGTTATAATAAAAAAAATGGAAGCCTCCGTTCAGTCTCGAAAGAGAATAGATACCCCTTGTAAGAGTAGTTGCGTGTGTAATTATGAGACAAGGGTTGCACAATCTCCAACCACACCTCTCCTGAATCGGCACTTTTGAGTTCAGTGGCCAAGAGAAGTGCTAGACGACTGAAAACAATGCCGAGATAAGCGGAGGGCACCTACAGCACCTGGAATTCACAAATGATCATCCATTTTAGTAATGAACAGGCTCAATGTTGCTTGATTTCGGTGATCTAACGGAAACCGGTATGTTGACGTGAATTATGCCGTAAACAATAAAATAACAATAAAAGAGATACTGGCAAGGAAAGACGGACGATTGCATACAAGTTTACATTAACCAAATAACTGTTCAACTTGAACAAGAGCCGGCATTAGGCATTATTCAATAATTTCAGACGAGACCTGAAGAAAAATATATTAGCTTTAAATGAGAAATATTTATGGCGAAGTGTTGTGGACCGGTAAGGGTTCGAAAGAAAGGCAGAACTCAGTCGAAATAAAATATATTAAACAGAAAATAAATATAAAAAATAAAGGAAATTGTTATACATTAGTCCGGTTGTCAAGTGTGTATTACTTGTGCATATTCCTTTGGTCTTTATAGTACGAGAAATAGTTCGTTATTATCCGTATAGTGGACACCACAACACTAAGTATGTCGTGCTTAGAGAGGGAGCAAAATTAGAAATAAAATATGTAATTATGATATCATTTTGTCTATATTGTTTAGAAAAGAAGTGAATGGGGGAAATAGCTATAAATATTTTATTTTTTGTTTCAGTTTTTTGTTGCTGTGAATATGTACTATGACAAAATAAATGAGTATGTAACAACTTTATTAGATGGAAAATGAGAATAAATAAAATATGGAAACCATCGGCCGATAATATGATTGAATATTGAAAAACTAGAAAAATAATAGAGAAATGATGAGAGTTACAAGCATTGCAAAAATTACACTTGTTTATTTATGACAGTTGAAGGAAATAAGAAAATAAAATACTAAATGTTGCCCGGTGGCAATATCATGGTATTAAAATTTTGCTGAGATGTGTTTCTGATTTTTTTTTTTTTTTCAGATGAGGTTGATGATTCGCATTTTGTAATTTTTTTTCAAACTACTGTTCTCATCCTGACTGTTATTTTGATAATGTTTCTACCGATGTAACCTTCGACCTTCTGCAAGTGTATCTTGTCGAACTCGGGAACTTTTCTGTCAAACTCTGTTATCTGCACGAAATTTTAAACGGAACGCTTTTATTTAATCCACGGGAGTAGCATGCTCTCGTTCTGTCAGCCATGTCAGTTTAGAAGAGCTAAGTAATTCGAAATTGTAATCTGGACATTTCTCGCAATGAGGATTGAACCTTCAACCCTGAGATAGCCTTATTTTATCAAATACTTTGTATGTTACGCCACGTGTTCATAAATGTTGTAGCTTATATCGAACAAAATTTTGTGAAAATAACCCTCGATGAGAACGGTAGTTTGAATAATCCAAATGGTGAGATAGATAATTTTATTGGACAACATTAGAGATCTGATTAGGCATTGCCAAGATCGGTTGTTAGATGCAATATTACCGGCGGTAAAAATCCAATCGAAGCCAAAATAAATAAAATATCGTCTAAATTATATATGAATAGGCAGAACCAGAAAATGAATCGTATTATTCACTAATAGTTTATAGTTTTGTAAAGTGACCACATAATATAAAGCGCAAGATAGCGACGTCACTAAGAACAATAACTACCTTGAGGGAATTGGTTTTCAGATTCAGCATCGCAGACAGTATTTTTTTAAACTTTTTTTCACCCTAAACAATTCATATTGCCACTTGAACGTAGGGTGCTATTATCTGGAATCCTGCGTAACAGAGAACTGTGAGGAGTTAAGCAGCGAGATGTATGTTCACATTATATTTAAACTTTTGCAGGTGAATACAGTAACGGAAAATAATGAAAAAAGATGAGATTTTGCTGTTTGTCTGATTAGTCGGGGGTATGTATGCTACAATTCCACCATTAAAGTACTAAGGAGTACAACACTGTGGCGATAAGACAGAGGTTGGAGCTTTGCCGATAGTGAAAGACCAATTAGATTTAGGACTCTTATTTTAAAACCCTGTCTAAGAGAGAGAGACAAGCCGAGATGTAGCAACAATGCTCTATGCAACAGCGAACTCTAGCTTTGCAATGATATATGGACTGATAAATTCTAATGATTGTAATTCTAGTAATGTTTACGAGTAAAAGCCTTGAATAAACAACTCTTTTTTACCACCAAAATCAAAAGGGATAGTTTGGAATTTTCATTGGCACGATTAGGATAGCTTTAAAATAAAACGGAATCAAGGATACTTCGGCATTTTGGGAGGGGGATTATTATTTTTTTTTTTTACAAAGGCGTCACCACTTATCAAGGCCGATAGGCCACTCAATGATAAGGGTTAAAGAGTGTACAGTAGTCAAAAGGACAATATAGTAATCGATAGTAATGGAAGTTCGGTAAATTTGTTAACTTAAGTGATCAATATAGATTAACAATTGACTCAAATTCGCCATCACAACGAATATTTAATATGTCCCTAAGATGAAGAATATAAATAATACAATGAGGAGTTTACAAGAATATATATTTATATGAAGTATAGAAGTAGTTAATTGCTAGAAACATTTTCTGGTTTGGTTTTGTAAGCCACTATTTATACTGTTTGAAAGAGTCCATGAGATATCGTAATAGGGTAGATCACTAACGGCAATTCCGTGCGCTTATTTGAACACATCTTTCCTTTTAAAATGAGTCGATAACAATCGCTAGATAAGGAAGGCTAACTCAAAATATTCGCCATTCAAAAAGAGAGAATACAAAGGAAAATACATAGTAAAAATAACGAAATATAATACTTCCAAGAAAATTGTATACAGTAGCACCCCTGGATACGTTTTTTAAGCGGTTACGATGAGGAATATGATGTTTTTCCGGGCCCTAGTTATTGTATCTGCCCCGCCTTACGGTGTTATTTATAATGTTATTTGATTATATACATGTGTATAAGATATTGTATTGTATTTTAATTCTTAATATGTACTGCATTAAATTTTGTATAGGCCTCGCCATACGGCGATGTCACCTTACGATCCCACTCCCGGAAGAGATTAATGCAGTATCCCGGGGTTATACTGTAATTGTTTTTTTTTAAACAATATGTCTTTTTCTACTCCATCCCATAATTCCATTTTTTCTCATCCTACTTCAAAACTATACAATTCTACTCTACTTCCCAACCGGATAAATTACTCTACTCGGTTTATTGTTTTATGGAAATTACCCCAAACAAGGCATGAAGCCACGTGATATCAGCAGTAAAAGAAATACAACTTTAAAAGAAAAGAACTGTGTTGGGATAGATTACAACCTAAAAACAGCAATTCTCTCTTTGTCAGAAATATTACTCGTGGAATCTGAGGTCTAAATTACAAAATAAAGGCGTCATTTACAATCGTGGATATAACATGCATCCATTAGTGAAGAATTTTGGAACTTTAGAGTTGGGTTACTTTTTATTTTCTACTATCTCAAGGTCATTCTCTTTCTCGAAATGGGCTTCATTTGTGAATTAAACAGGTACTATACACTATTTGTTAATAAAATATACTACTAATAACAAATTAATTTACAAGCTAATAGCAGTTATAGATTGGTTGTTGAGTTATACAGTAAACAGACATTTTATGCAAAATGAAAATACTATTTTCGTAATTTATTGTAAGTTGCTTACATTAAGTGCTAAAATGGTAACAAGTCATTTTATCCCTTCCCTGTATATTCAGTCTGGTGACGTTTTCAACGTACTTTTTATTTTACATAATAAATTAATTATTTTTTATGTATGTCTGAAACAAAACAGAATTTTCATGGACAGTGTTGTTTTTCACATAACACATTACCAAGTGCCTGCTTGTGACATAGCGCGGTGAAATGGCAGCACTGGAAGGGGAAAATAACGACTTTAAAAAAGATCATGTTAGAGAAGTGAATAATATTTGAGATCACGCTAGAGGCGCGAACGACGTTCGAGAAGACGATCACGTGAGGAACGTCACGCCGGTGACAGGAGAATGAGGAAATAAATGTCATTTTGGAACAAAAAAGCGAGTTTAAGTTCTTTTCTATTCTTTGTCTGCACAGCCTAACATTACAACTGCATATGAGAAGTTTTATGACCACACAGGTTCTTTGATATGACAGGGGCGCGTTCGAAAGAAATAGTTCTGTTTAAAGTAGAATTGCATCAAGATACTTGACTTTTTTGTAAAATTTAAATTCAAACTATTATCACCGTAAATGCAGTAAAACCAAACGTATAAAATCAAGAGTAGAATATTTTGATAAAAGAGGGGCTTGTTCGGAATTATGTTTCTGTTTAGAGAAAAATTGAAACATGATACTTGACTTTTGCATTTTAAACATTAATTGAACACATTTATATATTTTTAATACGTTTACAAAAAGAACAGTAGGTTTTCTACAGTGCAATGTAGACGCCTAACATATTGTGGACTAAGTCAGTGCAGGAAGACGTGTGAAACTTTCTTTCTAGTATACTACGAAGAGTTCCCAATTAAAGCAGGCATTTAATCTGTTTGAAGGAAAAATGGGCGATTTCACCGATTTCAGTGGCCAAAAAAATTATGGGAGTGTGAAACATATACAATAAAATATGAGAGTGTGAAACATATACAATACAATATTATAGTGTGAAACATATACAATAAACATATGAAGGTATGAAACATATATAATAAAGATATGAAAGTGTGAAACATATACAATACAAATGTTGGAGTGTGAAACATATACAATAAAAAGATAGGATGTGAAATATTTTATAGTGTGAAACATATACAATAAAAATATGGTAGTGTGAAACATATACAATAAAATAAAGAATGTGAAACATTCACAATAATAATTTCAGAGTGCGAAACATATACAATAAAAATATGGTAGTGTGAAACATATAAAATAAAAATATGGTAGTGTGAAACATATACAATAAAAATATAAAAGTGTGACAGACAAAAAATAAAAATATGGGAGTGTGAAACATATACAATACCAATATAAGAGTGTGAAAGATATACCATTAAAATATAAGAGCGTTAAACATATACAATAAAAATATGGGATTGTGAAAAATATACGATAAAAATATGGAGTGTGAAATATATACAATTAAAATACGGGAGTGTGAAACATATACAATAAAAATACGGGAGTGTGAAACATATACAATAAAAATATGGTAGTGTGAAATATATACAATAAGAATATGGTAGTTTGAAATATATACAATAAAATTATGGCAGTGTGAAATATATACAATAAAAATATGGTAGTGTGAAACATATACAATAAAAATATAGGAGTGTGAAATATATACAATAAAAATATGGTAGTGTTAAATATATACAATAAAAATAAAGGAGTGTGAAACATATACAATAAAAATATGGTAGTGTGAAATATATACAATAAAAATATAGGAGTGTGAAATATATACAATAAAAATATGGTAGTGTGAAATATATACAATAAAAATATAGGAGTGTGAAATATATACAATAAAAATATGGTAGTGTGAAATATATACAATAAAAATATTGGAGTGTGAAATATATACAATAAAAATATGGTAGTGTGAAATATATACAATAAAATTATAGGAGTGTGAAACATATACAATAAAAATATGGTAATGTGAAACATATACAATAAAAATATGGTAGTGTGAAATATATACAATAAAAATAAAGGAGTGTGAAATATATACAATAAAAATATGGTAGTGTGAAACATGTACAATAAAAATATGGTAGTGTGAAACATATACAATAAAAATATGGTAGTGTGAAACATATACAATAAAAATATGGTAGTGTGAAATATATACAATAAAAATAAAGGAGTGTGAAATATATACAATAAAAATATGGTAGTGTGAAACATATACAATAAAAATATGGTAGTGTGAAATATATACAATAAAAATATAGGAGTGTGAAACATGTACAATAAAAATATGGTAGTGTGAAATATATACAATAAAAATATGGTAGTGTGAAACATATACAATAAAAATATTGGAGTGTAAAACATATACAATAAAAATATGGAAGTGTGAAACATATACAATAAAAATATTGGAGTGTCAAACATATACAATAAAAATATGGAAGTGTAAAACATATACAATAAAAATATGGTAGTGTGAAACATATACAATAAAAATATAGGAGTGTGAAACATGTACAATAAAAATATGGTAGTGTGAAATATATACAATAAAAATATGGTAGTGTGAAATATATACAATAAAAATATGGTAGTGTGAAACATATACGATAAAAATATGGTAGTGTGAAACATATACAATAAGAATATGGTAGTGTGAAACATATACAATACAAATGTTGGAGTGTGAAACATATACAATAAAAATATGGTAGTGTGAAACATATACAATAAAAATATGGTAGTGTGAAACATATACAATAAAAATATGGTAGTGTGAAACATATACAATAAAAATATGGTAGTGTGAAACATATACAATAAAAATATGGTAGTGTGAAACATATACAAAAAAAATATGGTAGTGTGAAACATATACAATAAAAATATGGTAGTGTGAAATATATACAATAAAAATATGGTAGTGTGAAACATATACAATAAAAATATGGTAGTGTGAAACATATACAATAAAAATATGGTAGTGTGAAACATATACAATAAAAATATGGTAGTGTGAAACATATACAATAAAAATATGGTAGTGTGAAACATATACGATAAAAATATGGTAGTGTGAAACATATACAATAAAAATATGGTAGTGTGAAACATATACAATAAAAATATAGTAGTGTGAAATATATACAATAAAAATATGATAGTGTGAAATATATACAATAAAAATATAGGAGTGTGAAACATATACAATAAAAATATGGTAGTGTGAAACATGTACAATAAAAATATGGTAGTGTGAAACATATACAATAAAAATATGGTAGTGTGAAACATATACAATAAAAATATGGTAGTGTGAAACATATACAATAAGAATATGGTAGTGTGAAGCATATACAATAAAAATATGGTAGTGTGAAATATATACAATAAAAATATGGAAGTGTGAAACATATACAATAAAAATATAAGAGTGTGAAATATATACAATAAAATATGGTAGTGTGAAACATATACAATAAAAATATGGTAGTGTGAAACATATACAATAAAAATATGGTAGTGTGAAACATATACAATAAAAATATGGTAGTGTGAAATATATACAATAAAAATATGGTAGTGTGAAACATATACAATAAGAATATGGTAGTGTGAAACATATACAATAAAAATATGGTAGTGTGAAACATATACAATAAAAATATGGTAGTGTGAAACATATACAATAAAAATATGGTAGTGTGAAACATATACAATAAAAATATGGTAGTGTGAAACATATACAATAAAAATATGGTAGTGTGAAATATATACAATAAAAATATGGTAGTGTGAAACATATACAATAAGAATATGGTAGTGTGAAATATATACAATAAAAATATGGTAGTGTGAAATATATACAATAAGAATATGGTAGTGTGAAATATATACAATAAGAATATGGTAGTGTGAAACATATACAATAAGAATATGGTAGTGTGAAACATATACAATAAGAATATGGTAGTGTGAAATATATACAATAAAAATATGGTAGTGTGAAATATATACAATAAAAATATGGAAGTGTGAAACATATACAATAAAAATATGGTAGTGTGAAACATATACAATAAAAATATGGTAGTGTGAAATATATACAATAAGAATATGGTAGTGTGAAATATATACAATAAAAATATAGGAGTGTGAAATATATACAATAAAAATATGGAAGTGTGAAACATATACAATAAAAATATAAGAGTGTGAAATATATACAATAACATATGGTAGTGTGAAACATATACAATAAAAATATGGTAGTGTGAAACATATACAATAAAAATATGGTAGTGTGAAACATATACAATAAAAATATGGTAGTGTGAAACATATACAATAAAAATATAGGAGTGTGAAATATACACAATAAAAATATAGGAGTGTGAAATATATACAATAAAAATATAGGAGTGTGAAATATATACAATAAAATATGGTAGTGTGAAACATATACAATAAAAATATGGTAGTGTGAAATATATACAATAAAAATATAGGAGTGTGAAATATATACAATAAAAATATAGGAGTGTGACACATATACAATAAAATATGGAAGTTTGAAATATACACAATAAAAATATAGGAGTATGAAACATATACAATAAAAATATCAAAGTATGAAACATATACAATAAAAATATCAAAGTATGAAACATATACAATATAAATATCAAAGTATGAAACATATACAATATAAATATCAAAGTATGAAACATATACAATAAAAATATCAAAGTATGAAACATATACAATAAAAATATCAAAGTATGAAACATATACAATATAAATATCAAAGTATGAAACATATACAATAAAAATATGGTAGTGTGAAACATATACAATAAAAATATCAAAGTATGAAACATATACAATATAAATATTAAAGTATGAAACATATACAATAAAAATATGGTAGTGTGAAATATATACAATAAAAATATGGAAGTGTGAAACATATACAATAAAAATATGGTAGTGTGAAACATATACAATATAAATATGGTAGTGTGAAACATATAAAATAAAAATATCAAAGTATGAAACATATACAATATAAATATCAAAGTATGAAACATATACAATAAAAATATCAAAGTATGAAACATATACAATAAAAATATCAAAGTATGATACATATACAATATAAATATCAAAGTGTGAAACATATACAATATAGATATCAAACTGTGAAACATATACAATATAAATATCAAAGTATGAAACATATACAATATAAATATTAAAGTATGAAACATATACAATATAAATATCAAAGTATGAAACATATACAATATAAATATCAAAGTATGAAACATATACTATATAAATATCAAAGTATGAAACATATACAATATAAATATCAAAGTATGAAACATATACAATAAAAATATCAAAGTATGAAACATATACAATATAAATATTAAAGTATGAAACATGTACAATAAAAATATCAAAGTATGAAACATATACAATATAAATATCAAAGTATGAAACATGTACAATAAAAATATCAAAGTATGAAACATATACAATAAAAATATCAAAGTATGAAACATATACAATAGTAATATCAAAGTATGAAACATATACAATAAAAATATCAAAGTATGAAACATATACAATAAAAATATCAAAGTATGAAACATATACAATATAAATATCAAAGTATGAAACATATACAATATAAATATCAAAGTATTAAACATATACAATATAGATATCAAAGTGTGAAACATATACATTAAAAATATAGGAGTGTGAAACATATACAATAAAAATACGGTAGTAGTAAACATATACAATAAAAATATCAAAGTGTGAAACATATACAATAAAAATACGGTAGTAGTAAACATATACAATAAAAATATCAAAGTGTGAAACATATACAATAAAATACTAAGACAGATCTTCTTTCCTTTAACAATTACAAAAAAAACTGTTCAACCACTAATTGCCATGACTAATACCACTCTTCCTTAGATATCATCTTTCAAACTCTTTGGTTTAACATTCACACACAGCATGAACTGGAACAAATACACTGAAGAGATTGCCAGGACTGCTGAAAAGAAGGTGTGCTACCTCTACCGTGATAGAAAACTATTCTCGCCTGAAAAAGCAACCATTCGACCATGCATAGAGTTTTGTTGCCAGGTCTTTGCTGGTGTATCTACCATCTCTATTAGACAAGGTCACAAAAATAGTTTCCAATAGGTACCGCACTATAAACAAACCCCAACCCCTGTCTCATCGCCGCAATGTTGCATCGCTCAGCCTGTTTTAGAATTATTCTAATAGAATTTGCTCTTGCAAACTGGTAGCACTGGTAGCAGGTGTAAATAACCCCGACTAACACAACAAGCAGCAAAATTCCACCCTTTATTGTTGTTGAGGTCCCTAATTGCCGTAAAGCATTCTACTCTAATAATTTCTTCTCTCGAACTGCTAGACTTTGTAATTTCTTTCTGTTTCTTGCTTGAAATTTAAATGTAATGCGTAGGGAAATCTCGCTTCTCAATGCCTGCATAGTGTCATGTAGACATTTGTTACGTCAAGTAGCAATAAACCTTGCTTGAGGCGAATAAAAGTAAAACAAAATATCGAAATCGATATACCCAAGTACTGTAAACAAGGGAGCATAATTTAGTACTTTTATCGGTAAAAATAACATAGTTTACAAAACGCCAAACAAAAATAAAATTAAATCAGATCAGATCAAATGTATTGGGAAACATAGGAAAGTAAACTGAACATGTATTTCTTCTCTCTAAAGCTTAGCAGACATGACGCAACCAGCTTTGCTGTGCAATGTTGGGTCGTGTGCAGGCTGACTATATAGCTTCCAAAGCTTGATTCGCAGTTCAGCAACTCAAACTGAAAACTTTACCTTTCGAGGATGAAGCCGAACCCGTGTCATGTATAGCTTCTCTGACTTTCTACGAAGTCATCTCTACGGGGTCGCTGTAAATAAAAAGATACGATGAAAGACCACTCCCGGACAACACCGGGTGTGTGCAGCAATTTTTTTTTTTTTTTTTCAATACAATTAATGTTTGATTCATTGCTTATGTCTAAGTAGGTGAATAGAGTTTTAGTCCTGGAACTTTTAATGCATTTTGATTTTTGAATGCTACTTCTTTTTAAATAATTGTTTGTTGCAATCTTGGTAAAGACATTACCGGTCTCGGTTGCTTTTGTACACAGACTTGTTGTTGCCCATTTGTAAAAGATCTCTTTTGAAGGGTTTTTTTTAAATACTTTTTTATGCCGTATATTTTCTTGCTTGGTCAAATTTCTATGCGTTGTGAGACCCACACAAGTAATTAGTGTTTTCGTTTACTGGTCTTTTCTCTCTTGTGGCCAACGGCTTCTGACTACGTTGTTATTTTTATTGCAAAGACGATTTATTTGCATGAGAGAATGCGACAGAAGATGACCCCGTCTTCTAGAAGAAAAGATCTGAGAGAACTTGCTTTGAAATGCGCCAGCTATTGACAGAAATAGAGACAAAAAAAAAAAAGAAACAGGCAAATCCAAAAAATACGAAACGAAATAGACTGCAATAGAAAGACAGAGAGACAGAATTAGATGGAATAGATACATACTGCGATAGGGAGATATACAAAGAAAGGAAAACAGAGAGAATAAAAAAACGGGAAAGACAGAGAGTTGGAATTTTAAAAAAAGACATAGAAGGACACAGAGATAGAGTTGGTAAATATATCAAACAAAGAAAGTGATAGCGAGAAGTAGGAGACGTGATGATACAGTCAAATTTAATTAGATAGAAACGCAAAGAACATAAGAGAGGCACGCAGAGATATATGGCGAGCAGTAATCAAAGAAAGGGGAAAAATATCTATGTAATCATAAGACACTGTGGACGTCCTTGCTTTCTTGGGTGCTAGAATGTTGTCTTCGGGCTATTTCAACACTTAAAAAAGGATGATAAGCTTTATATTATATATATGTATGTATATATATATATATATATATATTTATGTATATACCTATACATACATATATATATATACACACACATACACACATACATACACACATACATACACACACACATATATATATATGTGTGTGTGTGTTTGTATGTATGTATGTATGTGTGTATGTGTGTGTATATATATATATGTATGTATAGGTATATACATATATATATACATACATATTTATATATAATATAAAGTTGAACGTCTGTCTGTCTGTCTGTGTGTGTGTGGGGGGGGGTCACGAATAGGCTCCTATATGTTTGACTATTTTTAAAAAAACTGATTACATATAATGATAGAAGATGTATCGATGATCAGGAATGGGTATGTTTAATCCGGCAGAACGGTAGCTCATAAAAATTGTGGGGTCTGCGTTAGCGCCTGGCCCCCAAATAAATATTGTGGGGTCTTCGTTCGCGCCTGGACCCCAAAGTATGGAAATAAAAAATGAAAAAAAAAACGTTTACAAGGGTTTTAGATATAGATGCACATAAGAATACTTTGATAACTATGTTTCAACTTAAATAGGGATGGTATAACAAAATTGTGGGGTCTGCGTTCGCGCCTGTACTCCATGGAAATATGGCACAAACTTTAACAAAGACTTTTCCTGTCTATTTGCGTAAGTATACTTTGATAATTATGTTTCAGTTTGAAGAAATATGGTATAATAAAATTATGAAGAAATCTATAATATAAAGCTGAACGTCTGTATGTGTGTGTGTGTGTGTGTGTGTGTGTGTGTGTGTGTGTGTGTGTGTATGTGTGTGTGTGTGTGTGTGTGTGTGTGTGTGTGTGTGTGTGTGTGTGTGTGTGTGTGTTGTCACGAATAGGCTCCTATAGGGTTGACTATTTTAAAAACTGATTACATATGATGATAGAATATGTATCGAGACACAGGAATGGGTATGCTTGATCTGGGAGAACGGTGGTTTATAAAAATTGTGGGCGTCTGCGTTCGCGCCTGGCCTCCAAAGTATGGAAATAAAAATGAAAAAAAAATGTTTACAATGTTTTTATATAGATGTACATAAGACTACTTTGATAAGTATGTTTCAACTTAAATAGGGGTGGTATAATAAAATTGTGGGGTCTGCGTTCGCGCCTGTACTCCATAGAAATAAGCACAAACTTTTACAAATAAAATTATGAAGAAATATGGTATAACAAAATTATTGGGTTTTCGTTCGCGCCTGACCTCCATAGAATGTAAATATGTCACAAAGTTTAACAAGGTATTTTAAGAGGGGTGAGGGTCCACAATAACACCTTAACTTTAATCTTAATTCACGTTAGCTTTTATTTATTTTGTTGATTCATATTGTGTCGAATAAATTCACCTCATAAATTCACGTTCTTATTAAAGTGAAAGCCAAAAAAAATATTTTAAATTGGAACTAGACAATTCTCGACACAAATTTTCATAACTCTGTTTTTTCCTTCTCCACTTGTACATGGCACTCTTTCGAAAATAGATAAATAGGTAAATAATAAGAACGTTACTTGTTATCGTGTCAAAAGAAGGAAAAAATCCTGCTCACGTGATTACCTGTCTTTTTAAAAACATTTGCATAACATTTTTTATTTATATTTATATATATGTTAAAGCTTTTTTTGTCAGTGTACTAGAATGGATTCAGTTGATTATAAGCCTTTCTGCGTGCTCTTTACATTACAATAGTACAACCCTTAATCCAATGACGCAATACTACACCGTTCGATACTGTAAAACTGAAACGAAGCTGTTCTGCTTAAAAAGGGCGCCATTTTCTTCTTATTCATATTTATATCGATTCTTTGCTTTAAAAAAAATAAAGTAATTACGTGTTTACTTTTTTAATATACCATTTTGCTGTTTCGGATTATTTTACTAAAGTAAGTAAAGCTTCATTATTTTTCAAAATTGTTTTTGTTCCTTTGTTTTTCTATATTTCGTCGATATTATTTAGTAAGAGTGTTTAGCAGAAAAGCCAACAAACGACTACCCCAAAAAATAAATATACAAGAAATAAATGTTACCATAGTAAATAAAAGTTCAGTTCATGTTTTTTTTGTGTTTTGAAATAGTTTTTAATGCTCTTTACTTGAAATTATTTCAGCGAACCGAAATTTAAACGAAATTTGAGGGGATAACTATTAAATGAATTTTTATATAAACTACACATGCCATAATCGAATATTCCTCAAGCACAAAATAACGGAACACATTAAAATATAGGTATAAATATTCCTTGCGTTGACGGAACTCTCTTAAATTGTTAACACAGAATGCTCATGTGCCCCTCCTTGAAATTGAAAACGCGGCTCTCCATTTCAAAGTCCCTGCCATTTAGATTTTTTTAAACTACTTAAAAATACAATGAACTTTTCTACAATAAAAATAACTTTTATTGTAACATTTATTTCTTGTATATTTATTTTTTCGGGAAGACGTTTGTAAGGAAACATCATTTTGTTGGTTACTCTTGGCTACGAATGGAAACAAAGTTGATATAAAAAAATATATTTTCACGAAAATTATCTTTACTTTCATCATATTTTGCTTAGGGAAAAATTTTTGAGTATCAAAACCTATCTCTTACAACCCCCTCCTTTTCATAACCTATCATACTTTCATCAAACACAGTCCATTTTCTGTCGGCTGATTTTGAACCCAGTCAATGACGGGTACTTCTGCTAGTATACATATATATATATATGTGTGTGTGTGTGTGTGTGTGTGTGTGTGTGTGTGTGTGTGTGTGTGTGTGTGTGTGTGTGTGTGTGTGTGTTTTATTTGTTACTAGCATTTCAGCCCGGCTTTGCCCGAGTGTTTGGATATGTATGTTGAGATAAAAAAAAAGTGGTAGTAGGAAGGGGGAACAGAAAGGCGAAAAAACGTGTCGTCTTTGCTGTTACAATCACCGCTAAACCGGAAGTGACGTAGGTTTTAATTAAGGCTAGACAATCAAAAAGAGAGGATCCTTTTCAAAAATATCGGCGAAAAAAGCGAGCCCCATGCAGAAAAGTACCCATTTGCAAGTGAAGATATTAATGTTTTTAGCCAATTTTTCGATATTTGTCATCTGAACAGTCTAACTTCGTTACTGATTTTGTAAAAGTCCGTCGCCCTTGTAGAAAGTTTTAGGCAGAAGTGCAAACATACATACATCCACACATACATTTATGTATTGGTAACTAAAAATTTTCAACCCAAACCGATTAAAAAGATTTCTCTGAATTTTACATAAAATTTCAAATGTTTAGACCAGAAATTTTCTGAGTACTTTGGTAGAGACCTCAGAAGTCAATTTATTTAACTTTGACCCCTATTATGACCCCTTAAAATTTATTGTTTTGGGCTCACATCAAGTTATTAAGTTAGATCCATATCCAAAGAACCAATATGCAAAATTTCAAGTGTTTATACCCAAAATTGTGGGAGGAGTTTGGTACATTTCTCAAAGGTCAAATCGTTAAACTTTGACCCCTTAACAGCCAAATTTCATGCGATAACGGATTACAAAGATTTTCCACAATCTCAGTAGCCTGTATATCAAATTTTGAGTCTGTAGACTAAAAATTGACAGTTATTGCGTAGGAAAATGTACACAGACAGACACACAGACAGACAGACACTTTCACTTTTATAGATATACTAGCATTTCAACCAGGCGTTGCCCGTGTGTTTGTAGGTGTTTGCTGAGCCAAAAAAAAACAAAAAAAAAACGGTCGATATTTTTTTTAATTTGACCCCTATTATGACCTCTAAACATTTAATGTTTAGGGCTCAAATCAGGTTATTAAATTAGATCCACGTCCAATGCACCTATATCTAAAATTTAAAGTGTTTAAACCAAAAATTGTCGGGGGAGTTTGGTAGAGTTCTCAAAAGTCAAATGGTTGAACTTTGACCCCTTAACAGCCACATTTCTGGCTGAAATCCGGTCACATAGATTTTCCCAAATCTCAGTACCCTGTATATCAAATTTTGAGTCTGTAGACATAGAATTGACAGAATTATTTCGTATGGAAATGTACACAGACTCACATACACACACACACACACTCATACACACACACACACACACTTTCACTTTTATAGATATAAACTAGTTCTCAAAAGTCAAATCGTTGAACTTCGACGTCTTAACAGCCACATTTCTAGCCGAAAACCGATCCCCAAGATTTTCCCCTATCTCAGCACCCTGTATATCAAATTTCGCGTCTGTAGAATTAAAATTAACAAAGGTATTTCGTAGGTAAATATGTACACAGACACACAGACACACAGACAGGTGGATACGGTCACTTTCATAGATATATAGATAGATATATAGATAGATTAAACAAAAATATATACGTATACATAAATATATATGGAAACAATTTTGTGTTTACTATAAACATTTTACGAAAATATTATACAAGTATAAATCATGTAGAATATCTGCATAAATATAATTACACGTAATAGTTAACTAAAGATGATCATCCCATAAGAAAATTGAAAAAACTAATAGGGAATTAATTAAAATGAATGTTGAAAAGAATATGCAAATTAGCTAGATCTTTTGCAGATGAATGCAATTGCACGATCCATATATAAGAAAATTGTATTTTCATTTTAAATAAATAGAAAAAAGGTTTTTAATATGAATATCAATGCACACAAAAGAAAAACGAATTTATAGATATACTAGCAATTCAGCCCGGGGTTCCCCGGTTGTTCAAAAAAAACGCTCAATTTTTTAAAATTTTGACCCCTATTATGACCCCTTAAAATTTATTGTTTTGGGGGCAAATTAAGTTATTAAGTTCGATCTATGTCCAAGGAATCAATATCTAAAATTTCAAGTGTTTAGACCTAAAATTAACGGAGGAGTTTGGTAGATTTCTCAAAGGTCAAATCGTTGAACTTTGACCCCTTAACAGCCAAGATTCTAGTCAAAAACCGATCACATCGATTTTCCCAAATCTCAGTACCCTTTATATCAAATTTTGAGTCTGTAGACTAAAAATTGACAGAGTTATTGCGTAGGAAAATGTACACAGACAGACGGACACACACACACAAAAATACACACACACGTTGACTTTATAGATATACTAGTATTTCGGCTCGGCATTGCCCGGGTGTTTTGAGGTGTATGCTGAGCAAAAAAAAACGGTCAATTTTTTTTAAATTTGACCCCTATTATGACCTCTTAAAATTTATTGTTTTGGGCTCAAATCAAGTTAATAAGTTAGATCCATGTCCAAGGAACCAATATCTAAAATTTCAAGTGTTTTGACCCAAAACAGTCGGAGGAGTTTGGTAGAGCTCTCAAATGTCAAATCGTTGAACTTTGACCCCTTAACAGCCAAGGTTCTGGCTGAAATCCGATCACATCGATTTTCCCATATCTCAGTAGCCTGTATATAAAATTTCTAGTCTGTAGACTAAAACTTGACAGAGTTATTGCGTATGGAAATGTGTACAGACTCACAGACAGCCTGACAGAACGACACACACACAGCCACACAGCCACGTTCACTTTTATAGACATATAGAATATATATATATATATATATATATATATATATATATATATATATATATATATATATATACACGTATGAGCGTGGCTCAGATGCTAATTAATGAAGGTGTAATGTTGTATGTGATTTGGTTTCGATTCTAGCTGATGACACCCAAATCATATATATTCTGTAGTTCTGATCTTCCTACTATATATTAGGTTCAATGTAATAATCGATTGAGAATTGTCTCTATAATAATAAATACGTTATCTGCAGGAATTAAAATATCATATTAAAGCCTTACACTGGGTGGTCTCATAGTATATATATATATATATATATATATATATATATATATATATATATATATATATATACACTTATCTTGTGCTTCCTTTTTAAAATTAAATATGTTTTTAACTCTTTTTCAAGATGTTTTTAACATGTTTTATTAATCATTTGTTCATTCATATATATATATATATATATATATATATATATATATATATATATATATATATATATATATATATAATTGGGTTGGACAAAATAAAAGAAACACCTTAAAAATCAACAAAATTTATTATAATATGGTGTAGGCCCATCTTTTGCGGCAATTACAGCCTCAATTCTCCGATGTATTGATTTATACAAATTGTGAATTGTTTCCAAATGAATTTTATCCCATTCTTCAGCTAAAATATCCTGAAGTTCTTTTAGAGAAGATGGCGGCGGAAATCGATTTCTTGCTTGAACCTCCAAAATCGACCATTAATGTTTAACGATGTTGAGATGTGAGGATTAAGGTGGTCAAATCAGATGCTCAACTTCATTGGAATGCTCTTCGTGTCAATCTTTAATAATTTTAGCTGTATGGATTGGAGCATTATCATCTTGAAAGATGGCGTTCCCCTAATAAAACAGTATTTGAACAACAGGATGAACATGGTTACCCAAAATTCCTAAATAGTCTCGACTGTTAATTCTTCTGTGAAGAGTAATCATTAGTCAAGCGGATTTCCAAGAAATAGCACCCCAAATAATCACAGAACCCCCGCCATGCTTTACGGTTAGGAGAAGCAGTCTGGATAAAATGCTTCTTTCATCTCCAAACGTAGACTCGGTCGGTGTTAGGAAATAAGGAAAACGATTATTCGTCAGAGAAAATCACATTTTCAGCTGCTCAAGGGACCAATTTTGGAGGTGTTTAAACTATTGCTTTGAACCATTCCACTTTGAGAACAGAGGTTTTCTAATTGCAGCTCATGCGTAAAATCCCGATTTGTGTAGCTCTTGATGAACAGTTCTTGTGGAAACTGAGTCCTGTAAATGTTTATTGAGCTCTGCAGCGATTTTATGAGCCATGGACTTACGGTCCTCTGTAACAATTCACTTAAGAGTCCGACGGGCTCTTTCAGACATCTTCATCTTTCGGTCAGGCTTGTGCTTTTCTGGGGACGTTTTTCCTTCTCTTTTAAAAGCAGTCATTACTTTGAGACAGCGCTTTTTGAAACCCTAAGCATTCGTGAAATTTCTGTTACACTAGCACCTGCCTACAAGCTCTAACAATTTAGTCTCTTTAGAAGTCCGTAAGGTTTGCGATTTTTATAGGAAAATCTTTTGATATCTTTAAATATCTGTAAAAGACATTTATTTTAATTAAGCGTATCATATGATATAAATAATAAACAAAAAAAGCATTAAAATATGTTAGGATTTTATTGTTTAAAACACGTTCAAAAAAGACTGATGCCAAAAATCTACGGTGTTTCTCTTATTTTGTGAAACCCTTTATATATACATATATATATATATATATATATATATATATATATATATATATATATATATATATATATATACGGTCGTAAAATATGCATAAATATTATATACATTTTAATTAATGCAGATGTCTTATCTATAAATATAAAAAGGAAAATGTATGTATGTTCGCTTTTTGTGTATATCTGCAAAAGGCTTTTTTCCGCTTGGTCCTCGCTCATTCTTAAAACTTTTTATATCACGTTTAAATCGTAATATCTACGTGTTAACAACGGGGGTCGCCTGTCTAATTAATTTGCCCGATTTGAAAAGCTAAATATTTCACAATTTTGGATCGCTGCGTGTTGATTTGGCTTTTTCGTATAAAAGTGAAACTAACCTTGACACATCGTCCAAAAACAATCAGCTTGGATCAATGCGGAGTGTATCCTTATATCAGACAATTGCTATTCTATTTGGACAATCCCCTTTTTATGGGGAGCTGGTTTCCCCCCACAATATCTTGGAGAAACAAAAAAAAATCTGCCCCGCAGTAAATAAAAAACTGCCTCGCATTGAAAGTTGACCTCATTAAGTACGGGCACCTGCCAATTCTTAGTACTTAAATTAATTCAAACATATTTTCGTTACTATTTCTTGGTGATCGAGCTGTTAATGTCACACTTTATTTTCCAATTTCGCCTGAAGGTTTCGGGTTCGATCCTTCCTACTTACCTACCAAAAACTTTTTTCAACCCCCCCCCCGGCACAAACACCGGGGCAATGATTTTGTATTATTCTTTTGTTTGGATTTACCCAAAACCACACACACCTCTAAACATCCGGGCAACGCCGGGTACTCCCGCTAGTCTATAATATAAAGGGCAAGAATCTGTTTAAATGTATGTATAAATGTATGTTTGTATGTCTGCCTAGAACTTTCGACAGAAGCGACGGATTTTCACGAAATCGTATCATTTTGAATTACGGCCTTTCGGGGTGACAAATATCGAAAAATTGGCCAAAAACATTACGTCCTTCACCCTCAACTGGGCATTTTTTTACAAGGAGGGTCGATTTTTTCTCAGACATTTTTTGCAAGTCATTCAACCTTCGCGTTTACGACGTCGCTTAAAAGGCGTTATTAAGACCGCACGTGACGTCACAACCACGGCGGGCATATCGGTAAGACTGTTTTTGTTTTGATGTTTGTTTGGGGTTTGTTTTTTTTTTTCACTTTTTTTTCCTCTGGTACGTTCGGGTTCGAGCCTGCTTACTGCTCCTATTTTTTTCCGCTTGCAATTTTCCTTTTTTTTTTTTTTTTGCTCAACCAACACCCTTACACATACCTCCACCTTACTTTTCTGCCTTCGCGTCACGGGTTCGAGCCTGTCTGCCTGCCTGCCTGCCTGCCTGCCTATTACAACTTTTTTTTTTTTTTTTTTGCTCAACACATACCGTCAAACACCCGAGCAATGGCGGGCATCCAGGCTAGTTTATTACAAACAGAAATACCATAGGTATCAAACGTAACATTAAATTCCTTTAACAAAATGAAATAATAAACGGGAAGAAACAGACCTGTGCATGCGAGTATTATAGTTTTTTTTTTTCTAAACAGTTCACTTCTCGTAAGTAAAAAAAAAATACTCGAGTTGAGATCGAAACCAAAATCTAAAGACAGTGAGTCAAGTACGTAACTATTAGACCAACCAAACACGATCTTTAAAACGTGTTTTCAAGCCTACTCATTATTAACATAAGGAAGTAGTTATGTTTCACATCCGCGCATGCGCAGTCGCGAAATAGTTGACAAACAGATAAAACTGCGATTAGCCCCAGATACCAATTTTTCCATTTTGACTCTTTGGCAGCCTTTTCTCGGATGAGAACCTATTAACAAGTTTTTCACGTGTCTGAAAACCTTCTATACCAAATTTCAATGAAGATCAAAAATTCGTTGAGTATATAGGTTGAGAGCTGTCCTCACACAGACACGCATTCTCACTTTTATAGATTTATAGATTAACTTCTGAAACCCATGGGAATGTTTTCTGCTTAAATAAGGCTTGGCTAAACATTTTTTAAATATAAAAGGAATCTCACTTTTAAGCGATGACAACGACAACTACAGAATAGTATTTATGGTGCCTTGTTCGATTTTGGAACAATTCATTTTAAATACGTGAAATCTAATTATTTTTAAGCCAATAACACCAGATAACCAGCAGTTACAATTTTTCATTTCACCTTTGATAATCGGACGATATCATTTATTTACTGGGGATTAAAGGTTATAGCACTCATACAAACGAAACTACATGCTTAGTAATAAAATACTAGTGTCTGCCTTAGAAATTCAACAGTGCTTTCTACAACACGCGGTATTATTTATTGTTCATAATAATATTATTTGAAAATAAGTGTCATTTTCAGCTAAATATTAATCAAACAATTGAAACGAATAGTGTCCTTTCTTTGCTTATTCTTGTTACAATTTAATTCAGTGCAAAACAATACTTTCTGTCTTCTTACCGTGAAAACTAATTTTCAGCTAAATATTCTACAAAAAAAAAAAAAATAAATGTCACTTTTTGAAATGTATTTGTGCAATATATTGATTTTTTAGTCGATGGAACGATAAAATTTCATTTTGAAACAATTCATTTTAAAATGGTTCAAGTTGGCGACAGCATGTTTGCTAAGAAGATAATGTGACAAGTGGTACAACAGGTGCCAACCGCGAAATACTTTAGCGTATTAATAGATATAGATTCTACAAATACAGCCGGTCGGGTTATGCATCGGTTCGTTGTTTTCTAAGATCATTAATCATCATGGCCAGAACTAAATGGGAGACCATTTGAGATTTCCAGGTGCTGTATGTGCTCTTCACTTATCGAGGCATTGTTTCCAGTCGTCTTGGACTTCTCCTTGCAACTGGACTCAAACAGTGTTGATTCAATAGAGATGTGGTTGTGGATTGCGCGACCCTTGTCTAACAATTACACGCTCAGCTACTATTTCAAGGAGTATCCTTTGTCGTTCGAAACTATCCATAGGGACTTTTATTATTTTTCCTTTAACAATAATAATAATAATAATAATAATAATAATAAGAAGAAGAAGAAGAATGCAAAACACTGAAAGGATAATTATGGCAGCGAGAAACACCGAAAAAAACAACAAAACAGAAAACAGAGCGACAAACGACAAAACGAGAAAAGAGAAGTGGGAAGAGAAACAACTCCACGGAAGATTCATAAGAATGACAAAAGGTGAGAATAACGAAAACACCTGGACATGGATGCGAAAAGGACATATAAACCGAGAAACTGAATCTCTAATACTGCAGCACAAGATAACTCGTTAAGAACCAACCATTTCAAAGCAAGGATCGATAAAACACAAGAAAACAGCAAATGCAGACTCTGTGGACAGAGAGACGAAACGATGAACCATATAGTAAGTGAATACAGCAAACTGGCCCAAAAGGAATACAAAAACAGCCATGACCAAGTGGGGAGGGCGGTGCACTGGGAATCATGCAAACGACTGCATTTTGAGCGTACAGACAAATGGTACAAGCATAAACCCGCAACAGCGCTCGAAAACGAGAACCACAAAATCCTATGGGACATGGGCATACAGAGGGGCAAACCCATCCAAGCAAGAAGACCAGATGTCGTAATAATTAACAAGAAAGAAAAATCCTGTCAAATCGTAGACTTTGCTGTCCCAGCTGACCACAGGGTGAATATGAAAGAAAAGGAGGGACGAACCACATACACAGAGCTAGGCAGAGAGTTAAAAGGAATTTGGATGATGAAGAAAATCAAAATAGTACCGATAATAGTAGGAGCGCTAGGAACAATTCCGAAAAACTTCGAAAAAAGAATGGCAGAAATTGGAATCAGATGAATAACTGCAAAAATACAATGCTAACGATAAAGAAAACGGCTGAAATATTAAGAAAAACGCTAGAATCTGGGGAATAACACAAGACAATACAACAAAGAAGCGTTACAGGGAATGAAGAACGCCAAAGCTGCATATCAACAAGTTCTACACCATCATCATGCATCCCCATTGTCTCATCACCGTCCCCCCAATAGAAAAGTTATACCAAAGAGCCGAGAAGGGTCAAGGAGGATGGAAAGACCGAGGAGAGAGCGCTGGCCAGACCTCCGCTAGACAAGCGCGAAGAGAACTGGGATCGTGGGGAGGCTTAGTGCCACTCAAATTCCAGTATAAACCAATGGCCACTACCAACGAGAAATCAATGGTATGAGGCTATTGCGATGACGCAGATTTATTTGCAAATGCTATCGAGGGAGGTGGAGAGAGCTGGACGTCTGGGGAGACTTGTTGTCACTCAGCTTCCATAGAATACCACACCGATCGTTTGTTGACTTGTGTGAAAGCTCCATGTGAGCCAATAATAATAATAATAATAATAATAATAATATAATTGTATTAGAAATGTTATGTATATGCATATATATACATATATATATGCATACATATACACACACACACACACACACACACATATATATATATATATATATATATATATATATATATATATATATATATATATATATGATAGAAAAGTCACAAACGAACATACATATAACGTTCCTGAATTTTTTAGATGAGGGTTGGTTATTCGTATTATTTGGATTCATCGGACTACTGCTCTCATCTTGAATGTGGTTTTCGCAACGCAGATCAAGAGGAGATGGACAGTTTAAGAGAAACCCTCCACCGAAACAACTATTAAGAGAGCATGACATCAGCTCCGAGAAATCTGGACCTGACACAAATAGACACCACTCAGAAGCTCACCACAGTTCGCATACTATATATGATGGCCTTGTCTGAAAAACGAACATGTAATCCATATAACGTCAGGAAAGTATTCACGAGTGATTCAACGCCCCGAAAACAGCTTGCGAGAGGCAAGCTCCCTACAGAAAATATCATCACTAAGAACTGTGTATATGAAATCCCACGTAAATGTGGAAAACTATACAAAGGTAAGACGTGTCGTCCACTAAACGTACGGGTAGATGAACATTGAAAATTCGTAGTACGTGGAGAGATATAAAAATCAGGTGTAGCTGATCATATCTGGAAGGAAAAGGGAAACCATCTATCTATATATATATATATATATATATATAAATATTTTTACTTATTACTTAATCCTGATGAGGACTTGAAACTTTAAATAAATAAATATTTGTTTATTTAAAAAATAGAAATTCGCACGTGGTCGTTCTTTCTAACGTCATGTCATATTTTGAATATAGATATACGTTAATATATAGTAATAATTAGTAATAAATAGTGATATTTACAAGAAATAAAATAGGTTTAAGGCTCCTAAAATTCATACGAGATTTGTCCGCAAGGACTCGTGGCGCAGTGGTTAGAGTACTTGAAAAAATCCATTGTAAAAAGTGATTTTCTCCTGAAGTTAAAGAAAAAATATAATTGAACTAGTCATGGCTGACGGAACAAGAGCATGCTTCCCCCGTGAAGTAAATAAAGGGTTCTGCTCGAAATTACGTCCAAAATTCTCGAGTTCGACAGAAACATTCCCGAGTTCGACAAGAAGATCGGAGGTTACATCGACCAGAATCGTTGTGAAAATCACACTCTAGATGAGAATAGTAGTCCTATGACTTTAAACAATACGAACACACACATATGTTAACCGCACACACACACACACACACACACACACACACAACGTACCTTTCATCGTAAAATATAAGCGATATCTTAACTTAAGAAATATTACCATAAGGACCCGGATGATCCACACTCCAGCACGCCAGCGGATTCCACTGGCGAACTAAATTGACTGAACGTGTTATTTTAAAACATAACTATCTCAACACGTGACCATGTTCTCCCAATAAGAGTCTGTGATATCACTCACCTTCTCCTAATTGTTTACAAAATGTGAATCACAAGATTCCAATTTATTCTACTATTTATTTGGGATGAAGTGGGGATGTCTGTGATTTAGTGGTTAACAACATAGACTAACAACCATAGAAAACTTTCACTCAGAATGTTGGCAAATTTCACGTGATTCCTCCCGTAAGTACGTGATATCTTTCTAGAAAGAATCCTAACTCATCATCATATCTTATGAATTTGAAAATTCTTTTGTTGACATTGATTTTCCCGGTATTTTTCTAGTCATCAGGGATTATGGAAGGGAGCACGTGAAGGTTGCCAACATCCTTAGTGAAATTTATTTTGGGGGGAAGGAACTGGATTCGATCTTGGAGCACACCCAGATCATCAGTCCGTGTCATTAACCACTGAACTACCGTCACTTCTTAGGATTCTAACTAAAAAATTTACATATAAAAACCTCACGCCAATAAGTAGCGATTAAGTTTGCTACTGTGAATTTTGATAAGAGTCAAATTTAGTTCATGTCAGAATAACTTATCTACAAACAGAATGATAGTCAGAGATAGGTGACGTGAAGCAGGCAACAGAGCTTAAACTCCGAAAATAAAACATTCGAGCGGTATCAGGATATGACGAATGAGTCACGTTTTCGAACAAGAGAAAAAAAGTGTCGGTTAATAGAGCTCTGAAAGCAGTGCGGATAGGAACCAACCCAATAATGTGTCTGTCCGTCTGCGTCACTCATTTCTCAAGTTAGAAAACTAATTAAAACGGAAATCATTATTAGTTATTAGTCTCCCTCTATCTATGAGTAAATTTTAGGCATTGGTTTCCTGATATTTTTTCTGGTCAGAATTTAATAAAACCTTGCAGAATTCAACAAAGTCTCCTTGTGATTTTAATGCACAAATGCTTTATTCGTCTAGTTGGACAGACGAGGCGATCGACAACTTCTAGACGACATGGCCACACATGAACGGCGAGCTGAACAGCGACGGTGCAGGGAACAAGAAGACCAGTAGACAAAACATTCGAACGATATCAGAATATAACGAATGAGTCGCGTTTGCAAATGATACGAAACTAAAAGTTTCAGTTAGTCTCGATCTGAAAGCCGTGTGGACACGGCTCAATAATGTCAATGAGTAGGACGAATATCATTTCAATGTTTGTCCGTCTGCTTTTCTTATTTCTCAAGCTAGAAAACTAAATTAAGAATGAAATTATTAGTTATTAGTCTCTCTCTATCCATAAGTAAATTTTCTCCAATAAAACCGGTCCTGGATATGACCTTAAACTATATCCGATGGTGAGGTCCCAGCTTGTGGGCTTTGGGGAGTGTAGAGCCACCCTGACCCATAGTGGTAGTACCTGTTAGGGTTCAAGCTATGGGTTAAATAGAAACCTACTTGAAAAAACAAAACAAATATATTCTATTAAAAAACTTTTTCTTCCAAATCACTGGATTCGGCATTAAATAACCTGAAAAGTGTTGCCGTAAAACAACCAACCAATCAACCAATCCTATAAAACCTTTAAGAACTTCGTAAAGTCTCCTTGTGAGTTCATACACGAGTAGTTTATACGTTTGGTTAAACGGACGAGGCGACCAACAACCACTAGACGGCACAGACATTTATTAAATGGCAAGCGATCATAAAACGACAAGGAGAAGAAGGAGCTTAAAAAAGAGACCCAATATAAAGAGCCGCGTGTATGTATGAAAGAGACGTTTGATTTATTTGGTCCATGATCGATTGTGGATGTGAATATAACAGAAAGATATCGGGGAAACCGATATCAACAAAAGAATAATCTGATTCATATGGAATACATGAATTTTGTGTGAGTAGAATAAATAGTTTTTTAATTCAAAAACTAAAAAGTTGAAGAGCTACGAAGATGGGAGTAGTACCATTAAAACTCGCAATTTTTTGTGCTCCAGAATCTATTTTTCTACATAGTCACCACTATTATCAATGCACTTTTGCTAACCTCTTTTGGTGCATGGGTCGTAAAAGTCTGGAGTGCGCTTTGTCATGCACATCTCTCTAGCCACTCTGCAACTCAGGAACCCATCTCCTAACTATGCTAACATCAACTGCATCGACTTCGTAAACATTCAAAAGGCGCCGATAAATGTTGATCTGTTTAAATTTTTTTTTTTTTTTTTTTTGCATTGAGGGATTAAATGACACATCTCTGTTACTGACGTACGTCCATGACAGGGTTGCTTTCTCAGAGTCTCACATCGTCAATATCTGCAACAGAGAGATGAAACTTTCGAGTCATGAATGCATAAGTCCAGTCATTATAACAATGCAGTTTGCAACCCCTTTTTTATTCATACGGGCAGAATAAAAAAAATAGATAAATACGAGTCATTAATTTTGGAACGCCCTCATAGATTCAAGCCTTGTGTCATGGACTTAAGTAAAGATGTGTTCGTCGGTCCATAAACAGAATTTAGCTTGGTTGCTCGATAACAAATATCGTCATTGTGTGTTTCCATTTCAACCACAACCGGTCATGAATAACAGTAACAAAAAACATGTAATGTCTCGAGTTTATTCTTTAATTAACTGTCATTTCTCAGCTTTTCTTTGTGCTTGTTATTTACGAAGTGATATTTTTCATTAGTTTTCAACAAGCGAAAAGCATAACTGTCATTCAACGAACAAAAACAATTATTGATTTTTTATGTTTCGGAATTTTTTTTTTTTTAGATGTGAATTCATAATGTGCATCATTTTGATAAATTCTGACTAGCATTCTCATTTTCGTTGTGTCGAACTCGAGAATCGACATAAAATCCCTCTGGTGTAGACTGTCCTCGTTCCGTCAGCCATGAGTAGAATATTATAGATACCTGTAAAACGAACGGCTGATCCTTGATATGGAAAAAAAACTTTTGACCTCTCACCATGACTTAAAAATTCACTAAAATTCAGAAAACGAACCAGTTTTAATTAAATGTTTATTATTTATAAATTAACAATTACAAAATATAAGGAGCCTATTATGTTTTTATGATCTTAGTGAAACTGTATTATTTTGTGTAAGCAAAAAAAAAAAAACTTCAATAAAGCAAAAAACCTTCGATAAAGGTTTAAATACTAAAAAAGGATGTTTTTTTTAATAAAAAAAAGTCTCGTAATTGTTAATAATAAAACAATATATATATATATATATATATATATATATATATATATATATATATATATATATATATATATTCATCATAAATTACAAAAAGGCCAAAAAGATAGCCTAAAGTACAATTTAACGCCGTATTCCGCTTGAAGGATTATTGAGTTTCGAATGTTAGTGGATATGTATTTTTTAGCATATTGAATGATGAAAATACATAAATCGACGATTTTCCTCCAACCAAATTTTTTAACTAATGTTTTATAAATAAACTGTATATAATAAATCATTGGCAGCCGATATTATTTCGGATTTTTTCCGATGAGGCTTGATAATTTGTTTATTAAAAAGATTCTTCTCAACTTCACTGTTATTATCACAACGTTTTAGCTGATGGAATCTCGACCTTGTGTATATGCATCGGATCGGATACGAGAATATTTATATCGAATTCAAGCACATGTGTGAAATTTCGAGCGGAAACCTTTTTTAGATTTGGGTAACATGCTCTTATTACGTAATTTTTAACTATATTCTTAGTATCGCTTGTGTTGAAGATTGAACCTTCAACCTCCATAAGACTGCTGTTTAAAACTTAATCCGTTGTGTCACGACAGTACTAGGAATTTTAATTAACAATTATTAAACTTGGTGATTGCTGACGAAACAAGAGTGTGGTTTATTTATTTGCTTCCCCACGAAAGCAAATTCGACTCAAGGTCATTTTTAATGATTAAGATTTGGGTAACATGCTCTTATTACGTAATTTTTAACTATATTCTTAGTATCGCTTGTGTTGAAGATTGAACCTTCAACCTCCATAAGACTGCTGTTTAAAACTTAATCCGTTGTGTCACGACAGTACTAGGAATTTTAATTAACAATTATTAAACTTGGTGATTGCTGACGAAACAAGAGTGTGGTTTATTCATTTGCTTCCCCACGAAAGCAAATTCGACTCAAGGTCATTTTTAATGTGGGGGAAATACCACCACCCCCCTCGAAAAAGAATTTTTTTTTTAATTAAAATAAAGCATAGTGAATGTTTATAATAAAAAATATATATTTATCATATATTACAAAAAGACCAACAATTCTATGTTAATACAACCAATATAAACCGAAGAAAAATATTATTGGATTAAGCATTGTTTATTCAATGTTTTCATAAAAAATAATACAATTGCAAAACATATTTTATGTGATTTTTTATAATAGTTTCTGGAGGAGATACGTTAAAGCACGTTACTCTAATGTGTACCCTGTGTGCATAAAAATGTAAATAACAGCGTAAAAATTTTGATAACCTGAGTCACTACAAAAATAGTTTTAAAAAATAAAATCATTTCTACTAACGATTAATTTGAATAAGTATGGATGCACAATAGGACAATAAATAACTCATCGTCCTCCAAATTTTATTTTCAGGAAATGAATAAAATTGATGCAGCCGGTAGTTCGGATGTAACAATAAATTTGAAACAATTTTACAAAAGTTTTATTTAAAATTCTAACATCATCAATAATTTCAGAATCTAAAACTTATACCAAGTTAAATATGAATCTTTTTTAAATAAACCTTAAAATTGTAAACGTGCACATTCCAAAATATTCGGATACAATAAAATTGGAGTACTTAAATTAATTAAATTTTAATACTCTTCGACAATAAAAAAATAACATATCATATGTTATTTTTTTATTGTCGAAGAGTATTAAAATTTAATTAATTTAAGTACTAGTAATTTAAGTAAGATGGCAAGAAATACAATATTACGTTTTATTATTTTCATGTTATATAGCAGAATTATTTGAAAAAGTTTATAAAATTGAATAAATTATCATAATTTATTCAATTTTATAAACTTTTTCAAATAATTCTGCTATATAACATAATAAAACGTAATATTGTATTTCTTGCCATCCATATAATTCTGCATATCGGTAGCTCTTATGTTTTTTTTTGTTTTTTTTTTACACAGGAATCACCACTCATCAAGGCCCGTAGGCAACTCGAGGATAAGGGATAATTAGCATGGATTAGTCAATGTGATTATAGCGTAGTAAACATAAGTAGTTGGAATTTTGTAAATTGGATTACTTAGGGGGACAGTTCATCAAGAACTTGTTTACATTGGACTTGAAGACAATCAGATTGTAGTCAGCTGGAAAGCAGGCAATCGGAAAAGAGTTCCACAGGCGTGCATTTCTAAGAAAGAAAGCTTTGTTCGTGGAATCTTCGTTTAGGTCTAGGCACAAACAAGGAGTGTGAGAAATTATTGATAGTGTGGGGGAGACGAGTGTTTTTTGTGAAAGTTTGGCGATGGGGGACCATAGATTGAAGCTCAGATGAGCACTTGCCATGAAAATAACAATAAAGCAGAGGCAGGTTCGCAACGTCTCTTCTGTGGAAAATAGGTTGCAGGGAAGAGAAAAGGCAATCCCCCACTAAACTACCAAGTCTATTTTGAACTCTGTCAAGGCATGGTAAGCTGCTTATAGCAACTCCTGTCGAGATGTGGCAACAGTGCTCCATCGTTCGCCGTACCTGGCTTTTATATAGGTAGAGAATTGCATCAGGAGTGAGATATCTACTGGAGCGGTAGAAAGATCCCACCATTTTTTCAGCGACCTTGACAATGGATTTAATACACGTGTTCCATTTCAGGTCAGGACTAAAGGTCAAGCCCAGAAGCTTGTCAAACATGAAGACTCTCCAAAACGAGAGCCATTCATTTCAATTGATGCCAGATTTGCATCAGAGCGTAGATGATGTAGAGATAGAAGCTTGGTTTTAGATGCATTAAAAGTAACCAGCCACCTCTTTCCCCATTGTACCACATGCTCAAGATCAGAGGAGAGAGAATCAGAGAGAACTTGGTCGTTTACGGTCTTTGATGTGCTACCATAGATTGTAGTGTCGTCAGCATAAATGTCTACAAATGATATAAGAATGTGATTTGGAAGATCATTTTTTATTCTCATTTTGGGGATAATTATGAAACTTTCACTTTAAAAAGTTGATACATTTTTTTAATTCACTGTGTTAAGACTTTAATTTACCAATCATCTTTTAAATAGTTACAGAAAACTAATATTTAGCTTTCAGGGTATTTTTACAATTAGTTCATAAAAATTTAAAATTTAGATTATTTTTAGTCGGCGTGATGACATTTTTCATAATGACTTTTTGCACCTGTAAAAATACATCATATTCCTTTTAAAGATTAAATGTTGGCTGTCGTCGTGCAAACACAATATAAAAACTTAAATAAAATCTAATGAAAACTTATGATGAGTCGCTTTTTATAACTATACTTTCATTGTCACAACTATTTTTGCACATACCTAAAATAGTTATTCTTAACGATTATCGTTTCTGGTAGAGACTGAAATTACATCGTAGAACATTGTGAAAATGACAATTATATACAGTAGTCTGATATTTATAATATTATTTTTTTACTAATCAGTCACTACTTATCAAGGCAAAAAGGCCACTCGATGATAAAGGTTATTAAGTTTGTCAGGTAAATGGTGAGACAGCTCCGTGATGATTGGTAATACTGGTTAACGCCGGACAGAATTTTATTATTAAATATGGCGGCTCAATAAGAATATGTTTAAATTACACTTTAAAACGACCATGTTGTAGTCAGTTGGGAAGCAGCTCCGCGATATTGTGTTGTACTACGTAAAATTTTATATGCAAAATATAAGCTATACAGTACCTAAATACGGATAATATAATTATCTCTCTTTCTTTTTTACTATACACAGAACGAGAATTAATAAGACCTTGGCGAACTTGATAGCTCGCTATAACATTTACTCAATCTATCTTATTCAGGTTTTTTTGTTTTTTGTTTTTTAAACCGTCTTATTTTTCTTCTCGATATACATTGGAGTTTTTTTTCCTAATTATTTTCTGTACTCAACCTGATACTCGGGTTACAACAACAGAACTGAAATGCACACCGGTGGTAACTAACGCCACCGGCTATACTATCGGTTGTGGGGTCATTACAGTGGCGATCAGGCGGTGGGGTCGGTTTGTGGCGAAGACGAGAAACCGGAATGAGCGTGCTAAACTTGTCCTTGCAACATAGTACCCCTAATTCATCTGTGTCTGTTGCAATATCGACTGATATTCAAACATCACCCAGAGAAAACAGAGAAGGTGGTTCTGCGGGTGTATATCGATCAGAGGTGGAATGAAATGGCGCGTCCGGCATGGTCTCTCGAACAACAGCACACTATCAAACACGAACCTATTGAGCATACGATGCCATAAAATAACATATTACATTAAAAATTGTACTTAATAAACTATTCATTTTTTAAGATAGCTGGACAATTAATATTATGATCGTTATTAATATTTGTAAAAGTAAACTGTCAGAAAGAACGTTATCAAAACAAAATGAATATTTACAGATAGAATTATTTATGTTAAAATAGTTCCCGAAAATGTTAACTTGATGAAAAAGAATGTTTGAATATGAAAACATACGTAACGATGGTATGTCATCCGATTTGTGTCTTGGTCACGTGGAGCAAATGACGTAACGAGATAGCTTAGCAATAAACGTAATCAGTTAGTTTAGAGTTTGGAGTCAGACGGGATAAGTTAACGCGAAAGATATCGTCTTCGCGTTTTGGAAGCTGCGTGACACCTGACTTTAGCATAATGTAGAAAATTACATCGTCTTGCAGCTCCGATGGGAAGTCAAGAATAAAGTCATATCGAATGTATAATCTATTGTTGTTTGGTTTCCTTCGGAAGATGAACTTGAATAATAAAAAGATACAAAGACACAACGGAGTAAGGTATGTTATTTGCCTGTGCGCTACACAGACTGAACGTTAATGAGCTGTTTTATTATATGTGAAACATTCACACATAAATATAACAACAGAAGAACAATTTAACCACTAGACGTAACATGGTCTATATGCATTCACTCGGCTACACAACACATTATTTTTCATTTTTGTAGGGGGAGCAGGTACACTATTTTCATTTTCTATAGAATTTACCATTTTAGACGATATTTTTAAGTTATTCACATCGATTAAAGTGTAATTGTGATCTACCTCATTACGTCAGTGCATGGGCTTTTCCAAACACTACGAATAGTGATGATGATAACAGAGTAAGAGTCGCTAAAACCAATCAAGAAGTAGATTCCTGCGACACGTTATTCTCTTCCCTTTGTAAATACATACTTTTGTTCTTTATCTTTTCATTGTCTTCTTTCTTGTTTGGTGCTTTAAGGTTACAACACTGGCGACGAGAATTCGGATGTATTTTGAATACAACATAAACTTTGACGCTTACTACAGTATGTGAAAGCTAAAAATAATTATCTTCCTTTCCCTTTTTAAATATGTAATAAAGTTGCTTACGACGGGTCAACTAAAAACCTGAATGTGGCAAGTTCGAACCCAGTCTGTTCCACAAAAACGCTTTCATGAAATACTTACATGGCCTTATGTTTAACTCCCTGGAAAGGACGCAAATAAAAATAAATGATCTTTAATGTTAAGATAGCCTAAAATAAAATTTAAACCCTTATTCCTCTTTAAAGATTATTAATAAGTTTCGAATGTTAGTGAATATGTATTTTTTTAAATATCGAATGACGAAAATACATAAATCGACAATTTAATTTGACGCGATTTTTAACTAATGCTTTATCAATAAACCATACATAATAAATCATTGGCAGTAGATATTATTTCGGATTTTTTCAGAAGAGGTTTTATAATTTATATTATTTATTAAAATGATTCTCAACTTGGATGTTATTCTCACAACGTTTTAGCTGATGGAATCTCGACCTTGTGTATATGTATCTGATCAGATACGAGAATATTTATATCGAATTCAAGCACATGTGTGAAATTTCGAGCGGAAACCTTTTTTATTATATTTGGTTAAATAGGAGCATCTATTTCGCCAGTCATGGCGACGTAAAAGTCTTGAGTAATTTTTAACTATATTTCTAGTATCGCTTGTGTTGAACATTGAACCTTCAACCTCCATAAGACTGTTGTTTAAAACTTAATCCGTTGTGTCACGACAGCACTAGGAATTTTAATTAACAATTATAAAACGCGGTGATAGCTGACGAAACAAAAGCATGGTTTATTTATTTGCTTCCCCACGAAAGCAAATTCGACTCAAGGTCATTTTTAATGTGGGGGAAATACCATCCCCCATCCCTCAAATTGTTTTTTTAAATTAAAATAAAGCATAGTAAATGTTTATAATAAAAATGTATATTTATCATATATTACAAAAAGACCAACAAGTCTGTATATAACCAATATACACAGGAGAAAAATATTTTTTACAATTAACGATATTATTATTGAATTAAGCATTGTTTATTCAATGTTTTCATAAAAAAATAATACAATTGAAAAACATATTATATGTGAGTTTTTTTTATAAAAGTTTCTTGTATACATTAAAGCACGTTACTCTAATGTGTACCCTGTGTGCATAAAAATGTTGAGAACCTGAGTCACTAAAAAATTATTTTTTAAAAATAGGATAAGTTCTAATAACGATTAGCTTGAAGAAATATGGATGCACAATACGGCAATAAATAATCCATTGGGCAGTTTATAAATAAATAGTAATCGTCTAAGTATGGCCAAGGAGCAATTACAGAACAGATACTACCCGGGCGAAGGCTGAAACAAGAGCGTGGATTTATAAAAGAATTCACTTCAAATTTTCGTGCAGATTGCGTACAGATTCCCGATGCACTTGAAGGAATTCGAAGGTTGCATTGGCTGAAAAAGAATGTGATGAAAACAATAGTTGGAATATTCCGTATAATGCAAAGAGACAATGTATTAAATTGTGTTCGGTAAGTATTGAATTAAAATACACAAAACGAATAAATACACAATAATAAAACATACAGAGATTAAACATAGATTTTGAAGACAATGTATCTTCTTCAACCGCGTATCCCACGCTAATACTTCGCCTTCCTTTTCTTAAATCTGATTGGTTGGAGTGCTAAGTCACATGGTTACCTGCCGAGATAACGATAACCTGTCTCGCGCATGCGTCAAGAAGACTTATCGGTTTTCTTTTTCTTAATTTTTTATGAAGAAACGAAAAGGAAGGCTTAGTTCTTAATTGAGATTTTCCAAAAGATAGTATGTTTTATGCTTTCTTATACGTCTTTCAAGTTTCCTTATCTGCGTTTGGAAATTAATCTACATACAGACTCCAGTTGTTAGATCCCCAAAAAGATAACATTCATTTTAAATCAAAATTCTTAGAGGAAAATTTTCTCCTGTGATGTTCGAGAGCGAGTTACCATAGGTTTTCAATATTGCATGAAAATGTCTTATCGATGGTCACCTAATCTTATCACTGGTTTTAACACATGTGTTTCATCCTCAAGCGACGAATAATTGATAATATTTGGCTAATTTTAGCGGAAAACATAACATCTCATGTGTTTTATGCTTTTTGCATTCTCTATGTAATTCCAGGTGATTTTAATACAAGGTAGTTTTAAAAGTCACGTTTAGCTAGTCTTTTTTAGCGTATTCTCGTTGTTAAATAGTGAGTGGATAGATCTCCTAGTGTACAATTTCATTAACTGAGATTAACAGAAAGTGCAGATCGCTGCGTATCCAAAGTTGATAATTGTTTGGGGAGTGGGAATTGAATATAACATCACATGACTAAACGAGAAAGGGTCACAGATATGATAGTCCCTTGAGAAGAA
Source organism: Euprymna scolopes (assembly GCF_053919585.1). NCBI lineage: Eukaryota > Metazoa > Mollusca > Cephalopoda > Sepiida > Sepiolidae > Euprymna > Euprymna scolopes. The sequence continues at coordinate 54,118,876 of NC_136505.1, forward strand.
CGCGATGCGTTCGGGCGTGTAAAAAGGAATGGACTTACAACAAAAATAATTACTGATTCTCTCTCTCTCTCTCTCTCTCTCTCTCTCTCTCTCTCTCTCTCTCTCTCTCTCTTCTCTCTCTCGCTCTCTCTCTATTTATCTCTCTATCTATCTCCCTATCTATCCATCTCTCTCTCTATCTATCTATCTATCTCTTTCCGTATTTTGAAACGAAGATAACATATTTCGGATAGGTACCATGGTTTTATTGGCATGGATGGACTTTTATTGCTTTGAACCTTACAACCATTTTTAAATGTTTGGCGACTATGGCGACAGTTTGAAAACAGAAGTGTCCCAATTGGTGAAGTACATAGTTTATGGGTGTTTCAAGAAGTGTATCCCAAGTGATATGTTCCTTTCTCTCCCTTCCGCACGCCTTAACGTACCAATGTGTTTACAAAATGTCTGCGACAAAGCAACGCTACTCTACAACGCAAAGCAATGTGTCGAGAAAAATCTCCCACAACTCCTTCAAGCGATCTGCTTTATTCAGCCCGGCACACCTCATTTGCATGTGTATAGCGGGCTTTTTCGAGATCGTCTCAGACCATCCGAGACCCTGTGTGTTAAAACCTCACGGACGCCATCTTGGATCTCTTTTCGTCTCAACCCGCAGGAAAGACAAACACGAGGACGTTTGAAAGGTAGGCCGTTCCTATTTTTTCCACAATGGGCGCATTCCTTATAGATGCATGGGTCTTAATTTTAACTCAGTATCATTTAAGTGTAGCTTACTTGCTGATTACGGATGCTGCATGTTTGTTTCTATGATGTATTCATATTTAGGGAGATGTGTATCATAGGTTTCTTTAAAAATTTGTGAACCGGTAAAATTTTTGTCTGCCCGACTTATTAATTTACATTTTGTGAAAGTGTTTATTGTTATTGATGGATCTATGCATTAAATAACCTCACATGACCCCAAACAGGTACCTCACATTGATTATTAAGATAACAAGCTTATAATTGTCCATCCGTTTGATTTGATTCTGTTTGGCCCAGCATTTTTAACTGATAAGAATAACTCCACTTCATTGGACACCAAACCCTCTCTTAACAAATAAACTATAATATAACCAGCAGAGAGACCCGGTGTTGCCCGGGATTGAATGAGAATAAACAGATGTTCCTCACTTCCAATACTTTATTGTCACGAAATCAGGAAATTTGTTCATTTTTCCATCAAATCCATTGATTCCCTGCTCTAGTTGGGGACCTACTGTGGTTCATCGGGTGGAGTTTGGTAGGCAACATTTTTTACACAAATATATATACATACATAAATATATATAGAAATATGTTTGTGTTTACTATAACCTTTTTACGCAAATATTACGAAAGTATAAATCATGTAGAATATCTGAATGAATATAATTATATGTAATAATTAACTAAATATGACCATCCCATAAGAAAACCGAAAAAGCTAATAGGGAATAAATTACAATGAATGCTTAAAAGAATATGCAAATTAGCTAGATCTTTTGCTCATGAATGTAATTCCACAGCCCATATATAACAAACTTGTATTTTCTTTATAAATAAATAGAAAAAAGGGTTTTAATGTTAATATCAATGCACACAAAAACAACAAATTTGTAAGAATATATAAATATATATGTGTGTGTGTGTGTGTGTGTGTGTTTGTGTGTGTTGGAAAAAATTCTACATTCGAAAATAATGTTTTTTGTTCGAAATTAAAGTGAACGCCTCACAATATTCTCATGTGGTTGCTTTAAGAATTACAGGTATAATTTTTTCTCTCTTTCCCTCTCCCCATCTCTCTCTCTCTCTCTCTCTCTCTCTCTCTCTCTCTCTCTCTCTCTCTCTCTCTCTCTCTCTCTCTGATATTGATCTGGGGATGTGTAATTTGGTGAATAATTCCCCCCTTCAGATTAAACTACTAAACATTCATTTTGAAAGAAAATTACAGACACAAAATACCTTCATTACGTTTCTGTAACAAACCTATTCTTTAGGGATGCTATCTGCTATCTCCTTACATTGTTGGAGTGATACTTTCCCACTCTTCTTTTACTGCCTCCTAGATGGGCTTTCAGTGTCCAAATTCTCTACAAGCCATTTATCTTTTAATTGGGCGACACAAGTTTACGATTAGATTAAAATAAGAATTTTCTCCGAGACCTGTCTGAAAAGTATTAGCATTTAAACTTTGAAGAGGGGGGTCATTTTTCAGTTTGGAATGAAAAGAAAAAGACATTTTTCTCAAACAGAAGGAAAACAATGTTTGGTTGGAATTAAGACTTTTTATTGAATACAGATTTATTCTTTAGTGTTGATGACATATCAAGGAGAAATAATTCTCCAATACCATAATTCCACCTTTCCAAATATATTATTTGAAGAGAACTAATCCTCAATATCTCACCTGATCTTCGAGGGTATCGTTTGGGAGTAGTACTCACAAAAGGAAACTGCGATTAATCCGACCTATAACTATCCGAAACCATTAACAAAAGGCGCTATATTCAGTAACAAACCTCATCTTATACATAATATTCTGGTGTGGTAACAAAGGCCTTTCTTTTCACAACGTTTCCTTTGTCCTTTGTAGCGTTCATATTGTCGAACTCAGGAATATTTCTAGCAAACTTGGGAATCTGGACGAAATCTCGAAAGAAAGACTCTATTTAATCCACGGGAGGAGAAAATTTTCGAGTCCAACTAGATGCATCTGAAGAAAGTCGGAGATTACATCGGCCGTAACTTTGTGGAAATAACACTCAAGGTGAGAACAATAATCCGGATAATTCAAATAATAAAAATTATCAATCCTCATCTCAAAAATTCATAAACATAATAACAAAGTGTATGAAGTATGTCCTAGTTTGCTTGAAGCATTGTTTATCCGATAAAAAGTGCGTTTGTAGACCTAATCACAGAATACATTTCTTATAATAATCTATACTGCTTTAATCTCACCACCACTGACATACACCAACTTCTAAACATAATAGTAGATAACACACACTTTCAATACAAACAAAAAACGTACAAACAGATATCTGGTCTTCCCATGGGATCCAGGCTATCCAAACTTCTGGCCATAACATACATGAATAGACTAGAACAAGACACATTACATAACTATCAATCCGACAAGATATGTGGCTGATATTCTTATCCTGACATCATCTCGCGAAGAAACTAATTAAATATTTATTAACTTTCAAAATGCAGACCTAAATATAAGATTTACCATAGAACACGCAAAAACATCCGGACACCTATCACTACCTGATTTTACACTACATCATCGACACAGGTCAAATAAACACTAATTTTTATAGGAAACCCGCATGTCGGGATAATTTGCTTTGACAAGCCTTCAAACACACGTTTTATATAATACTAACTTGGGTGCCTGGCGTTACCCGGATGTTTGGAGGTGTGTGTGGAGCAAAAAAAAAACGGGGGGGGGTAGTGAGCTGGCATGATCGAACCAGTACGGCGAAGGAGGAAAAGAACGTAAAAAAAAAAAGTGACGTGTTTGCCGTTCGGTCTATCGCCAAACCGGAAGTGGCGAAGGTTTAAATTAAGACTAGTCAATCGAAAAGAGGCGACTACTTTCGAAAATATCGGCGAAAAAGCGACCCCTCCTTGTAGAAAAGTGCCGAGTTGAGAGTGACGGAATTAATGTTTTTAGACAATTTTTCGATATTTGTCTTCCAAAGTGTCGACTTCACACCAATACTGATTTCGTGAAAATCTGTCGCCTCCGTCGAAAGTTTAAGGCAGTCATACAAACATACATACATACATTTAAGCAGACAGGTGAGATTTCTATAATAGAAGAAAGGATTTTTATTGGCACATTCCTGCTGATATATCGTTTTCTTTTTCAATCTTCCGTCTATGCTTCTTCAAGAAAGAGACTTACCATCTCTGCTCTTGAACTTATACGTTAAATCTGTTACGGTGTTTTTCTTGTAACGAAAAACTGGCAACTTTCAGCATTGAATCACCTCATTGAGAATTCGAAAAAAAATCTGATATCAATAAAATTAGCACAATATTAATAAAATAATTGAAACATTAGTCAAGTTCTATTTATTGTTCGTGAGTGTAGCTGAAAAAGTGAACACGTATTAAATAATCATTTCCACAGCAAAATAACGTCAAAGCTCACACAAACCATGAAAGCCAACAAACCGAAATTAGGGTTATCACTTGAACACATCCGAACTCGGGTCACGAAACGCAAATCCCTTGCATGCAAGGCAAGCTCCCCACCACTTGATCAATCGCGCCACACACCCGGAATGGTAATACATGTTAGGGTCCCAACTATGGTTTAAATAGAAACCGACTTTGAAAAAAACAAAAAAATATATATTCTATTACAAAACTTTTCTTCAAAATAACTGGATTTGGCATTAAATAATGTGAAAAGGGTTGATATGCCGTAAAACAACCAAACCAAACCAAGCCCGGATTTATGAGTTTCATCTCTCACATTCTAAAAATATTAAATCATTACAAAACTTTAATCCTACGTTTAATTCGTTCATATATACAAATGCTATCAGGGCAATTATCTTTATAATCTCGAAGCTAATTCTTCACATACTTAGTGTTATGATGTAAGCTGTTATGATGTAACCTATTTCAGGAATTAATTAATTTATCCAGACACAATAATTACAATTACGATTAAAGATCATGGCTGCTATTGGTGGCAGTCGTGGCACAAGAATCATGGCGCGTACTTCTGCAACATACTTTTATTAATATACTTTTTTAATTATACCATTGCGTTTCTCTTGATTATTACCGGTCTACAAGGTCATAATACATAAAGTAAATTAAAGAAGAAACATATATTCTTTCACTTTACTTGTGATCCGTTATCCGTCCAGTAACTTTGTGATACCAAAATACATTTCTGCATTAAAGTTGTCACAATTTTACTGGTCTCAAATGCAAAAGACGTTGTACTCAACCTGAACAATGGAATCAAAAGTTCGTTCTATAGCTTTAAAATCTATTTGTAGTAGAATCTCGACAATTTCCTTGGCGCACTACTTACTGCATCACACGTTTAGATTTGTCGCGTTTTTGCATTCGAATTTCTTCAATTTCATTTTCTATTATAAAGTAATTTCAATGCATTTAAATTTAAATTAAATTGCCTTATTCATCTGAATATATAGCGATGAAAAGGCTAGTCCAACATTAAGAGTGACCTACCAATAAAAATGATCTTTAAAACCTAACTGTGACAGATCAACTAGATGCTATTTCAAACAGGTGTCACGGGCATACTAAGAGATGTTTTCGTCGTTTTTAATATACGATCTGATTTTACTGTTTATGTATGACAAATTAAAGCACGGAAAATGGCTGACTCTCCATCCACGTAATATTTAGGCACGTAATTCGAACAACCTGTTACGTACAACAGGAAGAAATCAATTTTAATTTAGACGAGCCGTCATGCGTTATTTATTTATTTATTTATTTTTTTTTTATTTTTTTTTTTTTTTTTTGGTTCTTTTTTGATAAGATATTTGTAAAAAAACACTTTTTGAGTCTTGGAATTAAATAATGTGTTGATATATTTTACTTTTCAGTCATTTTTTTTTTTTTTTGTAAACATTATCTATTTAAAAATAAAGTACTACTACAAACACAAAAACATTCAGGATTTTTAAAAAGTAAAAAAAAAAAATTATTTTATTCAGGAAAACTATTTTTTTTAAATACTGTACTAGCATTTCAGCCTGACGTTGCCCGGGTGTTTGGATGTGTGTGTTGAGCAAAAAAAAAAAAAACTGGTAGTAGGAAGGCAGGCTCGAACCCGTACCGCAAAGAAGGAAAAGAACGGGGTAAAACCTAACGTTTATGCTGTTACGGCCACCGCCAAACTGGAAACGACATATTTTAAAATTAAGGCTAGACAATCTAAAGGAGAGGATAACTTTAAAAAATATCGGCGAAAAAATTCCCCCCCCCCTGTAGAAAAGTATCTTGTTGAAGGGGAAGATATTAATGTTTTTAGCCAATTTTTCGATATTCGACGTATGAAAGGTCGAACTTTAAAACGATACTGATCTTGGGAAAATCCGTCGCCTCTATTGAAAGTTTTAGGCAGATATGCAAACAGATATACATACATACATTTATATATTGGTAAGTAAAAATTTTCGACCTAAACTGATGAAAAAGCTTGCCCTATCTCTGAATACCCTTTATGTAAAATTTCAAATATTTAGACCAGAAATTGTCTAAGTAATTTGGAAGAGACCGCAGAGGTCAATTTTTTTAAACTTTGACCCCTATTATGCCCCCTTAAAATGTATTGTTTTGGGTTTAAACTATGTTAATAAGTTAGATCCATATGCAAGGAACCTCTATCTAAAATTTCAAGTGCGTAGACCCAAAATTATCGGAGGAGCTTGGTAGAGTTCTCAAAGGTCAAATCGTTGAACTTTGACCCCTTAACAGCCAAATTTCTGGCCGAAAATCAATCACATCGATTTTCCCAAATCTCAGTACCCTGTATATCAAATTTCGAGTCTGTAGACTTTAAATAAACAGAGTTATTGCGTAGGGAAATGTACACAGACACACACACACAGACACACAGATACACACACAAACACGTTCACTTTTACGGATATACTAGCATTTCAGCCCGGCGTTGACCGGGTGTTTCGATGTGTCTGTTGAACAAAAAAAAAGCAAAAAAAAAAAAAGTGGTAGTCGGAAGACAGGCTCGAACCCGTACCGCAAAGTAGGAAAAAAAACGGGGTAAAAACCTGACGTTAATGTTATTACGACCACCGCCAAACCGGAAGCGATATTTTTAAAAATTAACGCTAGACAATCTAAAGGAGAGGATAACTTTTCAAAATATCGGCGAAAAAAAGTGACCCCCCCCAGTAGAAAAGTGCCTAGTTGAAGGTGAAGATATTAATGTTTTTAGTCAATTTTTCGATATTTGACGTATGAAAGGTCGAACTTTAAAACCATACTGATCTTGGTAAAATCCGTTGCCCCTGACAAAAGTTTTAGACAGACATGCAAACATATATACATACATACATACATTTATATATAATAATTTTCGACCTAAACCAATGAAAAAGCTTGCCCTATCTCTGATTACTCTTTATGTAAAATTTCAAATGTTTAGACCAGAAATCGTCTGAGTAATTTGGAAGAAACCGCAGAGGTACAAAAAAAAAGGGGTAAAAGTTTTTTTAAAAAATTTTAATTTGATCTCTTTTTGACCCCTTAAATTTTATTTTTAGCGTCAAATCAAGTTATTAAGTTAGATCCATGTCCAAGGAACCTATATTTAAAATTTCAAGTGTTTAGACCAAAAATTGTCGGAGGAGTTTGGTAGAGTTCTCAAAGGTCAAATCGTTGAACTTTGACCCTTTAACAGCCAAATTTCTGGCCGAAAACCAATCACATCGATTTTCCAAAATCTCAGTACTCTGTATATCAAATTTCGAATCTGTAGCCTTAAAATTGACAGAGTTATTGCGTAGGGAAATGTACACAGGCACACAGACATACATACACACACACACACACACACTTTCACTTTTATATATATATAGATAGATTATTTTTAAACATACATCACAAATTTGAAAAAAAAACAACTTGCTTATTTTTTTTTACAAAGCTCTTTAGCATGAAAAATCAGTAGGAGCCATTTTTAAGACCTAAATTTGTCGTACCTTAATTTGTTGTACCTTAAGTTTTTGCGCCTTAATTTGTCGTGTCTTAATTTGCCATGCCTTAATGTGTTGTGCCTTAATTTGTCATGTCTTAATTTGTCGTGGCTTAATTTGCTGTACCTTAATTTGTCGGGCCTTACTTTTTTGTGCCTTAATTTTTCGTGTTTTAATTTGTCGTGTCTTAATTTTTCATATCTTAATTTGTTATGCCTTAATTTGTCGTGTCTTAATTTGTCAGGCCTTAATTTACCGTCTTTTAATTTGTCATGTCTTACTTTGCCGTGCCTTTATTTGCCGTGCCTTAATTATACGTGTCTTAATTTGCCGTGTCTTAATTTGTCGTGCCTTAATTTGTCAGGCCTTAATTTTTTGTGTCTTAATTTGTCGTGTCTTACTTTGCCGTGCCTTAATTTGTCGTGCCTTAATTATTCGCGTCTTATTTTTCAGACTTTAATTTGTCATACTTGAATTTGTCGTGGCCATATTTGCCGGGTCCTTATTTACCGTGCTGTAATTTTAATGTCTTAATTTATCGTGCCTTAATTTGTTGTGCATATATGGGAAAACCGAATACGATGAGTGTATTCAATATGTAAAATTAGCAAATAAAATCATATTTAAAATAGAGGCTGTGACAGATCAGCCGAAGGGGATTGTCTTAAAAGTACATCTCACTGACAATTTTAAAGTTAATTGCTTCTCTCGAAAAAATAAAACGACTCGAAAGGGCGAAAACTTGTAGTCCATATCTGTGTAAAGTGCAAAAGACAACGAACCCCTTAGCTTTCCTTATAGGGAAACGATGCGCTGGAAGATCGCAACGTCAAAAATGGACATGCGGATATTAATGATTTGCCAGACACGAATAATATTTTGCACACAGGTACAAGGAAATAGAACATGACGTCACGATGACGTCAATCTAAAACTCCTCCCACATTTGTATTTCTTTGGAGATTCGCTCTATTACTTTATGTTCCCCTAGGCTTCCTTTATAATTATAGTGAAATCTGACAGTGTTTTCTTTTCATATGAACTCGTGAGGTCTTCAATGGAATCCTATCATTTCCGCAGGGGTATATGATAACAAATACTACTAGAACAAATACAAATTCCATGATTTATTTAATGCAATATTTTTATTATCATCTGTTTAATTATTTTTTATGAATAAATATTTATTATGCACATGCCTATATATTTCACAAACAATCATCAGATGAATTTATGTAACTTACGGAATCTGTAAATCTGGATCCGATTAAATCGAACCCACTATTTTTACCGATTCGGTCATCGTGACAGTTATATTAAAATGTGAGAGAGGAAAAATATTTTAGATACGAAAGTGTTCAGTCTATCAAGGGAGAGAACTTTCAGACTATTGCTTGATTAGAAAGTTTTAAATGTTACCAAAGTTCTCGATTTCACGGAGTTTTGATAATTACGTTTTATAAATAAATATTTATTATCAACAGACATATGTTTCATGCTCACTAACAGTCATCAGTGTGGTTTATATATCTGCATCGTCGATCGAATGTTTTTTTTTTTTTAATCTAGACCCGAATAACTTCAATATAACACATAACAGAAGCCTTACTGATGCACCGGAAAGTAACGGTTTTATTATTGGGCAATCAGTAGGGCCATGACAACAGCATATTCTTTTTATTGTTTTGACTTTCGAGTGTGTATCAGTTGATATCTTATATGTTTTTATATTGAGGGATGTGATTCTCGAGTGATTAACTGTGTCTAACTGTGTCGGATATAAACTCGAGAGTCAAAACAATGAAAAGAATATTCTGTTCTCATAGCCCTAGTAACCAGTACCAAATTCTCTCTCGTTCTTCTTCTTAACAACAAATCTTTTACAATATTTATTAGACTGGCAGGGGCGCCAAGCGTTGCCCGGTTATAAAATATGTTTAAATATGATATTTTAATTCATGCAGACCTGCCATTTATTATTGTAGAAACAATTCTCTATCGATTATTTCATATGATATTGTATTCAATATGTAGTCGTGATTACAAAAGTTAAAAAAACATTACTGGAGTGCCATCAGCTAGAATCGCAACCGAAACCAAAATTTATAGCCTGAGACGTTACTGAATCAGCCATTGTTAGTTAGGTTTTAAAAAAACAGCTAAAACTAAACTAGGATTAACGTAAAAATGTATATATGAGTATGCGTAGGAGAACAGTTGAAGTTGACTTACGCTTGCCAAGTTCTCATTTCTTTCATTTTTGACCTCTTATCACCTATTTTAACCAGCTAAAAACGTATTAAAAAACGGTCCCCAAAAAATCAATCATTTAAGCCATCCAGAGCCGCTCTTGAAGGAGGTACAGTTTGAAAAATGAAGACAGACCGGCAAAAATAGTGAGTTTTATAAATGAGATTAAATGCAGTGCTATTTTTCTTTGTTTTAGCAATAAACGATAATCAGATACATTATGGAAAGCGTTCTAAAAGACTAGTATAGCATTTCTCTCTCTTTCTCCCTCCCCCCGCTCTCTCTCTCTCTCTCTCTCTCTCTCTCTCTCTCTAATAAATATTCATCAATTATGAAATCACCATTTTCTAAAAGAATACATAAGTCTGACTTTTGACAACTAAAGCTATTTTTTCTTAGATTTACAGAAAGGTTCTTGTAAGTTACAAGTTATTTGTGGTAGCATGTCGACATTCCCCTGATAACCCTTGCCTTAAAGATGCACTCAACTCCACATAGCCAGCTGAGGGAGCACAGATGGAATATTCGTTCACTTTGAATACAAATCTCGTTGTTTCATTTTTTCAATTCTCTCTCAATCGGTGACGTAATATATATTTTTTAAACACATCCCTCAAGTCGGAATACCTACAAAGAAAACAATAATATTCATACTTTGAATTTTCATTTTAAATTGAAATTATCATAACAACCGCAGTCGCACGCCAAACACGATGTCTACCTACAACCTCATCTACATCTTGTTGCTATCTAGATTATAATTATCATTTACTTTCGTGTTTTTTCTATCTTGCCGGTAACCTCCTTCTATCGGTTTTAGACTACAATTTAGTCTTCTATTTTAAATCTCTCTCTCTCTCTCTCTCTCTATATATATATATATATATATATATATATATATATATATATATATTTCTCTCTCTTTATCTATCTATTTCTCTCTCTCTTTATCTATCTATTTCTCTCTCTATCTATATCACTCTCTATCTATCTGTCTATTTCTTTCGCTATCTCTCTATCTATCTCTCTCTCTATATATATATATATATATATATATATTTCTCTATCTATCTATCTATCTATTTCTCTCTATCTATCTATCTATTTTTCTCTCTATCTATCTATTTCTCGCTTTTTATCTCTCTCTCTCTCTCTCTCTCTATCTCTCTCTCTCTCTCTCTCTCTCTCTCTCTCTCTCTCTAATTACCTGACTAGATCGTGCAACCTTATTTTTTCCGTGTATCTGACTACTTCGGTCTCGGGATCAAACTCTGTCTATCAAGCTAACGTTTATCCACACACAAATACTCCGATAAATCATCACGTTACATCAAGAACTTCTTCATGACTAAGTCTTTGAAGAAAAATATATAACCTCACTCACTTTCCATTAACGAGTTATTAAGGTACTTATCTAAACCAGGAACAAGTTGCCATCGTGAATGTTCATCGATTGCCATCGGCTATTTTCGGAAATTAACTAATCGATTGCTCAAACGCTATCAACAAGCGTAGATAGTTTTGTTTTTTTTCTATTTAAGTCTCTTATATTAGAAAAACAAGAAATAGTAAAAAAGAGGATTTTTTTTGCTGAAAATGAAAATAATTTGCAGAAGGCGATAAACTCGTAATTCCATCGAAACTTAAATAATAATTCCTAATCCGACAATAGAAAAACAGCAAAAAATCCAATCTCTGAAATCTCTGAAATCCAAAAAAAAATAACCGGTTTGGAGATTTTAAATGAATAAAATTGCCTTCAAGTACTGTCGATCTCTACAATTCAAATTAAATAAAACAAAGCGTTAAATAAAATACAAGAAATTAAATATTAAATTAATTAATCTTCTTTCAAACTTTATTTCATCCCGGTCGTATCTTAGCGTGTTTCCAGAAAAATAGTTGCAAAAAGGTCACAATTGAAAGAAATGAGAACTTGGCAAGCGTAAGTCTCGTAGCAACCGTTGAGAATTCCTGATAATAGCGTGTTTTTAATATGGTTAAAAATATGAGTTCACTGAGAACAAAGTCACCGAAAAATCAGAACTTTGAGTTAGAAAGCACATATATATTAATCTGATAGCAATATTCGGCACTGTCAACATTTACATAACAAATTTAAATATCAAGCAGAAAGTATCGCTATATTCTCGAAAAAAAAGGTTTACAATATATAAGTTTGCTATTCAAGTAGAAGAATAACTAACGTGATATTATAGTGAAAAGAAATATTTATTGCAATAGAGAGTACAATAATTGATAGCGAGACGTCAGTAAGACATTACTAATCGCTAAAGTAAGACCGTCGGGTAACTAACGGCGTCGCTTTTATGGTCGAGTGAGAGAACTGCCGACTGTCAACACGACGGTTCTAGGTTCAAACCCTGTGCTTGGGAGAGATACTAGTCTAGCGGCACTGATGAGTTGTGATACAACGAAACAGGACTGTATTTCGATGACTACAAATATATTTTAAGCCCCCCTCTTTAGGTAGAGCACTGTCGTACATAATCTCACCCGCTACTTAATTGGCTGAAAAATGCGAAGCTCGTTGTCTGTTTGTTTACAAACAGGCGATTTGAGCACTATAAAAGTGGCGGCGGGTGTCTATTTAAATAGACATTCCGACGAGTTACTTACGGGCGTCGCTTCCATGGTCGAGTGGGAGACATGCCGACTGTCAACACGACGGTTCTAGGTTCAATCCTTGGCTTGGGAGAGATGCTAGTCTAGCGACACTGATGAGTTGTGATACAACGAAACATGGCTGTATGTCGATGACTACAAATATATATATATATATATATGTATATATATATATATATATATATATGTGTATATATATATGTATATATATATATATATATATATTTCACTATTAGTAAGTCCACATAGGATAAAAAGGGATATTTTACACAACACCCTCTCTAGACTAATTTTCTATGAAATTTGCACGAATATCTTTTCTTTTCTGCCTTGATACACAACTGTTTCAGTTTTTCAATTTCCTGGATTTCTATTAACTATTTTAATTTCTGTTAGTGGAGTAAGAAGAACTGATACTTCTGGCATTTGTGGGATTAGAGTGACTAGTATCAGTAGTAACCTATATAACTTAATCGTTTCTACATTAATTTATTGTGTACGTATTTAGTATGTGTGCAATTAAATTGGTTTACTTGTCTCTTTTTTACTTGGGAGTCACCATTTATCAAGGCCTAAAGACCACTCGGGGATAAATGTTAATGAATGTAAGGTGGTAGTGTAGTAATCATTAATTGTGTAGATTGGGTAGAATTTGATTATTTATGGGGACTGTCCAATAAGAACTTGTTTACTTTTGGATTTGAAGGCTACAATGTTGTATTCAACCGAGAAGCAGGCTAGCGAAACAGTGTTCTGCAGGCGGGTAGTTCTAGAATAGAATCTTTGTTCATGGGTATGCCTTTAAGCACATAGACAGTGGGGGAATCGTATATAGTGGTTGTCGAGTGTTTTTTTTTTGTGTGTGTGAAAGCTTAGCAAAAGGTGATCATAGATCGAAGTTCAGTGGAGCAATTGCCATGAAAATAACGATAGAGCAGAGACAGGTTTGCAACATCTCTTCAGAAAAAAAGGGTTTGTAGGAAAGACAAAAATGTATCACCCACTATATTTTGAAGATGTTTTTTAATTGTATCAAGGCTGCATAGAGCGTGCCGAGCATCTTCTGCCCAGATATGGCAACATTACACCATTTTAGGGTGTACTTGGCTCTTATACAGGTAGAGGAGTGCATCAGCAGTGAGATACCTTCTGGAACGGTCGAATGATCCAACCATTTTTCTAACTTGGTACCATATGTGTTCCATTTCAGATCAGCAGTGAAGGGCAGTCCCAGAAGCTTGTCAAGACATTGAGCTTCCTCAAGACGAGAGCCATCCATTTTAATTGGAGCGTGATGGGGGTAAGAGTGATGGAGGAGGTTTACATCTGGACAATATACAAATATGTGTGTAGAACAAAGTAATAGGCCCTGCGGTGGGAATAAGTTGGGTACATTAGCTAGATTAGTTATACAGTTTGCATGGCTAAGTAAAATAGTAAAATATTTGACAATAAATAAAAGTAACAATAATAATCGAAACAAATTGAATATTTGAAACATAATAGAAATGTTGTTGCAAAGAAAAAAAAAAGTACACAAAACCTCAGAAGCAGCGTCGTCTGTCGATACTTTCACCTCTCTCCCATCTGTCCCAGTGACCTGTTTTTATAAAAGACATAATCCTTCAAATTTGCATATTTGCATATGTGCGCGAGAGCACACGAGATTTTGCGAGATTGGATTGTTATATAAGGCCGCAGGCGCCATCTTGGACCATTTTCAGCATCAAGACGCTGCGTCGACAAAGCGCACACCGAGGCCGTTTAAGAGGTAAGCCTGCGTTCCCCACAAAATTTCGCTACAAGAAAGTGAAATATTTACGATAACAAAAAATAAGTTACAATAACAAAGTTTACTTTTGCAAACATAATAGATGACATAATCAGGTTCTGAGAAGAAAAGGAGATGTTTTGTATTATATTAGGTTTACAAGCGAATCAAAGAGGAGCTGAGTTACGGAGAGATTCACTTGACAACATCTTGGAAGATCTTAACTGCAGTGTTTGAGTCGAGTATCAACCGCCGGCAAACAAAAAGAACTAAAACCTGTAAAAAGGAATGTCCCATGATGTATGTGTTACAGAGCGTCTTTTAACTGTCCTTTGGGTTAAGCACCAACACACTCACGCCCCTATACATGCATTGATATTATATATATATATATATATATATATATATATATATATATATATATATATATATATATATATATATATATATATTAGTGTTAGGGCGATTAATCGGAATCGAAAAATCTGTACCTATTTTTCGATGCTAAAAACGATTCTTTTAATTTTTCTACCGCTGATAGTAATACTAAAATAATGGATATCTCTTAGTTTTAAACTATTAGTAAAACAAAAATCAATAGATTTTACCCACATTTGTATTTTTACGTTTTTAAGAAAAGATCTGCACATTTACCAATCTTTGTAATAGATTGATGAATAGCGGGTTATTTAAGTTTTGATTCTTTAAGGATTCGAGTACTGATAGGGGGCTGAGAAAATTATAAATTTTTTGTGGGTGAAGTCAGTAACCAATTATGCTGCACTAGTAAAGTATTAATTAACTGACATGGGGATCAAGTTAAAGGTGCCAACATATACAGTGAAAGGGATACTATGAGACCGACATGATTTAAACAAGCACCAGTATTAACTTTATCTCAGCCATCTCCTTAACTTTGTGAGACTTTTATATTATCTCGACTTATAATCGGAAGGAGGAAAAAGTGCGAAAGAGAGAGAGAGAGAGAGAGAGAGAGAGGTCCGTTTTTTTTTCTTTCTAGACTGGCTAATAAAAATGATTGCATCTTCTAATTCTCATGTGATGTCAAAATCACACGTGCTTTCTATAGACCTCGGGGTTTCACACGTTAGCTCCCTTGTTATATAACATTTCGCTTTCTGGAAAACTTTACACACAATAGAATGCATAACACACTGTTTCTGCAATTTTTTTATGACGATAGGGAAACAATCGCTCATTTTTTATTTGTCACATCTTTGTTGCATATTTCATCTCATTTTCGGGTGTGCACAATGAGTTTGATGCATATTGTCTTGGAGTTTGGAATCGCTTATGCTAAAGTTAAAACCTGTCAAGTCTGTTGCGCTACATTTTGAACTGATACCATTGCGATGGATAGGAACCCGCAATTTATGCCAGTTATAAATAATTGATCTTCTATTCTGTTTTTGTATTAATTAACAAAATATTTGATATGCCGTAAAATAGACGAATGGATGTTCGTCCGTAAGAACGATGATACACCAACTTATCATACTGGGGGTTGATGGATAATACGCGTTGAATTGTGAAGCAAGTGTTGCTCAATCAGCAACTATTCATCTGCAGTCGGCACTGCTTGATCTGGGAAGTGAACATTCTCGAACAATCCAAGACTAATATCTCAGTTTGATAGATAAAAGGTAACTGACTTTGCCTCGTTTCTATCAGATTGATTATCGAGAACGTATCTTCCACTGGTATATAACGGCTTGAAGTATCATGAAATAAGCAGGAATCATCGTCGTGTGAACATTCTCGGACAAACGTCGTAAGTTCATGTAAGAAGGAGGTGAAAATGCGATTTTTATGGAAAAATAATGTATCGTGTTCTCATTACAGACAAAGGCAGTAGAATCTCGTATCCAGAACGAGCTAATGCGACAAAAATAAGTGAGTATTTGTTAGCTGTTTATCTGTCTCGATCTATCTATCTAGCTATCAATCTTACTGGAGAGATGGACGGGAGACGAATATAAAGAATATTTATAAAAACTGTCAAAATATAGCAAAGCTAGATCATAGACAAGTTTACTGGAAGGTCTGGTCAGCTGATCGGATCTACGTGTATGTTACGTGGATCAGGTTAGCTGGCGATCATAGAGTTGGAATTTGGACGTTGAGCAGGGCGGACGGTTTAACAAGTCGTCCCCCCTTCACTGGGGATAGAGCTGACGTATGTGAAAATAGAGACCTAGAAGTAACCACGCAAGCAAAGATATTCACTTTCTATTCTTCTACGATCGACACCTGCAAAAATGAATAAAAACTGTAAAAAAGAAAAAAACAACCAGTGTTCTTTGATATGAATGAATATTCGTCCAAACAGGTTCCAGCCTCCTCTTCAAGAACAAGATTAATTCCAGGTGGACCAAGATCAAAAACGCATGAAGGTATGTCCAAATACATGTATCACACACGTGTGCACGCATATAAACAATTGGATATGAATATATCATAAATAGACAGCAACAACATAATTCTAGGGTTCAAATAGTGACGAAGCAAGGACAGGTATTTAGTGACACGTATACACATCAGAATTAACCCTTTGTCCCAAGTAAGCATAGCATTGTACCCTTTTAATAGCCCATAATAACATAACATTATTTGTGCGCAAATCTTTAGGAGTTATTAAAAAAACACGGATTTCCTCTAGACAAAAGAATGCCAGAAGATATTTAATTAAATAAAAAAATATATTTCCAGCAAAATTATTTTCACGCATCGCAATACAAATCTCGAAATCCTTGCGTATAACATTGGAGCCAACATATTACACAATTTCCATATAGATATCACATAGGATGTAGACAGATAATACATAATATGTATATAGATATTACACAATATCAATGAAAATATTACATAATATTCATATATATATTACACAATATCCATCATAAACGCTCTGATCCCCATCTGGCATCCATTGAAATGGATGGCTCTCGTCTGGGAGAAGCCCCGTGTTTTGACAAGCTTCTGCGTGTGTCCTTTACTCCTGATCTGAAATGGAACACGTACATCAAGTCTGTTGCCAAGGTCGCTAGAAAGATGGTGGGATTCTTCTACCGCTCCAGAAGATATCTCACTACTGATGCAATTCTCTATCTATATAAAAGCCAAGTGCGTCCAAGGGTGGAATACTGCTGCCATATCTGGGCAGGAGCTGCTAAAAACAGCCTATCCTGCCTTGACAGAGTACAAAATAGACTTCGTGGCTTAGTGGGGGATGCCCTTTTCTCTACCCTGCAACCTCTCTCCCACAGAAGAGACGTTGCGAGCCTATCCTTGTTTTATCGTTATTTCCATGGCAGGTGCTCGTCTGAACTCTAATCTCTGGTCCCCCCTCGCCAATCTTTCACGAAAAACACCCGTCTAGCTGAATCCACTGTGAAAATTTTCCCCCACTCTTTATCTGTGCCTAAATCAAAACGTAGATTTCATGAACAAAGCTTCTTTCTTAGAACTGCACGCCTGTGGAACTCTGTTCCGTCTGCCTGCTTCCCACCTGACTACAACTTGGATGTCTTCAAGTCCAACGTTAACAAATTTCGATAATGAACCGCCCGCTTAAGTAAACACTTCATCAAATCTCCACACTAACGTACTGTACTTGCAATAACTCTTATCCCTGAGTGGCTTCCGGGCCTTGATAAGTGGTGACCACCGTGTAAAAAAAAATGTAGATATTACATAATATGTTGACATATATTACATAATATGCATAGCCATATTACACAATATCCATGTAGATAGTACACAATATGTAGACAGATAATACATAATATGTATATACATATTACATGATGCCCATACAGATATTACATAATATATGGACAGATATTACATAATATGTATATACATATTATACAAAATCCACATAGATATTACATATATCTATACATATTACACAATATTCATATAGATATTACATAATATGCAAACATACATTACATAATATGTACATTCATATTACACAATATCCATATAGTTTTAATATGTAGACAGATATTAGACAATATGTATATACATATTACACAATATCAAAATAGCTATTACATAATATGTAGACACGTATTACATAATATTTATATACATATTACTCAATATAAATATAGATACATATTAAATAAAATGTATATACATTTTACTTAAGATGTACATACATATTACATAATATGTATAAGCATATTATGTAATATGTATGTACATAATGCATTGCCAG
The DNA here is from genome assembly GCF_053919585.1 of Euprymna scolopes. Lineage (NCBI taxonomy): Eukaryota > Metazoa > Mollusca > Cephalopoda > Sepiida > Sepiolidae > Euprymna > Euprymna scolopes. The sequence continues at coordinate 54,137,543 of NC_136505.1, forward strand.
GTCTTAAAATACGCTTAAATATTATATTTTAATTAATGCAGATTTCCTATTTATTATTACTTATATTAGATCAAATATCTAGTAACGATTTAAAAATAAAAATAAAAAAATGATCCGTGCGCCACCACTGAGAATCGAAACCAAAACGTCTAGTTTACGATTTATTTTTTTCTTTTGACCTTAATGCCTGAGCTATGACGACATGTTTGCTACAAGACAAAAAATTAAAAGATGAACCAATAGCTATTACATTAAGCATACACATTCGCAATGCCATCGTTCGACCTTCACCTGGCAAATGCCATTTTTTTTTCATTTTCACACTTTTGCAGCAATTTTCCCCGGCTAAAACTCGAATATAAAGTTTCGCATGGGTTTAAATACCTTATATATTAAGTTTCATGCATGTAGACCAAAAACTGACAGAGCAGTTTGATAGGCAAATTTTTAAACAAATATATATGCATACATTAATATAGATAGAAAGAGGTTTGTATTTAATATAACATTTTAACGCAAATATTACGCAAGTATAAGTTATGTAGAATATCTGCATAAATATAATTACACGTAATAGTTTACTATAGACGACAATCTCATAAGAACACCGAAAAAACTAACAGGGAAAGAATCAAAAATGAATGTTTAAAAGAATATGCAAATTAGCTATGTCTTTCGCAGATAAATGCAGTTCCAGGATCCATAAATAACAAAGTTGTATTTTCTTTGTAAATAAATAGAAAGAAGGGATGTTTAATATGAATATCAATACACACACAAAAAAATCTTTAGTGGTACATACCGTATCATTTATTTTCAGCTCTTCAAGACGCAACGTAAACATTAATAAATTTGCATGGGTAAACTTTATAGAGGGCGCCACTGTGTTTAATTTGATTTTAAGATTTTCCTTTTTGTGTATTTTCAGGAAAGAAAAAGTTAAATATCTTCAATAGATCTAAAGTATTTTGTTGCAATATTTTTTATATAATGGAGGGTTACAGAAAGATGGAACACTCTACTTATAGACACTGACGATATGAACTGACCAATCAAATAGAGTCACGTTCTGCTAGCAACCAATCAGAAACTAGAATTGCTCCATAAAAATATTGAACCTTTCAGCATTCCCGCACATGATATTTTTTTCGTGTTTTACACGAAAAGGTATTTGCTCTCCGTCTGCAGATTTTTACAATCCGACACTTGCACAGATCGACTACCCAACAGAAAAACAATTATTCGTCTTTGTCTTCCACAGTTCGAAGCTTCTCCGATTGACGACCGCCATTTTGTTTTGAACAAGATTTTCTTCTTTTCTTCTGAAACGAAAAATGTCTTTCAATTCGAAATATTTTGCATTTTGAAATAATCTAAATTGAATTGGCTGTTATATCAGCTTTTATGAATCTCTGAGTTGGAAGACCAGACCCGGTATATCTGTTCATCTATCTATCTATAGAACTGCATAACTATTATATAATTAACAATAAAACATTTACTCTCTCACACACATACACACATTAAGAAAAGAATTAGCAATAGAAAAATATATACGGATGCATATAGACCTATTGATCGATTTCCAACCAGGGAATATAATGCAGTGTGTAGGGGTTACGAAAGCACTTTATGCCAGGTATTTCGAAGCCTACCGCTTCTTATCAGAAGAGGATATATATATATATATATATATATATATATATATATATATATATATATATATATATATACACGTTATTTGTCATTAAAGCGATAAAAAAATTGTACACAAAGTCTGGAGATATCCGTGGCTCATAATTAAGACGCTAGACTGCTGATAGTGTGATTGTGAGTTCGATCCTCGTTGATAGTTGATCCATGATGAAGAAGGGTGAACCTAAAAACACAAATTCATGGATAAAATTTTATGCACATAAAAATATTTAAATATTTAATATATATATATATATATATATATATATATATATATATATTAAATACTGGCTTATATTGTATAACGTTAACATCTCTTCCTAAAATAACTCCTAAAAACTCTCAGATTTGCCGTCTTTTTTGTTTCCTTTCTGTAAAAAATAAAATATTTTATTTACACAGAAATTTCTAGTCACACTGATGACGATCATTGGCCACAAAAAATAAGAAGTCCATAAAAAAAGGTGGAGGCTATGGAAGATGAAGAAAAGCGACGAAAAGAAACAAGGGAATCGTACGGGAGTCGTCAAGGGTAGGCGCGCAGTGATAAAAATGAAGAAGACTAATTAACGATGAAAAAGTATTTCACGCACGTATAATTGTTGGGAACATTTCAACGTCTGTGGATTACAATTAAAAAAGAAGACTAAATAATTACAAAAGGCGCAAAGTAAAAAAATAAGTTAACACGCAAATAGCTCACGTATCGAACTTTTAGCAATGAAATCGTAACATATGCATTTAGAATTTGTAGATTCGTAGTTACACCGAGATACGATCCGAACGAACGCCAAAATATGACTGGCTTGAATAGACACCTTCTTTTCTTTATGTTTAGGTTCATCCGGTACCGTTAGGTTGCCGCTCAGACTATCTATGCGCTCAATGATGCTTTGGCCTAGATCTGGGAGGAGATCTCCCAGGACACTATCTGTCATTTTATTAGGAGCATGCCCCGATGTTGTTAAACATGCGTACGAGCACATGGTGGTGGAGGCACACAAACTACTGAGAATCATTTTGAGTTTCTAATATGATATCATTTTTTCACTTGTATTTGGGGGGGGGGGTCTTTGATTGTCGTCCCCCCCCTGCTATAGAATGATCATTTTCACTTCTATAAAATTATGTGGCATCATTTTTTTTTAATACATCACCTATTTATTATCAAGAATGATATTCAAGATCATTTTCCGCTGTTTAGATCTAATGTGTTTTCAAATTGTTCTTGTAATTTTTTTGAGTAGTTGGTATATATATATATATATATATATATATATATATATATATATATATATATATATATATATTAAAGATTGAAATAGGCTGCCATACAAAAGAATCAATCAAACAAAAAATGAAATTACTTTTGGTTTTCATTGAACGGCTGCCTTTGTGGCTACCCGCCCAAAGGAAACCAACTTCAAGAACGGGCATGATAAGAAATTTTAACCGGACATTCGCTAAGATGGCGAGTCTTTGAGAATGCGATTTTATTTCGAAATCTTTCATCTAATGCAATTGTAAAGATGTCGGGTTTTGAATTACTGAGGATTTAATGAGCGTTGTAAGTGTTCGCGTTTGTGATGAACCATTTTTGATGAATCCTGATCCATGCATACCAAAACCACATGAAACTCTTCAATTCGTTTGAAGACATTTCCATTACATCTTGCAGCTTAACATATCAAATATTAACGATAAGCTGTAGTAATGCTTACTGAAATTAAAGTAACACGACTGCGGTATCATAATTGACAGAAATAAACTTTCTATATTATATGTCTGTCTGTCTGTCTGTCTGTTTGTTCATTCCACTTTTTCGCGGCAACTACTGGACTGATCTGACTGAAATTTAATATAGACCTTTGTTATGATAAGATGCAGTGAACTAAGTATTATGGTATCCGTTCGATGTATAGTTAGGGATTAATAAAGATTAGCAGAAATTAGTATTTAAGTTTCTCTTTTTTTTTCCGAGAACTACTGGACGATCTTGTTGAAATTTGCACGGGACTTTTGTTATAATAAGATGCGCCGAACGAAGTGTTATGGTATCCGTTTGATACACATTTAGGGGAAAATATGGACTAATACTGGTTGGTATTTTAGTTCCACCTTTATCTCAGAACCAACTGGGATGATCCTGCTGAAAATTTGTATGTATTTTTGTTATTATAAAGTGAAGCGAACTAAGTATTTTGTATCCGTTTTATGAACTGTTAGGAACTAATTAGGTTTAACAGGAATTTGTATTTATGCAAAAAAAAATTTTATCATATTCAACCATCCATTTCGCAAAAAAAAAACACTCACTTTAAGTCAACAGTTTATAACTTTTGCCCATTTTTAATGGGCTTAAAAGTCTAGTTAAAAAATGAGCTCGTGCAAACTCAACGGATACATATTTTCTTTCTCTCAACTGTTAAAATAGTTGCCAGCTAAATATGTTTTACTAACAGTTTAGCCTAGCTTTGATTGGGCTCTGTGTATTGTTCATAACGTTATGTCCATATATATATATTAAAAAGTTTGACTCATGTCCAGGTAACCTACATCTAAAATTTCAAGTGTTTAAACCCAAAATTTGCGAAGAAGTTTGGTAGAGTCTGCAATGGTCAACTCTTTCAAAAGACTGCTGCATTTCTGAATATCCTTTATGTAAAATTTCAAATTTTTAGACCAAAAATTGGCTGAATAGTTTGCTAGAGACCGCAAAGGTCAAATCTTTTAAACTTTGACCCCTTGGCAAACAAATTTTCGACCAAAAACCGATTAATAAGCTTGCCCTGTGTCTGAATATACTTTATGTAAAATTGCAAATATTTAGACCAAAAATTGGCTGAGTAATTTGGTAGAGATTGCAGAGGTCAATTTTTTTTCACTTCGACACCTATTATGACCCCTTAACGTTTATTGTTTTGAGATCAAATCAAATTAAAAAGTTTGATCCATGCCCAAGTAACCTAAATGCAAGTGTTTAGACCCAAAATTAGCGGAGGAGTTTGATAGAGTTTTCAAAGGTCAAAGCGTTGAACTTTGACCCCTTGACAGTCAAATTTCTGGCGGAAAACTGGTTAAATCTTAATATCCCTTCTGTCAAATCTCGAGTCTGTAAACTGAAAATTGACAAAGTAGTAAGGTAGGGACACAGACATACACACAGCGACGATTTCACTTTTATAGATATATATAACAAAGAAAATATCCGTTTAATTTATTAATCTATATAATAGATTAATAAATTAAACGGATATTTTCTTCTTTGAATGTATGGTGTACTTATGCAGAGAAGGTACCGTGCTGAAATCATTTTGATATCAACGACGATAACGGAATTCTATTTATGACGTCTGACATAAACTTTTAATGTCTGAATTTAGGATAATTTGCTAAATAAATTTGCTAAATAAATTTGCACATTTTGTAGTCAAAACAACAAAACACGAACTTGATCAAAAAACAAATATGTAACAAATAAATGTTACCAAACTTGCTTTTCTACCAACCTTGATAAGTCTTTTTTTGTGTTTTAACTTATTTTTAAAACGTTTATTTACTTTGAAACAAAAGTAGTGTCGATTCTTATGTTAGAACAAGAAAAAATAGTTGACATTAGACGATCATTTGAGGAATCTCGATAATCGCTCAGAAACCGAAAATTAAACAAAATACTGGTAAAAATCCACCCAATAAATGTCACAAAGCGAACTGAATTGGGTAAAAGATTTACTTAGCTTGCGTTTGGTAACATTTATGCTATATATTTGCTTTTATTGAGCATTTGTTTTTGTGTGTGTGTTTTTCTCTTAACTGCACAATACCCAGAATTCTGAAGCTAGATCCGACTCTATTCCACAGTTTAAATGCTTCTAAATTCTGGATGTCGGGAATTAAACCATTTATTTTAAATCTATTGATGAAAGAGTGAAATGGTGAACATCTTTATAAATAAGCTTAAATGCGTACCTATGAGTTTAATTTCGAGAGAAACTTCATTTGTTTCGATATGATTTTTAAAATATACGTTCAGAAAACTGTTATCGATGTGAAACGTTGTGTTTTAGAAGAATAAAAAATATTTACATTATTTACATGAAATAGTTTCTGAAAATGTAACCTGATCAAGGAAATTACTTTTTTTTTTTTTTACATGGAGTCCACGACTTATCAAGGCCCGGAAGCCACTCGCGGATAAGGGTTATTGTGTGTACAGTAATCAATAGGGTAGTGTTGTAGTATTCGTTAATATTGGAGATTTGATAAAGTGTCATTACTTAAGGGGGCGGTTCATCAGGAATTTGTTTATGTTGGACTTGAAGACATCCAAGTTAAAGTTAGTAGAGAAACAGGCAAGCTGATAGTTATGTTTTCACTAAGAATGTTAGAATATAAATAAAGATACGATGCAAAAACCCGGCAAAGATCTTTAGGCTACGTGTAGTGATGGTGTAATAAAGTTTAGATTTACACTTAGGAAGGTTCTCTATTCTCCGATGTACATCCCATAGAATAGTATCCGTTGCTGTTATATGTCAATACACGCATACACAAAACTAAAATATCTAGAGACGATCACGGGAAATACATGAATACAAATAGATGACACGTCTACATTAATTGAGGACTCGTTTATATACACGTTATATAAACGTCATATATACATGCAGTACATATACGCACCGATTGGCTGGATAAGATTAGGAATTATTATTACAACAACGATGTTGATACGTGACTGATTCTTTGTGCCATATTTGCAGATAATAACGTAATTACAAAGAAATAGTTTTGATATATACACGTTAGTCAGCCAGAAGAAAAGACAGACCAGTTCAAGTCATATATATATATATATATATATATATATATATATATATATATATATATATATATATATATATATATATGGAGAAAAATATGTGGGAAAAGGCCACAAGAACTTCTCAAAGTAAATCAGGAAAAAAATTGCAACAAAGGTGTGTTGCGATCTTTCAATTTGGATAATGTATTACATTGGTCTTGTAAAAGATTATCAAAGATTAATTCCACTGGAAAAATAAGTCAACTCAATTACTACAATCTGTTCATTAACTGAAATTGGCGCAAAAAAAAACTGATGATCGTTCCCAGAAGACCCTATTATATGCTTGCACATCCAATCAGAACAATCGTACAACAACACCTATTGCTATAAAATTGGCGGGAATTTCTGGGGTAAACTTTCCATCTCTCCCTAGCCAACAGCCAGTAAGTCCTGTTCTTGTATTTCCAACAATATATATACATATATATATATATATATATATATATATATATATATATATATATACAGACAGAGAGAGAGAGAGAGAAAGAGAGAGAGAGAAGGAGCTAGAAAACGGGGGCGGAGCTTTTGGCTCTGTAGGAATAGCATTCGTCTTGTTATTGCTGCTATATGTGAACACGCATGCATACACAAATAAACTTTTATAAATATACACTTTACTATTGACAATCTAGAGACAATCACACAAAATATATGTACAGAAACAGACAAGACGTCAACCGTTATTAGAGACACGTTTATACACACGTTAAATAAACGTCATATATAGATACAGTACATGTACACTCCGACCGGCTACATAAGATTAGGAATTATTAATTAAACAACGATGTTGATACGTGATGATAATTTGTGCTATGTTTGCAGACAATGACATAGTTACAAAGAAATAGTTTTGATATATACACGCTAGTCGGCCAGAAGAAAAGAAAGATAAGTTCGAGTTAGACAGAGGAGATAGCCACGGAGCTAGATAGCGGAGGAACTTTTGGTTCTGTAGGGATTTGGTCCTTTGACGCCGCGAATGTAATGGACGTAATATAGCACGATGTGAAATACAAGAATTGTGGACTCCTGGAAATGATGACACTGAAATAAAAGTTACATGAAAATATAACTTCGATTTGGTATTTTCTTCCGGAGAAACCTTCTCTGCGTATGTTACGTATTGCTACGTAGTAAATGAATAGTATTTATATGTGTAAACGACCGCAGCTAAACACTTAATGAAAGAGAACATTACAATAATGCTAAATGAATGTGCATAGACATTACACTAACTAGAAGATAACGGATACATTCATAAATATGTATAAACATAATGGAAACTAGACGATCACAAACACGGTACATATACACTGGTCATATACACACATTTAATAAACACGTTAAACACGTTACTCAGGTTAAAGACACACGTAAACAGATTGCATACACGTTATATGGCCAGCTATATAACAACCGATTCAAAACGCACGCACATTAAATGAAATGCGACGTGAAAAAAAAAATGGAAATGTTGGTACGATTATAAAATAACGTGTGTTGTTTTACTGAATAGAAAAAAATGTGAACCATGCATGACAAAGAGAAACTGTAAAATTAATCAAAAGGAAAAAAAAACTTAAAACCTTGTGTGGAGACAAAGCAAAGGGAAAATTCTTTGGTATGAATTCAGTCACGTTCAGTAATGGAAACAAGAATTTAAGTCTTTCTTCGCTGCTTTCTAGTCTCTGGATTTAGTAGAAGTTTTATGGATGACGTTAGTGTCTTTGAATAGTGCCAGGAAACCACACCAACAGTTTAATGTACCTTGATATATTAAAGATATGTTTTAGCCAAGTAAGAAAATGAAGGAATATATATATATATATATATATATATATATATATTTCATATATATATATATATATATATATATGGGGGGGTATGTGTGTGTGCATATATATGTATACATATGTATACGTATATATGCATAAATATATGCATATATATGTGTATACATATGCATACGTATATATGCATAGATATATGCATATATATGTGTATACATATGTATACGTATATATGCATAGATATATGCATATATATGTGCATATATATGTATACGTATATATGCATAGATATATGCATATATATGTGTATACATATGCATAGATATATGCATATATACGAGGGTAAATCAAAACGTTTTAAGACAAGTGATATAAATTCAATCTAAATGAAAATAGAGCAACAAAACAAGGTTTAATTGCACTACTGATTACTTAAAAACAAATTTAACAAGTTACAGCATTCTAAATCTTTTATTCTTTTTTTTTCAGATAATATTTTATAATATTAACTTTTTGACAGTCCAAAATGAGCCAATTTGAAGTTCGTGCAAACATTAAATTTCTAAAAAAACTGGAATGGAAACCGACGGAAATCATTAAAGCTCTACAAAATGTTTATGGAGACTCGTCACCTTCTAGATCTGTTGTTTATCGTTGGATCAGATGATTCAAGGATGGTAGGAATGATCTTCAAGATGACCAAAGAGAAGGTAGGCCTTCAACATCAAAAAATGCTCAAAAAATCGAGCTTGTCAGGAATCTTGTTGAAGAAGATCGGAGAATAACAGTGAATGAGATTGCTAAGGAGCTTGACATTTCATTTGGGTCAACCTTTTCAATTCTGAAAGAAGATCTTGGTCTGAGTAAGCTTTCTGCTCGTTGGGTGCCTAAAGCGTTGCAGCAGAATCAGTTGAATCTGAGATCAGATCTTTCATTGGCCCTTCTGACTAGAATTGAAGCAAATGAGGCAAACTTTTTTGAACGGGTCATAACTGGTGATGAAACATGGATTTACCTGTACGATCCTGAAAGCAAAGTTCAGTCTAAACAATGGTTACCAAGAGGATCAGCAGGCCCTATAAAGTTTAAAGCAGAAAGGTCAGCTCAAAAAATAATGGCAACTGTTTTTTGGGATAAAGATGGAATCGTTTTATTAGATTTTCTTGAAGGACAGAAAACTATCACTGCAAGCTATTACGAAGGAGTTTTGAGAAAGCTGAAGACTTCATTGGCTAAGAAACGACGAGGAAAGCTCCATCGTCAAATTCTGTTCCATCATGACAACGCTCCAGCACACACGGCCAAGACTGTAAGAACAATTTTACGCGAGTTTCGCTGGGAAATCCTTTCACACCCTCCCTATAGTCCTGATTTAGCGCCTAGTGATTTCTTCCTATTTCCAAAACTGAAGAAACATTTGAAAGGAATAAGATTTCAATCCATAAATGAAGCAAAGAAAGCGGTTGTGACCTGGTTCACTAGACAAGTTCCAGGATTTTATGAAGAAGGAATTTATCGATGGAAACATCGCTTACAGAAGTGTATTGAGTTAGGCGGATCGTATGTAGAAAAATAAAGTCTTCAACTTCCATAAATAAAGTTTTTCTTCAATTTGTCTCAGAACTTTTTGATTTACCCTCGTATGTGTATACATATGTATACGTATATATGCATAGATATATGGATATATATGTGTATACATATGCATACGTATGTTAAATGAAGGCTTTTGGGTCCTATTTATTATTTATTTATTTGTTACTATTTCGTTTACTTCTACTTTTTACTGTTTTTACGGGTACTTTTACTTTTACTTTTTAAGAGTCTGTGTGTTTATCACCGTTCTTACATATACAGGCGTGGGTGTGTATGCTCTTACGTATGTCACGTGCAGTTCACTGCCATATGTGTGTGTGTTCTTATCCTTACACCGTTTCTTGCCTTGAAAGCCTTCGAGACATGTATGTGCGATGTATAATGCGTACATACCTGGTTGCCTTGGCCAGCGGATGATATCTTCTTGGACGCTCGTCTCCATCTCGTGGGAAATGGTCACTGCAGACAGATCCATCGATAAACAACAAGATGGATTTGAAGCTTCAATCTTTTATTTCAAGGCAAGCCTATTATCTCGAACCCTGGTTGTCGGAGAGCCGAATATCCGAACTGCATTCCTCTGCTGCCTAAACCACTCTCTCAACATGTGGCCGTCAACCGGAAGCCTACGACCATAATTCCCGTTTCACCCCTAATTTCCCGTGCATTCTATCTAGGTTGATACCTGTCAAACCTAACCTTTTTTTACCTTGCCAACTCGCTAATGGGAAATGAAAATATACTTACATAAGTTTCTATTTCTAAAACTACCTATATAGCAATTAAGCTGGGATTCCCAATACTACATCTATATATACATAAATATATGCATATATATGTGTATACATATGTATACGTATATATACATGCATATATGTATATGCACATGCATACGTATATATACATACATATATGTATATGCCAATGCATACGTATATATACATACATATATGTATATGCACATGTATACGTATATATACACACATATATGCATACGTATCTATATGCATATATATATGTATACGTATATATATATGTATACTAATATATATGCATGTATACGTGCATATATGTATATATAAGTATATGTATACATACATGTATATATAGGTATATATACACATATATATATACATGTATGTATATATATTTTTATATACATCTATATATGTATACGTACATGTATATATATATATATATATATATACTGCTATATTTTTTGTGTATTGATATTCATATTAAATACCCTTTTTTATTTATTTTAAAAAATACAATTTTGTTATATATGGATCGTTGAATTGCATTTATCTGAAAAAATATATAGCTAATTTGTGTATTCTTTTAAACATTCACTTTAATTAATTCCCTATTAGGTTGCTTTGGTTTTCTTATGGGATGATCATCTTTAGTTAACTATTACGTGTAATTATATTAATGTAGATACTCTACATAATTTAGACTTGAGGATAAAAATTACTACCGGAACAGTAGTAGAAGAAGCAAGCGAACAACAGAAGATGTTGTATTTGAGAGAAACAGCTTACCTTATAGGCTTGTATATACTGATGTGTGTTAGCTGTTTTCTTTTTTGATAAAGTCAATGTCAAGGGAGAGATGAAGCGCCTTCATAGGGCTTTCCTCGTCTGAGTTTTATAGGATGGTGCTTTTGTGGGGTATTTCATAGCATGTCTTTTAAAACTTTATGTAGTCATGTTTGGGGGTATTTCGTCTTATAGATAATATCGGGTCATCAGGAGAGAATGCGCATTGTTTCGGGGCCTTCCTCTCTACGGCTTGTTCGCGTATCGGCCCCCCTCACTGATGTGAGCCCTAATTATCTGCTCAATACAGTTAAAAGAAAAGCCGTTTGATAATTAAACGGCTCTTGTTACGAGCAACGGCTTTGCGCATGTCGTTCAATGTTCAAAGGCTACGTCTGACATATTGTTGGGACGTGCACATATCGAAGAAAATAATGATAATATTAACAATAATAAACAATAATGATAACAGCAACAATAATAATAAAAGTACTTTATATATATGTATATATATAAGTATATAACTAAAGGTATATATATATAACATTAATAAAAATATATATGTATACATGAACACATAAAAAATAAATATAAAAATAAAAAATCTACTCACAGTAATAACTACACTGTAGACCCTTGCGAACATATCATGCGGTGTTCCTTTTCGCCTAGATTGTAACGTCAGCTCACTCTCTTTTTTTTTTTTTTTTTTTTCACGTATTAATGTTGTTTCTACTCGACTGTTATAATTATTGTAAATCCAGTCTAGGTGAGTATTTTCCTTGTTACGGCTTTTTCACATCAGCCACATTCGTTGATGCGAGGCTTAGATATCTGAATTGCATTTGAATTAACTGTTCAATACAGTAAAAATTGGCGTTTCATATAATGACGGCTTTGCGCGCCTGACGTTTAAATTTAAAGGCTGCACTCGTTAAGACGCACTCATATCGAAAGAATAGAAAAACAAAACAAAAACAAAACCAAAAAAAGGAACGAAAGAAAATAAAAAGGAGAAAAGAAAGAAAATAAATAAATAAATAATTTTTAAAAAAAATGTTAAACAAAATAAAAAAATTAAAAAAAATAAAAATTAAAATCATTAACTAAATAAATCAGCACTGTGGATACGTATTACCACTCGGTATTTCTTTTAACCCAGAGCCAGGTTGCACATTGTTCAGTAATTTCTGTTAGATTTTTAAAAGCTGCGCTTCTTTTTCGGCCTTTAATTCCAAGCTGTCCTAAAAGTTGATATAAAGAGCCTGAAATGAAACCTCTTGCTCCAATTTCAACAGCTCGAAGAATTGTAACGTAACCTTCACGGGTCAACTCTCTTTTTAGGTCTTCATATTTATTTCAAAACGCAGAAGCTATAAATCAATTTCGGCCAATCTCACTTCTTAACGTATAGGGTAATTATATTAATGTAGATACTCTACATAATTTAGACTTGCATAATATTTGCCTAAAAAGGTTATAGTAAACACAAACTTCTTTCTCTATGTATTTATTTATGCGTATATATTTCAGTTTTGATTCTTCCAAACTGTTCTGTCAGTTTTTAGTCCACATACATAAAAGTTCATATATAGTGTATTCGAACCGATGCGAAACTTTATATTTGGGTGTTAGCCAAGGAACATCCGTGATAACTATTGGTTCATGTTTTAATTTTTAGCCTTGCAATAAACATGTCTTCATAGTACAGTCATTAACGTCAAAGGAAAAACTAAGTCGTAAGCTAAACGTTTTGGTTTTCATTCTCGGGGGTGGCGCACGAGTCATTTTTTTCTTTTTTTTTAAAGCATTACTATATATTGGGTCCAATATAATATTTTAATACGAAACCTGCATTAATCAAAATATCATGTTTAAGCATATATTACGACCGAGCAATGCCAGGAAGCCTGCTAGTACTCTCTCTCTCTCTCTCTCTCTCTCTCTCTCTCTCTATATATATATATATATATATATATATATATATATATATATATATATATATATATATATATATGTGTGTGTGTGTGTGTGTGTGTGTGTGTGTGTGTGTGTGCGTGTGTGCATATAAATACATATATATATATATAGTATTATATAAATATATATATATAAACATAAATATCATTAACTTTATGCGGTTCCGAAATGGCTGAATCTATTATTTGCAAATTTCACACAAATGTAATTTATATGTCTGGCAGTGTTCTTAAATTTGTTTTGTGCAAAAATTCATTCGATAAGTATCGAAAATCGAAAAAATCCTATCTAGAGAAATTGTCTTTCTCTCTTATAAATAAAACAAGAATTTTTACAGTGGAATATGTTACATTACACTGACTAAGGGAGATAATAAAATCTCAGCAAGTCATTTCTTCTTAAAAACAACAAAAAACAGATTCATTGTCAGTTGGAGATTGAGCTCAGTCGTAGAGCAATCGACTACTGATCGAATGATCCCCTCTTAAACCCCAGGTGTACCTGAGGATTTGATTTTGATTTTCTTTTCTTAGTAATGACTTCAACTTACGATAAAAGAAAAATATGCGATTTAAAATCGCCGCAAATCATTTCGTCGTGTGCATATTTTCAAACTAAGCATTAGTCAAAAGTGACTTTTCCAGGGCCTTCATCGTCAATCCAAAATATCAGCTGACGTCATAGTCTAAGCAAACACAGGCGGAATTTGATGAACGAAATTGTCATTATTTTTTTATTTTATTTATTTATTTATTTGTAAATTAGTATAACCGGCAAATTATTCCTCATAATATATAAGTATTAATAGAAGATTGATTCTATAATAATATGTACTCAATCTGCATAAATTTAAATATCATGTTTAAGCGTATTGTATGACCGGGCATCGCCGGGCGTCCACGAAGTGTGTATATATATATATATATATATATATATATATATATATATATATATATATATATGTGTGTGTGTGTGTGTGTGTGTGTGTGTGTGTGTGTGTGTTAACAATAAGTGAATGCTAAGCGCGGTATGTATCTGGACGCGCATTGAATTCACTGAAAGAGATGCACTCACAGTCTTTGTTAAGATATGCATCTTGGAGAAATAAAAACTCTTACGTAAAACAGGAGGTTTACTACTCTGCTCTGTCTTGTAGTATTCAGTGTAGTCCAACAAAAATTAGCAGTTTTACCAAAAAGTGTGGTTGGTCCAGCACGAAGCCTTAACTGCTATCAAGAAATTATCATGCGTGGATTTCCGACCAACTTCGTTGTGTGTGTGTGTGTATGTGTGTGTATATCTATCTATCTATCTATATATATATATATATATATATAAAAGTGAAAGTGTCTGTCTGTGTGTGTGTGACTGTGTGTGTATATTTCCCTACGAAATAAATCTGTCAATTTTAAGTCTACAGACTCGAAATTTGATATACAGGGTACTGAGATTTGGGAAAATCTGTAATCGGTTTTCGGCCAGAAATTTCGCTGTTAAGCAATCAAAGTTGAACGATTTGACCTTTGAGAGCTCTACCAAACTCCTCCTATGATTTTCGGTCTAAACACCTGAAATTCTAGATATAGATTCCGTGGACATGGATCTAACTTAATAACTTGATTTGAGCCCTAAACAATAAAATTTAAGGGGTCATAATAGGTGTCACAGTTAAAAAGATTTGACCGTTTTTTTGTTTTATTTTTGCTTAGCATACACCTCCAAACACCCGGGCAACGCCGGACACCCACGCTAGTATATAAGTTATAAATGGTGTAAGAACCGCAAAAACGATGTTGCTGTTTGTAATTTATTTCACTTTATTTTGATCTTTCAGCGATTGTCTGCTCTTGGTCACAAAATGTAGTGAAATAAATCAAAATGAAACACGTTGAAAATACTTGAAATTTATTTTTGGGTTGCGTTGATTGCTTGCCAAAACTTCTGGCGTACTTCACGTACATTTCCGTAACCATTTATTAAAGATAAACGCAGTCTTTTCTTCTTTTTTTTTTCCTAAATTTTAAACGCATGTGCGTTCGTCTCAATTGGCATCAACATCAAACGCAACTTATTCCAATATATAAAACAATTATTAGAAGCTGAAACAGAAGTGTTGAACGAAAAAGTATAAAAGAAAATAATACAATGAATAATAATAAAAATATATTCATCATCATCATCATCATTATTATAACAACAACAACAACAACAATAATGATAATAATAATAATAATAATAATAATAATAATAATAATAATAATAATACGGGATCACCAATGTAATAGAAAATGCAATAAAAACATGGAGACTGGAACTGACAGCTGATGGACAACACGTAACAGAAATTAACATACAAAGAGGCATCTTCCAAGGAGACTCATTATCAACATTACTGTTCATCATAGCCATGGTGCCCTTGAACAGTATTGTGAGAAAGTACCAAGCCGGATACAAGTTCTCCAATACAGAGGAAAAAATGAACCACCTGATGTACATGGACGATCTGAAACTTTTTGCAAGGACTGAAAAGGAGCTAGAGACACTACTTAACACTACCAGGATCTTCAGCTATGATATCCAAATGGAATTTGGAATGGAAAAGTGCGCACTACTAGTTATAAAAAAGGGAAAATTGGAAACGACAGAAGGCATGGAACTACCCAACCAAATAGAAATGAGGGCACTATGGGGACAAGACGATTATAAATACTTGGGAATTCTGGAAGCGGGCACAATCAGAGCAACAGAAATGAAAGAGAAACTTGGAAATGAATACCTCAGGAGAACAAGAAAACTCCTGGAAACGAAATTATATAGTAGAAACCTAATAAAAGGTATAAATACATGGGCAGTATCACTAGTGAGATACTCTGTACCGTTTATAGGTGGACAAAAGAAGAACTGAGACAACTCGACCAGAAAACCAGAAACTCATGACTATGCATAATGCACTACACCCAAAGGACGATATTGACAGGCTCTAAGGAAAGACAGCGGGAGAGGACCGATCTGTATAGAAGTCTGTGTGGAGGACACGAAAAAAGAACTAGAAAAATACATAATGCAAAACACTGAAAGAATTATTAAGGCAGCGAGAGACACAGAAAAAAAAAACAAAGCAGAAAACAAAGAGACAAATCACAAAACGAGAAAAGAGAAGTGGGAAGATTCATAAGAATGACAAAAGATAATAACGAAAACACCTGGACATGGATGCGAAAAGGACATATAAACCGAGAAACTGAATCTCTAATAACTGCAGCACAAGATAACTCGATAAGAACCAACCAGAACAGACGGACAAACACATCCAAGCAAGAAGACCAGATGTCGTAATAATTAACAAGAAAGAAAAATCCTGTCAAATCGTAGACTTTGCTGTCCCAACTGACCACAGGGTGAGTATGAAAGAAAAGGAGAAACGAAGCAAATACACAGAGCTAGCCAGAGAGTTAAAAGGGATTTGGATGATGAAGAAAATCAAAATAGCACCGATAATAGTAGGAGCACTAGGAACAATTCCGAAAAACTTCGAAAAAAGAATGTCAGAAATTGGAATCAGAGGAATAACTGCAAAAGTACAACGACTAACAATAATGAAAACGACTGAAATATTAAGGAAAACCTTTGAATGCGGAGAATAATACAAGAAGACAATATAACGAATAAGCGTTACAAGGAATGAAGAACACCGAAGTTGCATATCTACAAGTTCTACACTCTTATCATGCATCCCCCCATAGTTTCACCACCGCTCCTCCCAATAAAAAAAAGTGACACCAAAGAGCTGAGAAGGGTCAATAAGGACTGAAAGACCGAGAAGAGAGCGCCAGCCATACCTCGGTTGGACAAGCGCAAAGAGAACTGGGACTTTGGGGAGACTTAGTGCCACTCAAATTCCAGTATAAACCAATGGCTACTGCCGGCGAGAAATCAATGGTTAGAGGGTGTTGCGATGATGCAAATTCATTTGCAAATGCTATCGAAGGAGGTGGAGAGAACTGGACGTCTAGGGAGACTTGTTGTCACTCAGCTTTCAGAGAACACCACAAGTTTCCAATCAGATCGTTTGTTGACTTGTGTGAAAGTTCCATGTAAGCCGCCGCCGCCAACAGCAATAAAAACAACGACAATAATAATAATAATAATAATAATAGTCAGAATCAGAATTAGAATCCGTGGAAATTTTAATAATTTTTAATTTAAAGAAAACACACACAAATCAGTAAGAAA
The DNA here is from genome assembly GCF_053919585.1 of Euprymna scolopes. Taxonomy (NCBI): domain Eukaryota; kingdom Metazoa; phylum Mollusca; class Cephalopoda; order Sepiida; family Sepiolidae; genus Euprymna; species Euprymna scolopes. The sequence continues at coordinate 54,155,251 of NC_136505.1, forward strand.
CTTCTCATCGCATAATCAAACAATTACAGTGAGGTTGGACCTTGTACCATTAAAACTAAATAACGAAGTTCTGGATCTTCAGATCCTCGTATCTCTGCTGACATAATTGATCAATTTTTTGAACATTTCTGATCTTAACCTAATCTCGAGGCATTTGGATCATGTGGTAGTGTGGTAACCCTCTTTTTTAAAATTCGACAGCATAAACATATGCAAAACAGAATTCCCAGTACATGTCTGCCTTTAATGTCTTTCAAAAGTTCAGCAAGTTGTGCATGATACACACGTGATATTAACTCAGGTCGATTTGGTGCAAGTTTTGATGGCCCCCAAGTTGATTACTAATTCAAGACATCTATGTAAAGAATAGGTATTGTCTTCTGTATTTAAAGAAAACTGCTTTGTACTAATTCCTTTGTACTGATTTCAACATAACATGTAAGTAGGTAATAATGTTTTCACCTGAAATGCGTTGGAATTTGTACTAATTTCAACGCATGTAATAATGTTTTTACCTTAAATGTGTAGTTTTAAAAGATCCCCAGTCAACAAAAGCACTATATGATTTAATATATTTCGATATGACTCTTAAGTAGGTAATGATCTTTTCACCTGAAATGCGTTGGACTTCGTACTAATTTCAACATAACATGTAAGTATATAATAATGTATTCGCCTGAAATGCGTTGAAATTTACACTTATTTAAACATTTAAGTAGGAAATAATGTTTTTGGTCCCCCCCCCGACAAAAAAGGGTGCACCTGTAAATTCACCCTTGTCCGTTCGTCTGTTTGTCTGTTCGCACTTATCTCAATAACTACGCCTTGGAATTTTTTAAATTTGGCACGAACATTATATGAGTAAAAAAAAAAAAAGTAACAGAACCAATTTTCCGTGCTTATTAAAAAAAATTGATGCTTTGGATTTTTATAAAACTTTCTAAAAAGTTGTAACTAACTGATTTCTATATAATTTTGTTTGTCTATACTTCTCAATATCTTTTGGGTGTGCCCCAGGGTCTCTTTTAGGGCTAATAAAAACACTCCATTTTTCGGACTATTTTACCATATTTGTCCAATATTTTCTGTGTATGTCGATGTAGCAGTTTTGCATGGTGCTGAACTCAAATTTTGGGGACTTTTGTGACTAAATGGACGATATGGGACAAATCATGGATTCGTCATTTCTTTTTTTTTTTTTTTTGGCATGGTGCAGAACTCAAATGTACATATGTTAAGGCCTAAAACTGCACCGTTCGTTCATTTTCACCAGGATTTGATATCCCCCTGGGGTATCTGGGGGCTAAATGGTTGGGGGCAAATGCTGAACTTAGTCATTTTATTTTATCCCTCGTTCACTCACGGGGGACCATGTATACTTCACTTGTTTTTAGTGGCGCTGGTTTGGTTGGAAGGCAGTTTTCTCCTTTACTTATACGGTTCTAGCCAGACCCCACCTAAAAGTAAACTAAACAAAAATGGCTATCTTTCATCTCGAGATTTAAATCCCTCATAAATGCATCTTAAAAGTAAAGAAAACTAATATCGATTGATCGATTATATAGAAACAAATAAACGAAGCAAATAAAGAAATGTGATAAATATTGAAAAATTCTTGGAAGATGTACTTACTATGCCAAGGATACAAAATACAGAAATGCTGATTACCGCTGCTAATTTCAGTATATGTAAATAACAATGAAACCCCAAGAAGCAAAATGAGTATAAGAAGAGCTACATGGCTATAATTTTTTAATGTTTTTTTGTGCATAAAAAATACATGGACATGCTTGATATAAGAACGAACGGTATCCGTTAATAGTGTAACACAATGGGTTCATGTTTGACAGTACTTATGTATAGTTATATGAATCAAGTGTAAGAAAATAAAATCAATTCACTTTCTCGTTTCTTGTTGGATCAAAGTTGCAAGACAGTTTTATTTAGAGAGAGAAAAACTTTTATTTCTTAATCAAACTTATTCACAAATATGCAAACGGCTCTCAAACTGAGCGACCCTCTCATTTTCTATAATAGTAAGCCTCGCTATCAGGCTCTCTTTTTTTTTACTGGTATCAACAAGATACATGTTAAATAAATTTGGTTTACGTCATTTCACGTTACTTCCGAGGTTAAGCTCTAATTCGACATCTTGCTCGCTGCTTTTTCTAAACAATAGCATTTTGATGGCCGTGTTTTTGAACCTACTTACATTATGTACCAGGACTGTTTAGAGCTTTGTTCATTTCTTTCCAATCTACTAAATAATTTTCTTTTTCTTTTCCCTTTTTATTTTTTACATCAAACTCCACTTTAAGCGGTCCGTGTTCAACACTCTTGACCTGCTTGGTAATAGTATAATAGAAAATGAAAGGAAAACAATAATCTGGGACAAAAAACTACAAATAGGAAAATACATTCTCGTAAAACATCAAGCCTGGTAATAATAAATATGAGGGCGAAGTCTCACAAATAATTAAATGCGTAAGTCACATGTTGAAGTTGAAGAAGGCAGACTTCTTTTTAATACATGGAGCTTCCCATGGAGTTTATGGAAATATGGAAGGTAAAGAAAGCTATCATAATGGAATTATGGGAAAAGACTATGCGCCGCTGGCATCGGAGAGCGGATTGACAATATGCAAACAGTGGCGTTGTTGAAATATGGTTTTAATCCTTGCGTTCACAAACTAACTCACTTAGCCAGATGGCATTTACCAACTACTAGTAATTTAGAATAAAGTGGCATATTTTTCTACTTTGTATTCAACGATTCCCATCGCAATACACGCGAGTGTACAAGGATAAATAAAACAATGGTTCGAAAGCTGTAAATTTAATCACAGGAGATATTTCAGATTACATTTCTCGGAAATTGAATTATCTCCCTTTTATTGAATAATTCCGCATGTAGTAGAAAAGCAATGTTTCAAAAATATTAAAGAATAATAACAATAATAACCATGGGCAAACAATCATGCAAGAATAATAATAGCTAAACAATCTCTTATAATGTGAAAGTATTTTAGCCATAACAATTTATTCTGCTCAATATTTTCATGTACAAGTAAGGCGTTCTTTCTTGCACAGATAAGTCTGATGTTGCTCCAGTTACTAAAAACAAGGATGGATACCGGCGAAGAATGTTTAAAAAATTTTATTGAAAATGCGGAGACAGAGTTCTTTAAAAGTTATGATGTCTAATTAAATGTTTTCGCGGGCGAGTATATTGCTGAGTATATTGCTGACGCGGTGAGTTATGTAGAGACACTGCAAATTCGGAAATTAAAAAAAGACAAAAATCAAAGTTGGACACTAGAACATTTTTTTTATTTTTACATGGGGGTCACCACTTATCAAGGCCCGAAGGCCACTTAGGGGTAAGGGTTATTGCGTGTAGAGTAATCAATGAGATAGTATTGTAGCAATCATTAGTATTTGGAAGTTTTGATAGAGTGTCTTACTTAAGGAGGTGGTTTGTCAGGAGTTTGTTTATGTTGGACTTGAAGACGTCCAAGTTGTAGTCAGGTGGGAAACAGGCAAGCGGCAGAGAGTTCCACTGGTGTGCAGTTTTAAGAAAGAAGCTTTGCTCATGAAATCTACGTTTGGATTTAGGCACAGATAAAGAGTGGGGAAAATTATTGGCAGTAGTTTCAGTCAGACGGGTGTTTCTCGTGAAAGATTGGCGAGGGGGGACGAGGGATTGGAGCTCAGACGAGCACCTGCCATGGAAATAACGATAAAACAAAGACAGGCTCGCAACGTCTCTTCTGTGGGAGAGAGGTTGCAAGGAAGAGAAAAGGGCATACCCCACTAAATCACGAAGTCTATTTTGTACTCTGTCAAGGCAGGATAGGCTGTTTTTAGCAGCTCCTGCCCAGATGTGGCAGCAGTACTCCATCCTTGGACGTACTTGGCTTTTATACAGATAGAGAATTGCATTAGTAGTGAGATATCTTCTGGAGCGGTAGAAGGATCCCACCATTTTCCCAGCGTCCCTGGCAACAGATTTGATGTACGTGTTCCATTTCAGATCAGGAGTAAAGGTCAAACCCAGAAGCTTGTCAAAACATGGAGCCTCCCCAAGACGAGATCCATCCATTTCAATTGATGCCAGATGGGGATCAGAGCGTTGATGATGCAAGGATAGAAGGTTGGTTTTGGATGCATTAAAAGTGACCAGCCACCTCTTCCCTTGCCTTATTTAGTTACATAATTTGATACCGATTTGGCAAGAATATGTAACTCCTGAAATCTTGCTGAGGGCACTCTGCTTGTAAGTTTATTTATTTATAGTGCTACTAAAATATTCACAACAGAATGGTCTGACTAGGTGTAGTTATAGCAGCCGTGCTACAAGAAACAACAGTAGTATTACAATAACGGGGCAGCAACAGCGACAACTCGTGATACGTAATTTTGAATCTGTGGTTAATTTCTACGCTCGGCGATGATTGGTACAACCATTTAAGTTCCTTTCTCAGACGAGCTAGGTATATAACAGATGTTGATATAAAGCAGTGCCAGCTAGACTCTTCTGCTTTTTCCAGCCATGAGTTCATCAACAAGCCAATTCAATTGCGTTTCTTTCAACCCTCAAACTTCTCTCTTAGAATGCAACAAAACCCTTTCACGTGTCTGACTCTGAGGTTCGACAAGCATTACAACAGCATATACGAGTATTTAATATAGCACACAAACATATGGTACTCAAACATTCTTCATATATAAACTATTTCTCTTCTTTACAACACACTCATAATGAAAACACTTTTCTCTTTCCTGATAACGAACCAATGTGTAATAACGTGTGATAACGAAGCTAATGTGTAACTTTTGTGTTCGTATAATAGTCGTGAAAGTATTCCTTTACTAACACTCTTGCCTTTCTCTGTTCTTTTATTTACCGCTTAATAAACACGACTTAATAAAAACTGGTCTAAACAACAAAGAACTTGACATTTTTTACAAAAGACGCCAAAAGGATTTGCTCAAATTTTCAGACGTGTTGAATCGAAAACATTATCTAACAAAGTAAGAAAAAACGCCCTCATGAAAATTAAACAACAAATGAAAACTAAGTATCGATTTCAAAGGTCCTTTTTCATCGTATAAAATTTATGAATACACTAGCAGTTCAGCCCGACTTTGCTCGGGCCTTATGTACTGTTCATAACTTGCCCTATGTGTGAATATACTTTATGTAAGATTTCAAATATTTAGATAAAAATTTGTCCGAATAATTTCATAGAGACCGACAAAGTAAATATTTTTTAACTGTGACCCCAATTAGGACTCCTTAACATTTATTATTTTGGTCTCAAATCAAAATACAAAGTTTTACCCATGTCCAAGTTACCTACATCTAAAATTTCAAGTGCTAAGATCCAAAATTGGCGGAGAAATTCGGTAGAATCTGCAACGGTCAACTCGTTCAACTTCGATTTCTTGGCAGCCAAATGTTAACCCCAAAGCTGATTAAAATGCTTGCCGCGTGTCTGAATACCCGTTATGTATAAATTTCAAATGTTTAGACCCAAAATTGGCTGAGTAGTTTGCTAGACACCGCAAAGGTCAAATCTTTTGAACTTTGACTCTTTGGCAGCTAAAATTTTCGACTCAAACTGATTAAAAAGCTTGCCCTATCACTGAATAACCTTCGTGTAAAATGTCCAATGTTTAGACCATAAATTAGCTGAGTAATTTGGTAGAGATCTCATAGGTCATTTTTTTCTTTTTAACTTTGACCCAAATTTTGACCTCCTTAATATTTATTTTTTGGGCTAAACCTACATTTCAAATTTTAAGTGTTTAGATTTAAAGTTTCCAGACTTTTTTTAGTACAGGCATTTAAATTGTCATAGACTCTTGAAAATTCAGGATGTTATTGATATATCTTATGAAATGACTGACCAATTTTTATGATTTTAGGTTATAACAAACAGCTACAGCAGAAATTGGAATACACCCTACCAAAGCCTGATTGTCACAGCTGGTGAATTTCACAAATGCAATTTAGGCGTGAGGACACTTTAGAAGAATACCATGCAATAAAATTCTATTTTTAAACTTGGAAAATGGCACAAATACCTATTGAATGCTTTAGCCTTCTTTTGGACAATCTTGTATGAATCAAGCATGAGTTTTTTTGTGCCATAAGAGATTCAAGAAAGGTAAGGAGTCTGTGAAGGATGATGAGAGGTGTGGGAGAAGTTAGGAAGTCAGAACATCAGAGCTGATTGACCAAATAAAGAATTTCATGGATAAGGAACACCGTGTGTCTAGAGAAACGTTAAGCGTACAGTTAAGTGTGGGAACTGTACACATGAAGATTTGCGCAAGTTTTGTTCCAAGGGTGCTTAGAGAAGATGAGAAAGAAAGGCGTTGCCATAACAGCAAGGAGATTGTCAAGCTGAACAATTCAATTCTTTATAGTGCAGATCTTGCTCTATGTCATTTTGGTCATTTTTTAAGCTCAAGGAAAACCTTAGAGGCCGTTGTTATGAGACAATTGAGGAGATGTAAGAGTCTGTGACAAGGGTCATTAACATGCACACACAAAAGGACCTATGGATCCTTCCAGGTTCTCGAATGGTTCAACAAGTGCATTGCAGCCAGAGGGGATTACTTCGGAGGGGACTAGAGTTTCATGTATGTACTATGAATAAAAGTGGCTCGTATATCTAATTGATGATAGAATTGAATCTAAAATGTTATGTTACTGAAAAATTAAGTTCACATGATTTAGAAATCACTTTACTTGGCTTTTACGAGGGTCGTTCCAAGAGTAAAGCCTCCAATTTTTTTTTAACTCAAATACAAAAACGTTAAAGAGCTACGAAGACGGGAATGATGGCATTAAAACGAGCGACCATTTGTACTCTATAATTTTAGTTTCTAACATAGTCCCGACTATTCATAAATGCCCTTTTGCTCGCCTCTTTTTATGTCTGGGTCGCAAAGCAAAAGTTTTAACTGTTTTTGTTTGTTTTTTTCAATTGAGTTTAAGTGCAAAGACGTAAATTGCATTAAGTTACTAAAAACTGGTTAAACATGTTTTTTTTATGCGGTAAACGAACGTAATGAAATGAAATAAGATGTCTTAAATAGATTCCATGTCACACAACTTAAGCGTTATTTTCACGAAGTGTTTTACCCTTTCGTAATACACGAGAGACTCTCGAGAAGTAGTGAAAGTAGACAGTTCGAAACATAAAGTTTTCGTGTTTCTTGCTTGTCAGATTCTAAACGAATCTCATTCCTTTCATAAACATAAACTGGTTCACACGAATTGCAAGTAGCCACGCACACGTGATCAATTTATGTCTTTGTCGCAACTAATAAAAGTGTCATTTATGGTACCTATCTTATTGTTTTAGTCCCAGTTTTAGTTAAATAGTAGTAGGATAACTATTCATTCAAAAACAGTCATGCCATTTTAACTACTGTTGCAATAAATAGCTGATATATAAATAAATACGATCCTATATATATATATATATATATATATATATATATATATATATATATATATATATATATATATTAGCAGGGAGAACCGACGTTGCACGGGATTGACTGATGATCAACGAATGTTTCACACTCCCATATTTTTATTGTCATCGATATCGCCTATTTTTCAATCACCTATTTTTCAATCAAATCGATTGATTGCCTGCTTTAGTTGAGGACCCATCGAGGTGTACTTGGAGGAAGCTTCACATGTCTCCTCGCAGTGACTGAGTCCACAATACACTGTAGTCTACGTTACACTGTAGAGAACCTACTGTTGGTTTTATAAAATTATTTCATATATAATGGATTGAATTAAAGTTTAAAATGCAAAAGGCAAGTATTATGTTTCATGCTCTAAACAGAAACATTCATTTTGAATGCGCCCCTGTCATATCAAAGAACTTACTGTTGATTTTATATGTCGGGCCTTTCGGTTGTGTGGTAATAAAACTGCTCAAATGCACTTGTGATGTTAGGCTATATAACTTTTAACTTTGGTCAAAATCGTCTGCGCCTTCTTTCATCGAATTATTTCGATTATCAAACTTATTGAAAACATCCAATACAAAACCTATCTAAGAACACTGCCAGGCACATAAAATACCTTCGTGTGAAATTTCATAAAATCGGCCTAGTCGTGTTCATAGAAAACGAGCTCACACAAACACAGAGACGAAGTTCCTTATATATATATATATATATATATATATATATATATATATATATATATTTATATATATATATATATTAATAAAATAGTAACGTTTTTTCGCTCGAAACTTCCAACACTATAGGAAACCAACGAGGCAATTCCTATGCAAATCTTCCGCACTCACCATTCCAAACTCATACTGCAGAATGTTTTCGTGCAAGAATACGCACATTTTCCTCACATTTCTATGAAAGCTATATTGTCTCCTTTTTTATTCACTTTCTCACCAACGTAATCTCACAATGGTAGTAGCAAATATCTCTCCTCTTTAATTCTAATCTTTTATTCAAAGTTATACTTACCTACAAGACACCGGTTAATTATTTCACTTATTAAATGCATCAGTTTCATACATATTCATTTGGCCTAACATTAGACCAGTGGTTCCCAACCTGTTTTACCTGGCGGCACACTATTAAGTTTATTTAAATTTTCGCGGCATACATATCATAAAAAGATAGTATTTTATACTCAAAGCCTTTTAGCAATAATTTTTTTTAAATGTAAGGAAAAATTTTTATTCTCATAAATCAACGTATCCTGTATTCAATATCTGGTATAAAATAATAATGGTGAATGTCAGTGGACAGTTGTGCCTGGTGTTTTTTTAACTACTGTTGTAATACGTGGGCGAATGTGTGACACACACTCTTGACTTTTTTTCAACATTTTTATGTCTTTGATGCTTTCTTTTATTTTCTTTTGTTTAGATAAGAAAATCTCAGTTCACATAGGAACGAAATTGAGAATTTCAGCAAGATTTTGATGGCTTTTTTTTTTACTTAGAGTTGAAATTGAGTGGTGTCATCATGATTAAGAAATTAAATGGTTTTATTAAACAAAACCAAATTAGATGGCTTCTAGCTATTATCTCTTCGCGGCACAGCAGTAACCATACTATATTTTAGACTAGTAGGACCTGTTAACCGGCGTTGCCCGGTGGGTAGCATACTACCTCCCGCCTACGCGTAAAAATTTAAAATACGACTGTTGTTGTTTTTTTGTTGGCCAGCCCCAACCTCCTCATGTTAAAAATGACCTTCAGAATAAACACCCCATTTTGTGTTTGGGTGTGGGATGGTCACCAAATTTGTTGGCAGGTTTAGGGTATTTTTCAGGGTACGGTTCAGTGAAAAGTTCAAAGTAAGGTATTTTTGTTAGCAAGACTGGAGTTATGGTGGCAAAAAAACTATTGAACCCTGTGTATCTTAAAGGGAACTCAATTCCTGTAGTCACCTGTAAGTTACCAAGTGTAAATGCAAACGTTTTTGTTTTTTTGTTTTTTTTTAATGTGACCATTTTAAGTAAGCTGTAAAAGTAAACATTATAAACAGAATGGATTATTTAAATAACAATGGTAATATAAGAAGAAACAATATATTTTTGTTTCGGACCTATTTCTGTTTCCCAAAAACTAATGGAAAAGAAGTTATTCAAGCCTTTTATGTGAAAAAAAAGAAAAAAAGTAAAAAGTTATCCACGGAAGTCAGGATCAAACGTACAGCGAAAGTTGTAAAAGGAGCTGCGAATAAGGGAAACGCTTTAACTTACTGCTCCATGAGTAACGTACGACGTTGCGGCCCTGGAAATGACTTCTTTAAACAAACAATCACTGAAAGTGACTCGTTCGGTGGACATCGATAAGTCGCGTAATGTAAACAGAAATGTCTGTACTGTAGAACTAAACCAACTTAGTTTTGTTGAACAATGTTTATAAAGTTTAATGATAAAATAGAGCACCTGCAATATTTGGTTTCAAGAACGATAGTATGTTCAAAGTATACGTACGTGTTATCTTTAATAATCAATGTGTTAAATATTAAATGTACTAAGGTCGAAGAAAAGAAACGGGTCTGTACTGCCAGAATAGCCGAATCAGTTTTATATTTTTAATAAGTGTATAATAGGTATTTTCAACACGCGCCACAGTTTTAACCCCCCCCCCCGTATGTAACACTATGTAACTTTAATTTAATTTAATATTATCATCCTACGTTTTTTTTTTTTACAATTTAAAAGAAGAAGCTGTCGTGGGGGCAAGAAAACTACCTTGCCCCACTCCACCGTGTTTAAACACGCGTCACCTCTAACATGAGCGACAGAGAAAAAGAGAGGCGAATGGACGAATAGCCTCACCTAAAAGGCAAGGTCAGCAGCTGACCTACTTATGTCTCCCTTCCCCCAAGCATCCTCGCTGTTAAAGGGAAACACTCATAAAAATTAATCATTTACGATTAATAACGAAATGATTGTCTTTTTTGTTTCAGACGGAATGAAATTAAATACAACTCTCAAACTGCCAAACTAAGTTTGACTTGTAAACATTTCGTCTGGAATTAATGACTTTCATTTATCCTTTTTCCGAGACCGACGCCAGTTGTAACACCCTGTCTCCACAAAGAAAGCGCCTCTCGGCCAAAAAAATTTAACCCGGCTAGGGGGCTACGAGTCCCCTGAATTGGAGATCCACTCACACTAGCCGACGGATCTCATGCGGTTGCAGCCGGATCCAGCCCTTATTGGAGTACGTCGAGGGGGTAACGGCTCGCATCGATGCCGAATGTCCGCTCGATCTCGACGAAGGGTTTTTTGTGTACAACATGGAGCCGCCGTTCCCCAGGGAGGAAAGAATGGTTTTCCTGGCGATCCTGGCAGTAGCGCGCATGGTGATTTGGATCACGCGCCTCAAGTTGGTCCACGAAGGGACATCTGTTCCAGATCGTGATCTGATCGTTTACTTTAAACATCAGCTTAAGGTGAAGATCAGATGCGATTGGAGGAGGTTGCCTAGAACGGATTTCGACAAGAGGTGGGTGCACAGCACTAGCTTGTGCATCCGTCGAGGAGTCAAGTTTCAATACGTGTTCCCTCCTTAAGCATGGCACGGGCGGTGCTGGGGCCTTCGGAACCCACCCCGCTTAGGTTCTAGCTAAGAAAAACTTAAGAAGACTCTTGACTGGTGGTATAAATGAGATCCTGCTCCTGATTTTATTTTTTGGTACTAGAGAACCTCTGAGTCTGCCCATCCCCTTTGTGCCACATCCTTGTTTTTTCAACATCCCCGGTCACTCCCCTACTCAGAGGTCACCTTCCAACCCTCCTCCACCCGTTGCTTTGTCTTCTCCCACTGCCATTAAGATATTTTCCCCAATCCCCAATTAGGGATGCCCTGCTTGTTTTCGGTTCCCCGGAAAACAGTGGGGGGTCTAGTCACCTAGATTAGGACAGGGGGGTCTCACTAACAACTCTGTAGGACTTATTGTTTGTTTTTCATACGAACACTTTTTAGTTTTTTCCCCACTCCACGAACAATCTTTCTCTTAATTCAAAAACTTTTTATTTCTAATGAAATTGAATTTTATTTTTTCACACATGCACACACACACCATATAAAAAAAAAAAAAAAAAAAAAAAAAAAAAAAAAAAAAAAAAAAAAATGCATACACAAACACACAGACAACTGTTCATCAATTGTAAATATAGTTTTCATTCTTAAACGCTGGGGATTTATTAGTTAGTTTAAGATCCATAGAGTGAATGAGGTATTTTGGTAAATGTTGCCAGTCAAGAGTAAGACTCCAAAGTCTACATTCATTACCTTTTTAATCACTTTAGTCACAAAGACCCTGAACCCTTCCCCTCCCAAACTTTGAGTAGGGCCTTGTGCCTAATTTTGTTGTTTAAGGAATTTTTTGTTAATTGGATTTTCAAGATTTTTTTATTAAGCAATAAAATACATAATCTCATGCGGTCAGGAAACACCCGAGAACCAGAACCAGTGCCGAAGCAGCGACAGCAGTATTCAAAGAGCCCTTTTCAGGGCTAGGTTCCTACGAAAGACCTACCACTTTGTTTACTCGGTTAGCCCTCCTCAGAACCACTCCAGGACCAGTGCCGATGCAGCTACAGCAGTAACTCAAAGAGCCCTTTTCAGGGCTAGGTTCCTACGAAAGACCTACCACTTTGATTACTCTGTTATCACCTCCTGCCTGCAGCTTCCAGCTTCCTGCATCTCCTCCTGCAGCCTCCAGCTTCCTGCATCTCCTGCCTGCAGCATTCAACTTCCTGCATCTCCTGCCTGCAGTCTCAGCTTCTTGAACTTCACCCGCATCTCCTGCCTGCAATCTCAGCTTCCTGCACCGTTACCCCGCTTGCACCTCTGCACCGCTACCTCACTCGCACCTCCGGTCCACTACCTCGCTCGCACCTCTGGTCCGCTACCTCGCACCTCCGGCCCGCTACCTCGCTCGCACCTCTGGTCCGCTACCTCGCTTGCACCTCTGGTCCGCTACCTCGCTCGCACCTTTGGTCCGCTACCTCGCTCGCACCTCTGGTCCGCTACCTCACTCGCACCTCCGGTCCACTACCTTGCTCGCACCTTTGGTCCGCTACCTCGCTCGCACCTCCGGTCCGCTACCTCGCTTGCACCTTTGGTCCGCTACCCAGCTCCGTACCTGTCGTCCGTTCCGAACACTGATCCCTCCGTTCTCGGTGTTGTCGGTTCCTCAACACTGACCCCCGAGCTCTCAGTGTTCACCCTGCGTTCCGGATCACCCTGACGCCCAGCTGACCGTTTCCATACCCAGCAAGCACCCTCTGAACCACACTACGTCCAGAATACCAGTCCAGACCTCCAGACCTTGCCTCCAGTGATGTGCGACCTTCCAGGCGATCAGCACCCGGATTTGAACGATTTTGTTTATACTCAAATAAAAGGCGAACCCTCGTCTTTAAATCAAACAACCTGTGTCTGTCATTCTTCTTTGCCTTGCATGCTGTTAACCTTTTGCCTGTGTTTATTTTGTTAGTTGTTGGGTCGATTGTCTCCGGACGACCGGCCCCCGCAACAAAGCTTTAAATAAACGGCTAATATTTTTACAATTTTTTTACAACATACAAAATGCGAGACAAAAATCATGTTTACATTATCGACGCTTAAACACAACGTTTCAATGTAGTGACGTTTTTGAAGCCGTAAACATACTCATGTTTTAAAAATCTAGCAGAAATAGAATAATAGTCATATTTTCCTGAAATTTTTTATATTTAATCATCATTAAATAAACTTACATAATAATAGTAGGTTTCGTGAAAAATATTCGAGAAAATAGTTTGTTTTAGGTGTTCTTCGC
>NC_136505.1:54176109-54201109 GCF_053919585.1 Euprymna scolopes
TTTTTGTTAAAGTTAATAACATCAGAATTCACATAGCCCATACTTATTCCTTCGTTACTGCTCGTGCGTAAACAAACACGTTCTTTATAATTGGCCGTTTGTTAAACTTTGTGCTTCTTATTTCAATAGCATTTCTTACTTTTCCGCGGCAATTTCCTCTTTTCTTCCTCTCCCTTTTCAGCGTCTTCTTTTTCTATTTTAGCGTCTTTTCGCCTTCTTTTTCCGCGTCTTCATCATTTTCATTTTTATGTGTCTTCTACCTTTTACAACGTCTTATTCTTTGCCGTCGTCTTCTTCGTCCTTTTGATCTTCGTCTCTTTCTTCTTTTCTTTCTTTTTTCTTTTCCTTTATTCTTTTTCTTCTTATTATTTTGCGTCTTCATCTTCTTCTTTTTCAGTCTCCTCTACTTATACATCTTCTTTAGCGTCTTCTTTTTTAGCGTCTTCTTTTCCATCTCAAAGTTCCAGGACAAAGAAGAAGAAGAAGAAGAAGAAGAAGAAGAAGAAGAAGAAGAAGAAGAAGAAGACGTTGAAAAAGACGAAGAAGACCTTTTAAGGTCTTCTTCGTCTTTTTCAACGTCTTCTTCTTCTTCTTCTTTGTCCTCGTCTTCGACTTTTTATTGTTTTTCTTCCCTTCTTTTTTCTTCTTTTCTTTTTCCTTTCCCTTTTTTCCTCTCTTCTTCTTCTTTTTATCGTCTTCATCTTATACCTAAAACTTCTAAAACAATTTCTTACGTGATGCTTAAGGCCCATGCTATTGCTTAATTATAGGGGTTTTTCAGGTATATAACTTTAGAGACGACAGTTTAAATGCTTTAATATCCCTTTCATTTTTTCTCTAAACATTACAGCCAAACATTTCAACTGGTCAAAACAGATTACGTACAATCATATAATAGACTAGCATGGGTGCCCGGCGTTGCCCGGGTGTTTGGAGGTGTATGCTGAGCAAAAAAAAAGGGGGTAATTTTTTAAACTTTGACCCCTATTATGACCCCTGAAAATTTATTGTTTTGGGCTCAAATCAAGTTATTAAGTTAGATCCATGTCCACGGAAGCTATATCTAAAATTTAAAGTGTGTAGACCCAAAATTGTCGGAGAAGTTTGGTAGAGTTCTCAAAGCTCAAATCGTTGAACTTTGACCCCTTAATCGCCAAATTTCTGGCTAAAAACCGATCACATAGATTTTTCCAAATCTCAGTACCCTGTATATCAAATTTCGAGTCTGTAGACTAAAAATTGACAGAGTTATTTCGTAGGGAAATGTACACAGACACACACACACACACACACACACACACTTTTATAGATATATAGATTTAAAATTTGAGTCTGACAGAATGACAAAATTATATTGCAAACCGATATATTAAACAAACGAACTTCAAAGAGACAAATGAACACATAAGTAAAAACAATTTGTATTAGAAAACATTTATTATTCCACGTCTTTTTTTTACAGACCTGACGACTGAGGTTCGCTCTTAATAAAAATTGTTTTTTATAGTCTTAATTTTGACTTCCTTTTTCATAAAAAACTAAAAAAAAAATCAAGAAAGAAAAGAAATTTAATTTTATTTTTTCATTAATTTCATTCTGTGCAAAGCAATTCTTTCAAACTTACTCTGTTTCCAAAATGTTTTTATTTTATTCCCCTCCCCCTTCATTCATTTTCCTCCGCATCCTGGCAAGATTACTGTACACATAGATTCGAAAAAATAGTCAAAAACAAATATATAAATAAATGTTATCAAAGGCAAGATAAGTTACTTTTCTACCTAACTGGATATATTTTTTGGTTTTTATTCAATGTAATATATTTATTCAGCTCGAAAAACATACAGTGTTTACCGATGTGTTGGAAAATTCAAGATGGCGTCTCACACCCTCTTTAACACCGTAAGTTTGGGAAAAGGTGTTATAAATAAAAAACTATACAAAATACTATTAAAAACCCGCCGAATATATGTCAACCTATATCACGGTAACATATATTGAGCGAGTTTTTAACAGTATTTTAACAGGGCACATCGTAAAAACTGACCCATTAATTTTCCTGAAGTAAAAACTATATCGTTTTTAAACTTTTAAAACTGTACATTATAAAAAGAAAACTGTTCGAGTGATTTTTTTTTTTTACATGGGTGTCACCACTTATCAAGGCCCAGAGGCCACTCAAGGATAAGGGTTAATAGGTATACATTAGTCATTGTGATTTTAGCATAGTAAACAGTGGGAATTTTGTAACTTGGATTACTTGAAAAAGAAAACTGTTCGAATGATTGAAAATGAAAACAAAATAACAATGTAAATATATTGATAAGAAAAAAACAAAAACAAACGAAGTTTCCGTTTCAGGAACCCGAGTTTAATTTTATGTCGTAATCATTCAACTCGTTAGCGGTTTTATTCAGCGATTAGGGATAACCATACGACATATCTAATTACTAAAGCGATTTTTTTTTAATTTTTTTTTTTTTTTATTAAAACTAAACCTGTTTAGTTTTAATGAACCAATTTTTTTAAAGCCAACACTTTAGTTATTTTGAGAGCGTGCAACTGCACCCGAAAGGTTGATTAGGAAACTCCAAATCCTTTTATGACTCGGAAAAAAAAGGGCTTTTTATCGGCTTAAATGATAAACTAATGTTAAATATTAGTATTTGCCATCGATTCTGAAATAAAATGAAATCCTGACATTGTGATCATTTTTGCAGGTGTTATGTGCCAAATATTGAAATAAGAATGTTTAAATTCAATTATTGTAATTTAAGTCTTTAAGTTTAAAGTCGATTTTATTTATAAAATATCTTTTTAGAAATCAATCTCAAAAACAATCTGAACAATAAATCTCTTTTGTTATGGCTAAGTTTTTGTCAAGGGTAGAAATTATAATAGACAAGTATTCATCCATGATGACATTTTACCGATTTCCTGGTTTACAGGTATTCTTGCTAAATTTCTTCGAAAGAATTGACATAAACAATACTTCAACTAAATACGTATATTTCATGCAATAATGACTTTTATTTCTTCTGACTTTTCCTAAACTAAACATAAAACATCGGTTAGGGTTAGTTTAACATTCTGTAAAAGTACCTTCCGTTTTTTTTTTGTTTTGTTTTTTTTTGTACTTCTGCAGAGAAGGTAAAAAACCGATAAAAACTGGATATATTTTCGTGTTTTAATTCAATTTAACATGTTTATTC
Source organism: Euprymna scolopes (assembly GCF_053919585.1). Lineage (NCBI taxonomy): Eukaryota > Metazoa > Mollusca > Cephalopoda > Sepiida > Sepiolidae > Euprymna > Euprymna scolopes. The sequence continues at coordinate 54,179,319 of NC_136505.1, forward strand.
AGCTCGAAAAGAATACAGTGTTTACCGATGTGTTGGAAAATTCAAGATGGCGTCTCACACATTCTTTAACACCGTAAGTTTGGGAAAAGGTGTTATAAATAAAAAACTATACAAAATACTATTAAAAACCCGCCGAATATATGTCAACCTATGTCACGGTAACATATATTGAGCGAGTTTTTAACAGTATTTTAACCGGTTTTTTATTTATTACACCTTTTTCCAAACTTACCGTGTTAAAGAGAGAATCGGCCGCCATCTTGAATTTTCCAATACATCGGTAAACACTGTATGCTTTTCGAGCTGAATAAACATGTTAAATTGAATAAAAACACGAAAAATTTGCCTTTGATAACATTTATTTGTTATATATTTGTTTTTTGGCAACTTATTCGAATCTATGTGTACAGTAATACAAACCCGAAATGAATTTAAGACCACGAGTGAAATGAGAAAAAGAAGTCAGCGGGTTTGGTTGCCATAACAACGTGACGGTAGTGAACGTGTGTGTGTGCGTGTGTGCGCGTATTTCGTGTAGTTTAGTTTCGTATAATAGTTTCGTATTTTTTTAATTTGTAAATAACAAGTTATTAAAAAATTAAACCCTTCCAAGATGGACAATAAATAAAGCCATAATATTTTATGGTAAAGGTAAGAGCGTAGAAACGATTGTTTTTTAGGAGATGTGATTATTGGATTAACCAATCAGAAATCGTCTGTGGCACACACACATCTCTGTTTTTATAGATATATAGATAGATAGATATAGATAGAAGATAGATATAGATATAGATAGATAGAAGATAGAAGATAGATTAAATGTTAAATAGATTTTGTAAATAGTACAGTTGAAATGATTAGAATATTTCCAATATGTAATAAGGTCGAGGTAATTAGTTAAAGAGATTTAATATAATGTGATATGCAAATGAGTTAAAGTCATTCGATATGGGGGTTGTTTGTAGATAAAGAAATTAGGCAAAGATTCTTATGTCTCTTATAACAGAAACATCCTAAAATGGGTTCTAATGTTTCTCTACCAGGAGAGATCTACCCTCTTACCTCCTTTATATTTCGTTGATGGTGGAGAGCTGTACACACAGACAGAAACACACGAACCCTATTACTTTATAAAAATATAGATTTAGATCAGCTATTTCGAAACCATATTTATTTCAGTCATACAAAATAACACAAAATATGTTTGCAACAACTTTTTTTTGTGTTTTTGTTTTTTAGAACGGGGTTCAACAAAAGTCTCATTTGCGGAAAAACGATAACATCTGAAAATAAGCAAATAAAAACAAAATAGAAATTTCAAATGTAAAATTCCATGTAAAATATTTCATGTAAAATACTTCAGTAAAATATTAAAATACGATAAAATTGTTGCCCTAGAAAACACGACGGGATTCCATTTCTCTTTAATGAAAACCGGTTGTCTTTTTCTTTCTTTTTTCTGTTTACAGACTATCTATTAGTTGTCAATTGTGTACAAATTCCAAGAGCGATAGAAGCCTTTTATCATGTCTGATAAGTACACATTGTTCAATGAGCAAGATCGGAGATGCGCCGCTGTACAACTCATGCTCTCTACTGATCCAAGTTATGACAACAGGACCATTACCCACACCATCAAAATGCAAATCCGGGTGGTTCAACGCTTGAGTAGGTGTGTCAGAAATTTCGTGAAAAATAGTGAATAATTCCACCTCGCCTTTCCAAGCTTATAACTCATCGAAAAAAAAATGTAATTCATGCCCTAATCTTTTTTTCAATTAAAGGAGCAAGGACCAAGGTTTCATTGAAAAAAAAAAAAAAAAGGTTTTAAACTTCGGACTTTACGGGTAAATTTCTAAAAAGAACACTACTTTTTTGTTGTTTTAAATTTGAATATATTATTTATTGACGTTTTCTCTTCAATTTGTGATATATAACACTTTGGTGAGTAAATTAATTATTTACAAGGACCAACGTTTCATTAAAAAAAAGAAAAGAAAAATAAACAACGTGGTTTAATAAAAAGGGTTTTAAACTTCGAACTTTACAGGTAAATTGCTAAAATACACTACTTTTTTTTGTTTTAAATTTGAATATATTATTTATTGACGTTTTCTCTTCAATTTGTGATATATAAAACTTTGGTGAATAAATTAATTATTTACTTTTTAATAGACATAAATTTAAAAAAAAACGTTTGTCTAAAATATTATATTCAGTTTATTGGAAAGAACATAAAATTTCACATTAACCCTGAAAATATCGTAAAAATAGAATCAATAGAAAAATTTTGATAGATTTTTAAAGTTTAAAAATTGAAAAATATTGAGTTCGTAAAATTCATTACTGTTTTTTTTTTAAATTAAAAAAAAAATTCTATTACTTTTAAAACAACTTTAATAGTTTATTTTGGAAGTATAATCCATAAAGAAAATAAACAACCCACTTTTAAAAGAGAAATTACGAGTTTTTTTTATATGTTATTCGCAGTTTCGTGTTAGGGATGTCAAAAATTCCTTCAAAAATTCTGATACACCTAACGCTTGAGGGCACAGCTAAACACATCGGACGACCCACAGTTATGTTCTTTGGTGTGGTTTCAAGTGAGGGTTACATTATGCTGCCACACATCTTCGAAGTCGGCTTGAAAGTCAACACCAAAATGTGCCTAGATGTGCTGAAGAATATGATGCTCCCCTGGTGTAATCAGGTGACCGTTGACCCTGGTTGTGACAACAGGACTTAAGAAGGAGTGTTACTTACCCTTCTCTCGCTTGCCCCCCCCCAGCCTGAACCTGCTGGACTACTTTGTTTGGTCATACGTCAAGAACACCACCAGCATGAACTCCTACAATACCAAAGCCAGCTTGATTGCCACTATCCGCCGAGTATTCGCCGAGCTCCCGCCGTGGAAAAGGCATGCTCTCAGTTCCGGACCTGCTTCGAGGCGATGATTGAGGCTGGAGGCGCTACATTGCATAGATGTCAGTTGTACTACATAACCAAGTTATCTGAGTTTTTTTCTTTTGGTTTTTTTTTTCAGTAAAAGTTTTAAAATAAAGCTGTAATGCTGTTTTCTTTAGCGCGACACTGTTATCGTTCCACCTTGTATATAAATGAAACTGAGAAATTGATTGTGACTGTCTATTTTTCTTTCCTCAGCCGCTGCAAAAGTTGTCTTGCATTAATACGGAATCCAAGTTTTATTTTCGAGCGGACGTATATTATCATACAAAAATGATTGATTTCACCTTAAGGGAAACAGCAAAGCTCACAGTGAAGTCCTCGCAGCGACCAATAGTTCAAGTTTAGTTTACAATCGTCAGGGGTATTTGCAACATCCCGGCTCGCACGTGTATCGCCACATGAGTAATGACACATTGAACTTGGAGAGTCGTTAAGACTAATCTATTCAACGGTCGCGCCGTGCGTCTGCGATATGTTGATTTGTGTTGACTTGGTCAGTTTAGGGACGAAAGCTTTACCTTATAATTACATTCGATCACCGATATATTTATTTCGCACCATGATGTTGCAAGGAAATTGGGGACTAATTAGTTTGTGCCAGGGGAAATACAATATTCATTTGACATATATTGCTCTCGTTTCAAGAGCACAGTTTGCTATCCTATCACATATGCGTTAAATTAATATTCATTTCTTTCCCCCCTCCTCTCTCTCTCTCTATCTCTCTCTCTCTCTCTATTTATTTATCTCTCTCTATATATATGTGTGTGTGTGTGTGCATATCATCAGTATATATATATATATATATATATATATATATATATATATTATATATATATATATGTATATATATATATTTATATATATATATATTTATATATATATATTTATATATATATATATATTTATATATATATTTATATATATATATTTATATATATATATATATTTGTATTTATATTTATATTTATATAAGGGGGTAGTCACCAACAATGTGTATTTTTTAACATTATTTTATTATTCCGTGTCTTGGTTTTTCATTGAGAATTATGTTTGGATCATTGTAATAATGTTTTTAAATCATTGAAATCGTTTTTACGCGTTTCAGACGTTCTGTGAAGCGTCCTCGTCAGAAATAAGTTTCAAATGTGTTGGAAATGTAAAACTGGCATTTTTGTAGTTCATTTGAAGTGTTTCCAAGGGGTGGATGCATGTAAGTGTCAAACTATTCATTGGAATGTTCAATTTTTATTACTCTTTTATTGGGCTGTGGCGAGGCAGCTGACCTCGGCTGTAGTCACTCATGTGTTGTGTTTCTCTCTCTCTCTCTCTCTCTCTCTCTCTCTCTCTCTCGCTCTCTCTTTCTGCTTGTGTTTTTTTATTTTCCTTTAGGGTAGGGTAGGGTAGGGTGTGTGTGTGTGTGTGTGTGTGTGTGTGTGTGTGTGTGTGTGTGTGTTTTCTTTGGTTTGAGAATGTGTGTACTGTTTTATAGTATTATGAGGTTATTTGCTTCCCTAGAAAGGTGACTGTGATCCAAGGTCGTTACTAATGTGTATGTGTGAGGAGGGGGGACCACCTCTTCTGAAATAAGGGTAGGGGTGCTTTCATTCTATTTTGATATTTATTTTTTGGATTCTTGGATTATAGTATTGTGATATTTCGTTTCAGTCTTTTCGGGTATTCTTTATATGATGTTTGTTTAGATAGAGGGGGTGTATTTAAAAATATGTATAGAGGATTTTTTTAATGTTTACATTTATTTGTCTCCCCATGTGGGTATGGCCAGACCCAGGGTCAGTTCCTAGTGTGTGGAAGATCTTGTTCCCCAGAGGGGAGGAGCCAATTGGAAGGGTATAGGTATGGGAGGGGGTGATAGAAGGAATGATAGTTGGCTCAGTCATGAGGGGTTTCTCCTCCACTGACTGAGGAGGGAGCAAGGTGTTGGAACAGATATTATACTATGGTTCTAGGTGTTTCCTAGTGTTGTTGGTTTCGAGGTTAAGTAGGGTTGGTATTGTTCAGTGTGTTGTATTAGAGATAGGGGTGATATGTCTGTGTGTGGTTGTATGCGCGTGCGTGTGTGTGTTTTAATGTGTCGGTTCTGATTTATATGTGTGTGTATATGTATATGGATGTGCATGTGAGTGTGCCTTACGTTTCATGTTTTTATTTATATATATATTTATATATATATATATTTATATATATATATTTATATATATATATATTTATATATATATATATATTTATATGTATGTATATTTATATATATATATTTATATGTATATTTATATATATGTATATTTATATATATATATATATATTTATATATTTATATATATTTATATATATATTTATATATATAGATTTATATATATATATTTATATATATATAGATATTTATATATATATATATATTTATATATATATTTATATATATAGATATTTATATATATAGATATTTATATATAGATATTTATATAGATAGATATTTATATATATATATTTATATAGATATTTATATATAGATATTTATATATAGATATTTATATATATATTTATATATATAGAAATATATATAAATATATATATATAAATATATATATATAAATATATATATATATATAAATATATATATATGAATATATATATATATAAATATATATATATATAAATATATATATATTTACATATATATGTATAAATATATATATATATAAATATATATATATAAATATATATATAAATATATATATATATAAATATATATATATAAATATATATATAAATATATATATATAAATATATATATATAAATATATATATATAAATATATATATATAAATATAAATATATATATATATAAATATATATAAATAAATATATATAAATAAATATATATACATAATATAATATAATATATATATAAATATATATAAATAAATATATATATATAATATAATATAATATATATAAATATAATATATATTTCTGAACTATATATATATAAATATATATATATATATATAATATAATATAATATATATAAATATATATATATATTTATATATATATAGTTCAGAAATGCAACTCTACATTACTTCTTCCCTACTCTGAAGTTAACCAGCAAAATTATAGCTAGTCTATATACATGGTATTCTGCTAACTGTGTTTCTTCTAAGACATTCTTTGAAACTCCATGAAATAAGGACAAATAAATAAATCTGTATACCTTGTGGTGAATAATAGATGTTGTAAATTCTAATTTGCAAAATTCTTCCTTCTTTCTAATGTATATATATACATATATATGTATGCATATATATATGATGATTTATGATTGCAACGTCCTGTCAGACGTGTGCCACTTCTTCAGTCAGTGAAAGTCCATGAGCCCGAAGATGATCTTTTTTTTTTTTAGTCCTACTAACGAATTCACACGCTCAAGCAGACATGACATTGAAGATGGTCCTTGGCATACATACATATATATATATATATATATATATATACATATATTTATATATATATACATATACACATACGTACGCATACATACCCATAAAGATTCACGCATGCACACATCATACATATATACACAACGCATATAACACATACATACAAACATATACATACACACATGCACATACATATGCATGCACATATATACAAATATGTACAAATATATACACGCATATACATACATATTAACATACATATACGTACTCATGTATGCACATATACATAAATACACATAAAGTTACCTACATATATCTACACATACATATATGTGCACTTATACGCATACATATATATGCATATATACATATACATATACATACATACACACAAATATATATATATGTATATATAAAAATATATACACACATACATATATACATACATATACAAATAGATATACATACACATACATACACTAGTACATATATTAACATACATACATACATACATACATACATACATACACATATGCATATATAGAATGATGGCAGATCAATTATTACATGCTTCCAGCATTTGATGGCTACACGCGTGACAATTCTTCCATCGCCATGAACAATTTTTATAGACAAATGCCTGAGGAAGTATCTATACGAAGACGATGTTACAGATTTTTAGCTTTGTACTACAGCTAAGTCTCTCTCTCTCTCTCTCTCTCTCTCTCTCTCTCTCTCTCTCTCTCTCTCTCTCTCGGTTCAAAATGTTGATATCCAACAACTAGCATGAGCAAGATAGCCAGCAACAAGTAAAACTGCAGACCAGCTTAATGCGGGTACTGGTCTCCCGCTTAATGTTTTTTCTTTGCTTTTTTTTAGTCAGAGATTTGCTTCACCCAGAGCGCGTGCCTTAACAAAGCTTTTGGGAGTCCCCTCCACTCCACACACACATCGAAATAAACATACACGTACACATACAAGCATGCATACATACAGATGCACACAAACACACTCAAACACACATGACAACATGCACATACACACATACATGCATACATACACGCATATACATACATATGCACATACACGTACACATACACGTACATGTAGAATATACATGAAGGAGCATTCATGATGACGATGATGATGGTTGTTACGAATAGGTGAATTCAACATGAATAAAAGAGTAAAACAATCCGAAATACACAGCACAAAAATAGACAGACGTTCGCTTTGCCGCTAGTACAGCTTTTAAATTAAACATCTATATACATATATATATATACATACATACATATATATAAATACATATACATGCATATACATATATATACATATATATACACACACATATATATAAACATCTATATACATATATATATATATACATACATACATATATATACATACATATACATACATATACATATAAATATATATATACATATATATACACATATATATATGAATTAAACATCTATATACATATATATACATACATACATATATATATACATACATATACATATAAATATATATATACATATATATACATATATATATACACACATATATATATAAATTAAACATCTATATATATACATACATACATATATATACATACATATACACATATATATATAAATATATACATACGCACACACACACATATATATATATAGTGGCACCAAATTTGTTCTCGAATATTGCACTTACTAGATATAGCATTAAGAAATTGAAACATGCAGGCAGATCAGTGATGAGCCGCACAAAAATAGCTTTTAAGCCCGGCTAAACTCTTGCATTCTTTGGCACACATGGTGCAGACATGAGCTAGAACCCAGAACTAGATAAAATCGAGCAGTTGCATCGACAACGGACGACCCAAAGTGGGTTTCGCTGTACTGCATCACCTCAGTGGCGTGCTCCGACATAGGCGCGAACCCAGGTTGCCGTATGCATGAAGTATGCAATACTGACGACCTAAGCAGATGGGCCACGGTGCAATCTATTGTCTGTGCCTCGATTTTTATTTCTTATATTTTTATCCAGTTCTACATTCCACGATGTGACAAGCAACGCGTCCTATACAACCAAGATAATTACTGCTGGTATGCAGGCGGTAGATATCACATCTACAAATATTAACTGAAATTAACCGACTCCCCAGACACGATTTCGGAACAACCTATTTGTTGAGGGACATCACGTCCCTACGAAGGATGGACCGCTTTTTGTACACATATTAGACATTAAGAGGAGATTATAGATAGATATATAAATACCCGTTCACATACACCTTTCACGATAAAGCTAGAACCCAGAATTAGATAGAATCGAGCAGTTGCATTGGCAACAGACAACGCCAGACCCAAAGTGGGTTTCGATGTACTTGGGTTCGCGCCTATGTCGGAGCACGTCACTGATGAGATGCAGTACATCGAAACCCACTTTGGGTCTGGCGTTGTCAGTTGTTGATGCAACTGCTCGATTCTATCTAATTTTGGGTTCTAGCTTTATCGTGAAAAGTGTATGTGAACGGGTATGTATATATATATATATATACTAGCTGTACCCTGCCACGCGTTGCTGTGGCTCAAATTGGCGCAATGGAAAAAGTTCCAAAATGAGAAAAAGCATGTTTCTTATAGGTTTAAATTTCCATTTTGCATGTTACACAGTTTTTGTTGTTCCATTTTCTTAGCAGATATAGAGATTTTCCGGTTTGGTGACTCTTGAATATGTAACATAAATTATCCATGTGAAAAAACAGTCAGTGTGTAACTGTAAGGCCCACAATTGTAAAGAATGTTCCCTGTGCTTTGTTGATGGTTATTGCAAATGACAATAAAATTGGAAAGTGCAATTTGCTAAAGTGTAATGATGTATCCGGTGGAATCATAGGAATGCATGGAATGAAGATATATTCATCTGTGAAAAGTCCTGTTAAGATTGTTGTTTCTATGATATTGTTTGTTAATTTTTTTTTTACTGCAAGCTATGTGCCATTGCAAAGCTTGGATTGGTTTATATTTCACAACATGATAATTAGTACACCAAATTTCAGTTGCAATACATGCGGTGGCATCCCTGGCAAATATAACTGTTGGATAATTAACCACTTTATCTGCTTTCACAACAGTGTCGATGGATTTGTATTTGACTACCTCACTTGGAATTTTACATTTAATTATAGCGTTAAGTTCATGGGCATCTTTGTATTGACCTGCAAGAATAGCTCATTCACTCAGTCAAATGGAATTCTTATAATTTGAATATCTGCAAAAACATTTTAAACTAACTATTCTTTTGATGAAATAAAATTACAGAAATTACAGAAGTTAAAAGTCAAAGAATTTTGCCCTTAACTCTGACCAGCTGGCACTTTTTCGCACCCAATTTCCCACAAGTGATGCAAAAGTTTTTGTGCGGATCGAACAGTCTGCAACTGTACATGCATATTTTGAGTTAAGTTTAATGTCTTCACATGGAACAAAAAAGTAGAGTATTTGAGGCAAGCATTTATTTCATCTGCTGGTGTTGATTGAAGAATAACAGGTAACATTTGTCTGAAATCTCCTGCAAGCAATATTACTGCATTCCCAAATGGTCTGAAATTGCCACGCAAATCTTGCAAGGATCGACCAATAGCCTCAAGTGATTTTTTGCGTACCATTGTGCATTCATCCTAAACAATAACTTTGCATTTTTGCAATATGTTTCCCCATATTGGATGTTTTGGAGATGTCGAACATGAGATTTTTGAAAAATTGAATGTTTTAAAGTAGAATAAATAATTCTTCTACTTGGCAGCAAGGTCGCAGGTATTCCTCATGCAGCAAGGGCTAAGGCTATGTCATTTTGTTACCAAATGGCTGCCAAAATCAATTTAATTAGAAAGGTTTTACCAGTTACTTCTGGTACTATTCAAGGTAGCAGTAATTTCCAAATAACTTCTATTCTCACAGTCAGTAAATTAGGTGACTAAAATAGGATTTATCCATGTTTTGACAATGCCTTATTCACTGTAATTAATTTAGGAGACTAAAATAGGATGAGGTATTAGAGATGGACAGATAGAGAGGAAGATATATAGATAGAAAAGGGACAGTGAGAGGAAAATAGAGAAAGAGATGGAGATAGACAGATAAAGGGATTGATAGATAAACAGAGAGAGGGGGAGAGTTAGAAACAGAGAGGGATGAAACAGAGGAAAGGAGAGAGATAGAAGGAGTTAGAGAGAGAAAGGGGCTCAAAGAGAGATGGAGAGGGTGATATAGAGAGAAAGATAGATTGAGAGAGGGAAAGGGAGAGATGGATAGAGAGAGATATTGAGAGAGGGGGAGAGAAACAGAAGGTGAACTACACTTCACCGTTTTTTTCCTTGTTCAGTAAAGAAGAAATCTTTCGAGACTGAGGCAATTTTAATGTTTTGTTATTATCCAGAGTACCCCTTTGGGGGGGGGGAATTTTCCTTGCATTAGAAACTGACCGGGTTATCTGTACTTTCACTTAACAAATTAATAAAAGAAAAACATACTGTAAAATTTGAATTTAACAGGAAAATACTATTTTAAAAAATAGCACGGTAACATAAGTGCATAAGTGCCACTTTAGGTACTCCTTGGGCGTTGAGTTCCATGGCGACCAGCATAATTATTTAATGGTCGCTCCCTTAGCCCCCCCCCAGTCAAGGCTAATGCATGCGCACGTAACATTTTTTTTATTTACTGACGTTGGCTTAGTAACTAAACGATTTATTGATAATTTCGTAACCCTTAAACGCATGCCGGAAGATTTAAATTGGTTCATTATTGTTGTAATGAAAAAAAAGTTTCATTCAACACAAAACCAAAAACACATATTAATGATAAATGATTTATTATTCTATTCATTGAAATTTACTAATTTTTAAATAAAAAAGTTAAAAAAAAAAAAGTTAATAAAAAATAGTTGCTTATGTGCGCATAAACAACTTGTTTTTTTTTAGATTAGGTCCACCTTATAATCACCCCCCCCCAACCTCCTCATCTTAAGAACAGCTTCCGGAATAAACACCACTTTTGGAGGGGGGCTATTTGCAAAATTTAACTGATATTTGTTGTCAGCATACCCACCCGAAAATACTATTAAAAAAAAAGGAGGGGTTCAGTGCCCGTGGCAGAGAAGTAGATTTATTTATCAATAAATGTTGCGGTGAAGTAAATTTATTTATCAATAAAAGTCGTCATTTAAAAAAGAAAATTGTGGCGGTGGACCTAAATGTTTTGTTTTCGCACTATTCAACAATTTGTTCATCCGCGCATGTAAATTAAAAAATATTTGTAAAAGTGAGAAGTTATCAGTAAATGATTTAGTTTGTTTTTTTTAATTTATTTATTTATTTTTATTTTTTTACATTAGGTCCACCTCCACAAATGTTAAGAACGGCTTTCAGAATAAACACCCCCAACCTCTCCATGTTAACAACGGATTTCGGAATAAACACCATTGGGGGGGATATTTTAAAAAAAGTCGATAAAAGTCGTCATTTAAAAAGAAATTTAAAATCAAATGTTTGTAAAAGTGAGAAATTATTAATAAATGTTTAGTAACATTTTTCGGTGCTAATGCAGAGAGTGACCCGCGCTATTTTTTAAATCGTGTTTTTTTTAATCAATTGCAAGGTTAAAGTACAGAATAGGTACAAAACACCCTCCCCTCCCCATGTTAAGAATGGCTTTTTAAATAATAACGTTATTATTTCAGCATGAATCACTCTCTGCATGAGTACCCATTTTTCTTTTAATATTCATAAAAAGTAAAACTTTTTTCAAAATAAATAAATAAATAAATAAATTTTTGTAAATGTGACAAATAATCGTTTAGTTACGGCAACGTCAGTAAATAAAATATGTTACGTGCGGGGCGACTATTATTTTTTTCTACTGGTCGCCATAGAACTCAACGCCCAAGAGTACCAAAATGTATTTTTTTTTTGTCAAATAAATAAATTTCAAGCAATTTTTGCAATAAATAATAGATAGCAACTTCGTTAATTTTACGACTCGCCCCAACATATTATAAACACCCTAACTTCCCCATGTTAAGAATGGCTTTCGAGGTTTATGGAAGGGCGTTTTTTTTGTTGTTTTTTTAACATGGGGGGTAGGGTGTTTATAATAGGTTGAGGCATGTCGTAAAAATGAAACAATTTAGAAAAAGTTAAAACAAACTTTTTTATGTAAACAATGCCGTGAAAATAAACTAAACAATTAAAACGTAATGTTTCATGAGTGAAAAGCCTTAACATAAATAAAATTTTAAAAATTGGTAAGTACATAAATGAATTTAAATTTTTAAAATATGGGATTATTATTTTTTTGTGTGTGTGTGTGTGTGTGTGTGTGTGTGTGTGCTAATGCAGAGAGTGATCCGCGCTATTTTTTTTTAAATCGTTTTCCACGTTTAATTAAAGTTTTATGATATATTTTTATTCAGTTAAAGTACAGAATAGGTACAAAACACCCTCCCTTCTCCATGTTAAGAATGGCTTTTTAAATAATAACATTATTATTTCAGCACGGATCACTCTCTGCATGAGTAAGTTTGTTTTTTTTTACTTATCGAGTAAACAGAAAATGAAATCCTTCGTCAATTCGTGGTTGTGAAATGAATCGAACCGGAAGTTCAGTTTTACAACAGAACAGATTCGCAGTAACGGTTAAAAAAATATATATTTATTTTATTTAATATTTTAATAATTCGCGAGGTAAATTTATTTCAATAACATAAAACGATACCTCGACTCTAAAGATGGGGTGTCTGAAAATTTCAAATAAATTGGTAACGTAGAAATAGTGTTTTATTATTTTAGAACGAACCAACATTTACATTTTTATATATATAGATATATATATATATAAATATATATATACATGCATATATATACATACATATACATATATATACATACATAAACATATATATATACATATATATACATACATATGAATATATATATACATACATATATATACATACATATGAATATATATATATACATATGCATATATATATACATATATATATATATATACCTACATGCATATACATATATATGTATACCTACATAGATATACATATAATGATTGCAACGTCGTGTCAGATGAGTGCCACTTCAGACACTGAAAGTCCATGGGCCCGAAAATGACTTTTTATTCCTGCTGGCGAATTCACACGCTCAAGCAGACATGACACAGTCATTGGTATACATACATATATATACATACACGCATGCATACGTATATACACATACATATACATACACACATATACACATGCATATTTATAAACATACACACATATATACATATACATATATATACATACACAATACATAATTCACATACACATACATATATGTAGATACATATACATACACATATACGCACACATATACAAACACACATATACCTACATATACCCATACAAATACGTTCACATATATTCACATATACATACAGATACTTTTACTTACATATACAAACACATACATATATATGCATTTATACACAAACATACATATATGCATACATACACATACATATGCATACATACACACACAAACATATATATACATATAGACATACAAACACACATACACATATATATACACATAAATATTTGCATACATATACACATAGATATGCATACATATACAAACACATGTACATACATAAACATACATACACATATACATACATGCATATGATGATAGCAGATGAATTATTACATACTTCCAGTATTTCAGGCCTACACGCGTCACAACTTTTCCATCGCCACAGGACTATTTTTTATAGACAAAGGTCTGGGGTAGTAACTATACAAAGATGATGTTGCAGAGTTTTAGCTTTGTACGACAGCTAAATCTCTCTCTCGGTTCAAAATGTTGGCATCCAGCAATAAGCAAGAGCAAGATAGCCATCAACAAGTTAAACTTCAGACCAGCTTATTGTGGGTACTGGCCCCCCGATTTATGTTTATTTTTAATCAGAGATTTGCTTATCCTTGAGGAATTGCCTTCACCACGGCTTACGGGAGCCCTCTCCACCCCACGTACACATGGAAATAAACACATGCATGCACACATACATGCATACATACATAATGCATGCAAACATACATACGCATGTACACACATATGCAAAGATACACACACAGAGCCACACATATACGCATGAACATACATTTGGATATACACACGGACACATACACATGTAAAATACACATGAAGGGGAGTTCCAAAAGTCATATATCCTCAATGATCAGGATGAAGGTGATGGGTACAATTCAATGAGTTTGAGATGAATGAAAAAAGAAAAACAATCCAAAACAAACAATTTGTAGAAGAGACAGTCACTCGTTGAAGTGTTTGTGCAACTTTACAAATGAATGGACGTAGGAATAAGACGAAAACAAAATCCAACAGCTCAGTACTAAAACCCCTCGACTTTTTTTATAAATAAAATAATAATTTATAAGACTCACACTTCTGCTGTAGATAATGATGATGATGATCATGACAAATTTCACACATTATTTTACAAATAAATGGACGTAGGAATCAGACGAAAACAAAATCAAACAGATCAGTATTTGAAATGCCTGAACTTTTTTTCAAAATAAAATGTTTGTTAATAAGACTAACACATCTGCTGTAGATAATGATGTCATCATCACATATAAATACACACACACACACACACATATATATATATATATGTACATGCATACATATATATACATATATATACATACATATATATACATAAATAGATACATATATATACATACATATATATATACATACATATATATACATACATACATATACATAAATACATACATATACATAAATATATATATATATATATATATATATATATATATATTTACAAAGGCATCACCACATTATCAAGGCCCAGAGGCCACTCAAGGATAAGGGTTAAAGGGTGTACAGTAGAAATTGGTCAATATAGTAATCATTAGTAATGAAAATTTGGTAAATTTAATAACTTATATGGAACGGCTCATCAAGAACTTATTTACTTTAGACTTGAACACAACCATATTGTAGTCAGCCGGAAAGCAGGAAAACGGAAGACAATTCCACAGGCGTGCAGTTCTAAGAAAGAAGCTTTGTTCATGGAATCTACGTTTAGGTTTAGGCACAGATAAAGAGTAGGGGAAATTATTGATAGTGCTTACAGCTAGACGAGTGTTTCTTGTGAAAGTTTGGCGAGGGGGGACCATAGATTGAAGGTCAGTTGAACACTTTCCATGAAAATAACGATACATCAGAGACAAACTCGCAACATCTCTTCTGTGAGATAGAGGTTGCAAGGAGGAGAAAAGGACATCTCCTACGAGACTACGAAGTCTATTTTGAACTCTATCAAGGCAGGACAAGTCCTTTCTAGCAGCTCCTGCCCAGATGTGGCAACAGTATTCCATCCTTGGACGTACCTGGCTCTTATATAGGTAGAGAATAGCATCAGCAGTGAGATATCTACTGGATCGATAGAAAGATCCCACCATTTTTCCAGCGGTCTTGGCAACAGATTTGATATACGTGTTCCATTTAAGATCAGGAGTAATGGTCAAGCCCAGAAGCTTGTCAAATCTTGAGGCCTCCTGAAGACGAGAGCCATTCATTTCAATTGATGACAAATGTGAATTAGAATGTTGATGATGTAAAGAGAGAAGCTTGGTTTTAGATGCATTAAAAGTAACCAGCCACTCCTTTCCCCATTGTACTACGTGCTCAAGATCTGAGGAGAGAGAATTGGAGAGAACTTGGTCGTTTACTGTCTTAGATGTGGTACCATAAATGGTAGTGTCGTCAGCATAAATGTCTACAAATGATGTAAGGATATGATTTGGAAGATCATTAATGTAGATCAGTGAAACCAGATGGCGCTGACTTCAAATTAAACCGTTTGATAATCTAATGCGATCAGAAGTCGTGCGTTTTACCCCTACGATATTATGCTCTCTCGTAAAGTAAGGGAATAATAATATTTATAGAGACTTATATATAATGTTTATATAAAGAGATCTTGAATATCAGTTACAAGCGCCGCAGCCATAACTGAGCGAATAAAACTGACAGATATCAACTAGATGACTGTAGATTCGATTCCTGGCTTAAGATGGGTGCTAGTCTAGCCGCAGTGAACAGCTGTGATACAATCTGTTCCTGGATGACTGTATCTCTCTATAATCATCAATACTCCTATAAATTTGGAGTTTTCTTTGTGTATTGATATTTATATTATAAAGTCTACTTTCTATTAATTTTACAAGAAAATACAACTTTTTATGCATATAGGTC
Organism: Euprymna scolopes; assembly: GCF_053919585.1. Taxonomy (NCBI): domain Eukaryota; kingdom Metazoa; phylum Mollusca; class Cephalopoda; order Sepiida; family Sepiolidae; genus Euprymna; species Euprymna scolopes. The sequence continues at coordinate 54,196,119 of NC_136505.1, forward strand.
GTAGAATTGCATTCATCTGCAAAAGATCTAGCTAATTTACATATTATTTCTAACATTCATTTTAATTAATTCCCTATTATTTTTTCTGTTGTTTTTTTGTTTTTTCATGGGATGATGATATTTAGTTAATCGTGTAATTATAATCATGCAAACATTTTAAATGATTTATACTTGCGTAATATGTGCGCACAAAAGGTTATAGTAAACACATACCTCTTTCAATGTGTATTTATGTATGCGTACATATATTTGTTTAAAAAATTTGAACTACTAAACTCCTCTGTCAGTTTTGAGTCTGCAGATATGATACTTCATATATAGAGTATTCAAACATATGCAAAACTTTATATTTGTGTTTTAATCGGGGAAAATCGGTGCAAAAAGCAGGAAAATTAAAGAAATTGAATTTACCAGGTGACGGTCGAACGAATACGAATATACATGCGTAACGTAATATCTATTGGTCAATATTTTTAATTTTTAACCCTGCAGCAAGCATGTACCCATAGCTCAGGCATTAATGTCAAAGGAAAAAGTAAATCGTAAGCTAAACGTTTTGGTTTCAATTCTCGGTGGCGGCGTATGTGTCTTCTTTTTGTTTTTAAACTTTTTTTAAATCATTACTATGTATTGGGTCCAATATAATATAATAATAAATACGAAATATGCATTAATCAAAATATCATATTTAATCATTATTTTACGACCGAGCAATACCGGGCGGTCTGCTAGTATATATATATATATATATATATATATATATATATATATATATATATATATATATATATATATATATATATATATATATTTGAACCGAGAGAGAGACTTAGCTGTCGTACAAAGCTAAGACTCTGTAACATCATATTTGTATAGATATTCCCTCAGGCATTTAGGCTCATGGATTTTAAATGTCTGAGGGAGTGGCACTCGTCTGACAAGACGTTGCAATGATCATACATATATATATGTATATATATATATGATAGATAGATAGATAGATAGATAGATAGATAGATAGTTTTTAATGCATCACAATGTATGTACATTTATGAGCGTCATATCGTGTTGTACAGATGAGACATTTGATAATCGTTGGCGTGCTAGGAAATGTTTAGGAATAGATTTGCATTTTTTTTATAATAATTATTTATGTAAAATTTTGAATAAACAGATAAAACTATTTTAAGAACACTTTAAGATGTAAAAATATTTTATTAAAAAAAAGAAGGAAAATACAATCTAATTTCTTTTTTTTTTTTTTTTTGCTTTTTCTAAGTTTAAACATTGCTTATTAATTTCGGACCATATCAGGTCCATTTTAGTGAGTGAAAAAGTTCAATTGCCTGTTTTTTTTTCTTGCAAGTAAAATCCTTATGCTGCAATGTTCAAAGCGTGCTGTTGTTATTTTTGCATCTATAACGTCTTCTAAAAACTGTTTTATTTGTGTAGTCAAAGATTTTAATTGTTTATGTATTTATTTTTTGTGAAGAAAACTGTGTCGAACTCGCATTTAAATGTTGCAAACATATTTTGTGTCGTTTTGTATAACTGAAATAAAGATCGTTTTGAAAAAAAAATATGCGTCTTTTTGTTGTTTGTTCTTTTTTTCTTCTTAGCACAAAGATCGATTCTAGTTCATATACATTTTAGAACAATAGATTTCATTAATTAAGGGAGTTTGTTGAAAAAAAATTACTCTAATGTTTTTCCAACACAGAGTAAATTTAAAATTGTTAGCTAGTTATAAATGGGAAATTAAAACAAAACAACTGACCCAAATGGTAACTAATGAACAATGGAAAATCGAAATAACGAAGTGCTGAGTGGGAACAGTTCTAATTGGTTGCTGTCTACTTACGCATATTAAAAGAGAAAGGTTGTAAATTCTTAGAAAGTTAAAAAAAAAAAAAAAAACATTGGATTGCCAACGTAAGTAGATGAAACTCAAGGAGGCGATATGGCGCTTCCGGATTCAGGTCGACCTTGCTATCTGAGTCTTTATGAGGCGAAACTCGAAATTGACAATGAAGACAATGCATCAATAAAGTCCATTCTTGATGTATCCAAACACGATTATAAACGCTGGTATTAAAAATGGCGGCTTGGAATGGACCGGCTGACGATTAAAGAACAGGAATGGTTATGATTGGAGAGACAACATTCCGAAAAGATGGGGAAGATGCAAGGTGGGTTTATCACCCATTTCGCATTTCCCAGCGAAAGGACCTGTGGTGCAGTGGTTAGAGTAGTTGGAAAAAATCAATTGTGAAAATGATATTCTCCTAAATGTTAAAGCTTCAATTTTCAGTGTCAGCGACTGAAAAATACAACTGCGACTTACTTGGGACCTCTATCCAGTCACGGCTGATGGAACGAGAACATTCTATTGTTAAATAAATAAAGAATTCCGTTCGAAATTCCGTCCAAACTGCCGACTTCGGCAGAAACATTCCCGAGTGTGACAAGATATACCTGGAGAAGGTCGAAGGTTACATCGAACGAAGCGTTGTGAAAATGACACTCAAGATGAGAACAGTAGTAAGATATATATATATATATATATATATAAATAATATGAATTTCGATATTTCAAAAATTCAGAAATGAATCGAAGATGTTGCTACGAAGTGCCCAAAAAGCATCATGCGCTAGAACATCTCGAAATAGGGAATAAGGGATCCCCAACAAAAAGGATCTAACGGAAAAGTACGAAACTACTCAATTGAAAACGAATGGATGCAGGTGGGCGAGACACGCACAAGTTAATACCGAAACTAGCAATAAATGTAGTGCATCACTGAGTACAACTTTTGATTGCCCCTAAAAATATATGTTACGATTAATTGATTCATTATCGATTCGTGGGAAAGCTCAATAATGTTACAAATTGCTGTGGTTTAAACTAAGATGCAACCTTTTAAACTCTTATTTCATTCACGAGAGCAGAGCAATTTAAATCGTCGGAGCTCTTTAATATATATATATATATATATATATATATATATATATATATATATATATATATATATATATATATATAAATTACAATTAAATTTACCAAAATGATCCAAGATGGTAAAACTAAAGTATATTATAAATATAAAAGAATTAATATTTATAAAGTTATCTCAGCCAGATATAAAAGCTCGATAAAACCAAATAGGAGATAGAGCTTATAATACGAGCAAACAGTTAATAAAACATGTTAAAACACTTTGAAAAATAGTTAAAAACATATTTAATCTGAAAAGGAAACACTTGATAAGTGGATAGTCCTTAATCCGCGGAGTTTCGAAGAAATACTTTCCTTCTCATCAGAAGGTAGGAATTAGCAAAATGCGGGATCGGATTTTGCATACAAAAGTATTTGATTTCACACTGCTGCCGAGACATAAATATGAATAAGAAAGATCAGGGGAAGAAAAAGAGGGAAACAAATGAAATGGTGATAGAATTAAATAGAAAATAGAAAACAAATGTCAAAATGACCCAGACAGGAAATGTAAAAAGGCGCGAAAAATTGTATAGGGCAAAATAATATAGGTCAACTGAAATGTACACGTTATTACGAAAATGTCAGCAAGAGTTGTTAAAATACACTAAATGGAAAATAAATTAATTAATTAATTAATTAATTAATAGAAAATAAATAATAAATAAACAATAAATAAATAAATAAATAATAAAACATAAAATATAAAATAAAAAATAAAAATTATTTAAGGGAAAAGGATGGCCGGTATATGCAAATTCAGGAAAAAGCAAGAAAGTAAGTAAGTAAATGCATATAATAAAATATAAGTAAATATGCATACAAGATGTGAAAGTGTGGGTAGATTCATATATTAGATAGATAGGAATATTTAAAAACTAAAACAGAAATTGCAGATAAAAACCGGCCAAGCAAAGAAGAAATAAAGAATTAAAATAAAGGATTATTAAGTTATAAAGTATTAAGAAAGTATGTAGAAAAAACGATAAAGTTAAAGAAAAAAGTATATATCTATCTAAAAGGTAAAAGTAATAACTATGTAATTTCAAAATTGCCATGATTAAATTTGGACTTATGTTTACAGAAAGAGATCAGTTCATTTTTAGAATTTATTATATTGTTATTTTGAGGGGAAGTAATTATAGTTATAGCTTCGGTTGTGCAGAGGCGACATGACTTAGAGCCTGGAGTATAAGACTTAACTTTTTTATGATGGTCCATTTGATTGAGAATGGGGTATTATGAAAGTTAAGTTTTTTAATTAAAGTGGTTAGAGAAGTTCCTTGGTTATTATTAGAATTATTGTTGTTAAAAGAAGAAATGTGGTTTGATATTCTTTTCTTAATTAATGGACAACCCTGAGATAGAGGATGGTAAGAAGGGTAACTTGAAGACGAAATATTAGTGTCTGTTATGGGAGAATTGCGTGAGAGCTCAGTAATAGTTTTGGGTTTAATTGGGAAAGGGATCTTTAGGGCTGATTTAATTTTTTTGTTATTAGATGTTAAGATTCTTTGTGCTAAATTAGGCATTGTTGAATAAGAAATCCTGATTGAATGTTTATTGAAAATAGAACTATATCTGTGTGGGTATTTGAAAGAGTTTTGTACAATGTTGAAGAATTCCTTAGGTATATTAGTTTTTAAATTTAGGCTAAATGGAGGATTAAACCAAATATTTTTCTTTCTCCCGATGCGACTAGGTGGGTTAGAGGTATTGCGATTAGTATTTGGTTTGGATTACATATATATATATATATATATATATATATATATATATATATATATATATATATATATATATATATATATATATATTATACTGTACCAGCATCGGAAATTTAGTATGGAATCGGTAATTGAATCGTCCCATCACTAATATATATATATATATATATATATATATATATATCATCACTAATATATATATATATATATATATATATATTGGTGATGATGATATATATATATATATATATATATATATATATTATATT
>NC_136505.1:54206109-54303369 GCF_053919585.1 Euprymna scolopes
TGTCTAGTAATTTAAAAAGAAAATTTCGAGTCATTTTCGGAAATAATTTTTAGCAGAGAGATGAAGGGGACGAATGGGGTGGTAATTAACCATTCGATTCCATCCGTCAGGGAAGCAATATTGAGCGAGGCATTTATTGTAGAGTTTGTTTCGTCCAGTTGAATTTTTAGAACACTTTTGTGATATCCTACTAAATACGTCCGCTTGTAAAGACATAAATTGTTAATTTTCTTCTTTTCCCAGAGCTGTTTGGTTGGCCGCATAAATGGAGAGGCGCCGACTTAAAAGTTAAGAAGTGACTAAAGTCTGTGGTTCGAATCGTACCATAGGACGAACATTTATCGTGCACAAAAATGATCCCAGCAAAAGGATGAAACGTATGTGTATGTGGATAAAAAAAATTAACAATATTTATATATTAATACGATAGCGTGTCCCACGTTTACATCTTTTTTTCTTCCAAGTAAGTGTCGTTTAATTGTTATAAACTGCCATTTCTTATATTATTTCATTTGAATTCATTATTGAGATGAATATTATTTATTAGTTTTATTTATTGCGGACTATTATCCTCATCTTTTCTTAGTTGTTTCGCGACGTTTCGGCCAACCATTCCTCTGGCTTTCGTCGCGGTTACTATCTGACAAAGACCAGAGGAATAGTTGGCCAAAACATCGTGAAACAACTGCCGTTTCTTGTAATAAATAATTTTACTAAGAATTCTTCATAAATTTTGATTTCGGTTTCGATTATAGCTGATGGCACTCAAGTCCTCTACTTTTTATAAATAATTTTACCAAGAATTCTTTTTAAGATTTGATTTCTGTTCCAATTATAACTGAATGAACTCAAGTTAATAATATATATATATATATATATATATATATATATATATATATATAGTTTTTTTGTTGTTGTTGGTCTTTTTTTAAACGATATTGTGATTAGCGTCTTCACTTTGAAGATCGGATTTGTTTTTTAGAAATTGCCCATTTTTTATTTTGGTCGCAAACAAATAATATTCTTATTTATTTATTTTTAAAACAATGATCTACGTACATGCATGTTTCGGGGCCCTACTCCTTTTCAACGTAACTTGACTGTTATTAGGACTCGAACCATGGACTTTATGTATGTCAGTCCAACGTCTTATCCATTACGCTAGGATGCCATAGACGGTTTAATGTTTAGTTTTTATCGTTTATATATTTACGTAGTTTTTTTTTGTTGTTTGTTATTGATCTTTTTTAAACGATATTGAGGTTAGCGTCTTCACCTTGAAGATAAGATGTTTATTTTAGATATTGCCCATTTTTTTATTTTGGACAAATAATATTCTTGTTTATTTATTTATTTATTTTTAAAACAGTAATCTACGCACATGCATGTGCGTAGATTACTGTTTTAAAAATAAATAAATAAATAAATAAATAAGAATATTATTTGTTTACGTCCAAAATAAAAAATGGGCAATTTCTAAAAAATACAAAAAATACATTCGATCTTCAAGGTGAAGACGCTAACCTCAATATTGTTTAAAAAAAGATCAACTACAAAAAATCAACGTAAATATATAAACGATAAAAACTCAACATTAAATCGTCCATGGCATCATAGCGTAATGGATAAGACGCTGGACTGACATACATAAGGTCTATGGTTCGAGTCCTAATAACAGTCAAGCTACGCTGAAGAGGGGTAGGCCTCCGAAACAGGTATGTACGTAAATTATTGTTTAAAATATATATTCATCTTCATAAATTTTTATTTCGGTTCCGATAAAAGCTGATGCACCCAAGTTATATGGATGTATTTTTTGATCTTGAAGTCACAACTTTATAATATATAAACCTCGATGGAAAATTAACTTTATAATAATATATACGAAATCTGCAAGAATTAAACTATCATATTTAAGAGTATTTTACGACCAGGCTACGCCGGGCGTTCGTGCTAGCTTAGATAAATACTTTTTGCAGTTTTAACAAAAGAGCTACAATAATATCAGAGTTTCTGCATTTACGCTGAACATCCACAGAATGCCAACATCAATATATTACTTATGAAAGAGTCCACTGTGGATTTTCAACAGATCCAGCTAGTTTATCATTATTTATATATAACAATAATACGTTTAAATAAATATTGATGATTTATTTTTAAACTTACAGACACGTGTGTTTAAAACTTACGTTATATTATATATTTTTTTCGTTCTAGTAGTCTCTCGATAATCATTCAAACGGGGTATTTTGTTTTTAACAGTTACCGATTTTTTTCTTGCTTATCTGTCGGTCAGAGAACGGGTGTTTTTACGCGGGAGGGCGGTAGACAGTAACGCGGGCTCTCGACAACGATGACCAGCAAAATACTCGACAACAACTGATTTTCCCTTGCTCTGTAGTATCTTTTAAATGGGGGAGTTGGCGGGGTCTGGCTAGCTTGAGGGTTCACCACGTCATACTCTGATTTGTATTGATTGAACAATCGGTCACCTCACCTATGCATATTAATTAGATGGTTTTCCGTTAGCAACAACCAATTCCATCAAATATTTCTCACACACCAGCCAACCTCTCAGCCTTGAACTTTTAAGGTTATCCTCCTAGACAAAACACGGTTATTCAAAACACTGTTTCCCAAGCAATATTGTTAAAGTTCGCAAAATTGTTTTTCTTTCTTTACAAAGCAAATGTATTTCATATTAGCTTTCAAACCGTTTTCTCTTTCTATTTTTCAACTAGCAGGGTCAACTAGCAATGTATCGTTACATAAATAAAAAGCCCTAATTCATCTCTCCTTAGCCTCCCTCGTAGGCGATATTCGACCATCATATCGAGGGATTTGAACAAATTCACAGTCATTCTGTACTTCGTAGGCTGGCATTAAACTCTTATGGTAACAGTTGAACTCGCCCGCCCGGGCCCTACGGGGCCTGGGCACCAAAGTTCAATCAAAGACCATATGTGAGGGCAACCCCACATATAAGACCATTGCTCTTGTAGCAATCAGTTATTGGTTAATGTAGGGGAAACTCTTCATACCAATTGTCACTATCCAGCTCCCCTACTCCCCGGGGAGCTGGCCCCTATTTCCCCAATCTCTCCACATTAAAAAACGGCCTTGTGCCTAATTTGCTCAGTGGGGAAGCAAATAAATACAAACTGTCATGCTAACAATGTGGCCTTTGGGCCGGGATTTCTGATGCTTCACTAATTGGTCGTGTAGTGTAGGAGAAACCCGTCATACTGAGACAATTACTTTTGGGGGGGGGGGATACTGCCAAAGTGCCCCCTTTGGGGGGGGGTTCCCCAACAGTAAAAACGACCTTGTGTCTAATTTGCTTTCGTGAGGAAGCAAATAAATACCCAATTAGCACAAGAAGTGAGGAATTACATTCTATTATTACTGATTAGTGATTGCTGATACGGCATAATCACGTCACGATTAACGGTGAGTCTGTTTAGTATCAGGTGGATAACCATTTGGGCGCTGGATAGGGTGATGGGGCAGCAAAGAAGACACCTCCTTTCCTTCGCTAGTCTGTAGGAAACATTTGAACTAGGGCGACAACCCATTCAGCCAGCCCACATACACCCCCCCTAATCAAGGTAACGTGAAGTCATGAAAGCAGGTGAATGATGTAATACAAAATCAATCAGAAATAATTCTGTTAATGATTGTCTATATCATTGTTTTAGGCAGAAGATCCATTTGAGTACAATGATCAGGAAAATCGCCTAGTATGGGCACTGCTCGGACAGAAAGAAACTGCAACCTACTAACAGTACATTGCAAAGACAGCTATGGCAAAAGATCAAACACTTTAGAGAAACAGCGTGAAAAGGGTTCTGAGTTATAAGCAACAATGAATTCATGAATAACTCGAGGTAGGAGATTAGATGGAGAGTCATAGCCGTCAATGCCTGTACCAGGCAAGACACCACTTGAATTAATGAATTTTTGATTAGGTGGACATATAGAGTAAACAATTAGATAGCATTCAACGACAAACATTACAATGCTGTAAATTAACCAGTTATACTTAATTTTTAAAGAGGGATCGCCCTTGTCTGAAATGGACATTATAATGATACTATTTTTAAAATAAATATTATTAATTACTTTTAAACCTACGGACACATGCGCTTCGAACTTACGTTCTATATATCCGTATGTCTGTCTGTATGTCTGTCCGTCTGTCCGTCTGTCTCTCTCTCTCTGTCTTCATATTTTCAAACTCTATTACTTCCGAAACTAAAAGTCGCAAGGCAGCGCTAGGGGCCTCAAATGATCGCATGTTTTAATGGCCGTTCATTTAGACGGTTAAAATAGTTTTTAAAGAGTCAAAAAGGGGCCAAAATTGACAAATTGTTATGGATTTTGTACCTTCAACGTAATTTATTTTGAATTGTTAAATTTAATCAGTTCAGATGCGTGTCATGTTGGTACAGTGGTAACGTCACCAGCTTTGAATACGACAGATTTGCTTTCGGTTTCGATTCTAGCTGATGGCACCCAAATACTTTTTTTTAACTTTTGAAACGCCGACTCTATCATAATATATACGAAATTTGGACGAATTAAAATATTATATTTAAGCGTATTTTACGCCCGGGTAAATCTTGTCGCCTCCCACCACTAGTATATATATATATTAAAGTGAAATTGCCTGTCTGTCTGTCTGTTTGTCTGTCTGTCTGTCTGTGTATGTGTATCTCTGTGTGTACATTTCCCTACCAAACTACTCTGTCAATTTTCAGTCTACAGACTCGAGATTTGACATAAGCAGTATTGAGATTTGGGAAAAAAATTTTTAATCGGTTTTCGGCCAGAAATTTGGCTATTAAGGGGTCAAAGTTCAATGATTTGACCTTTGAAAACTCTACTAAACTCCTCCGTCAATTTTGGGTCTAAGCACTTGAAATTTAACATAAAGTGTATTCAGACATAGAGCAAGGGTTTTAATCGAATTTTGCTCGGAATTTTGACTGCCAGGGGGTCAAAACTCAAAAGATTTGATTTTAGTTGTATCTATCAAACTATTCAGCTAATTTTAGATATTGGATATTCAGACATGCAGCAAACTTTTTAATCAGTTTTTAGGCGAAAATTTGTTTGCCAAGAGATCAAAGTTGAAATAGTTGACCTTTGCAGACTCTTCCAAACTGCTCCGCTAATTATTTGTCTAAGCACTTATATTTAGATGTAGGTTACTTAGACATGGGTCCAACTTTTTAATATGATTTGAGCCCACAACAGAAAATGTTAAGACGGCAAAATTGGGATCAAAGTTTTAAAAAAATTGACCTCTGCTGTCTTTACACAATTACTCAGTCAATTTTTGGCCTAGACATTTGAAATAGCACATACAGTGTATGCAGACATAGAGCAAGCTTTTTAATCAGTTTTGGCCGAAAATTTGGCTGTCAACGGGTCAGAGTTCAAAAGATTTGACCATTGTGGTCTCTAGCAAACAATTGAGCCAATTTTGGGTCTAAAAATTATAAATTTTACATAAAGGGTATTCAGACATGCAGCAAGCGTTTTAATCAATTTTGGGGCGAAAGTTTGGCTGCCAAGAAATCAAAGTTGAAAGAGTTGACCTTTGCAGACTCTACTAAACTCCTCCCCCAATTTTAGGTCCAAACACTTGAACTATAGATGTAGGTTACCTGGACATGAGTCAAACTTTTAATATATATATACATATGCACATAAAGGTATGAACAGTACATAGGGCCCGAGGAAAGCGGGACTGGAATGCTAGTGTATATATACATATATATATATATATATATATATATATATATATATATATATATATATATATATATATATATATATATATAAGTTATTAAAAGGAATACCTAAATTAAGCTACACAGAATTTGCCGTTTTTTATTTCCGTGCGTTTAAGCTCTGCTATTTTTTTTTATTTTTATTTATTTTTTTTTTTGCATTTTCACCCCAAACAAGGCACATTTCCACTTTGATGTAGGGGGCTACTATCCGGTACATAAGCATCAGGTGTACTGTGTAGGGAGCTGGGAAGCAAGATGTCTGTTCATGTTACACTTGAACTTCTGCATGTCAGTACAGTTGGTGAAGCAGGAACCCGGAAAGGAATTCTAAAGTCTAGCGGTTCTGGGGAAGAAACTACTGGAGTAAAAGACTCTCTTACATCTAGGGATCTCTACCGTGAAGGGATGTGATTTAGCTGCTTGTCGGGTTTGTCGGGGGTATTTACGTTGAGGGGGCACAAGTGCTTGCAGTTCGTCAGAACATTAACCATTAAAGTACTTGTAGAACAGGCAGAGGGATGCAACATTTCGTCGATGGGACAGAGGCTGAAGTTTAGATGACAGTTCAGAACCTATCAGATTGGCGACTCTCTTTTGAACCTTGCCAACAAAGGTGGTATATATATATATATATATATATATATATATATATATATATATATATATATAATATATATATATATAATGTTAAAAGTCCATCTATGCTTCTAGAATAGTGATTGAAATGTTATGATGGTATTTTGAAAGATGAACAAGATGTTACTTTTAAAATATTCAATACAAAAAGTAACATCGTTTTCATACTATATATATATATATATATATATATATATATATATATATATATATATATATATATATATATATTAAAAGTTGACTCATGTCCAGGTAACCTACATCAACATTTAAAGTGTTTAGACCCAAAATTGGCGGATCCATTTGATAGAGTCTGCAGAGGTCAACTCTTTCAACTTTGACCTTTTGATAGCCAAATTTTCGCCTAAAAACTGATTAAAAAGTTTGCTTGCACGTCTGAAATTTACAAATGTTTACACCCAAAATCGGCTGAATAGTTTCCTAGGGACGTTAAAAGTGAAATATTTGGAACTTTGACCCCTTGGCAGACAAATTTCTGGCCAAAAAAAGATTAAAAAGCTTACCCCATGTCTGAAGACACTTTATGTTAAATTTCAAAAGTTCACACCAAATATTAACTGAGTAATTTGGTAGAGACCGCAGAGGTCAAATTTTTCAATCTTTGACCCCAATTTTGCTCTTTTAACATTTATTGTTTTGGACTCAAATCAAATTTAAAAGTTTGATCTATGCCCTAGTTACCTAATTCTAAAATTTCAAGTGTTTCGACCTAAAATTGACGGAGGAGTTTGGTAGAGTTTTAAAAGGTCAAATCATTGAACTTTGACCCCTTGACAGCCAAATTTTGGGGAGAAACCCGATTAAAAAGATTCTTCCTAATCTCAATACCTCTTATGTCAAATCTCGAGTCTGTAGACTGAAAATTGACAGAGTAGTTTGGTAGGGAAGTGTACACACACAGACACACACACGCAGACAATTTCCCTTTTATAGATATATAGATAAATATATGTGTGTGTGTGTGTGTGTGTGTGTGTGTGTGTGTGTGTGTGTGTGTGTGTGTGTAGAATGATAGATGTGCTATGGTTCGTTATGTACATTACAAGTTAATTATATATGTATTTATGCACACTTCCAGCAATGGATCTTAAGCACCACATTTTCTCTCTTTTCGTCGTTTCTGCCTCTCTTTGTAAATGCTAACCTTCACTTCTCCTTCATCTTCATTTAACGAGACTCATTTCCTTACTTATTAGTGGATTCTGCCAATTCCAGTTAATCACGACAGTTCAGAGAGGAACTCTACATCTTCCTATAATTGCACACAGCCAGCAGCTTGTCCGCGTTAAGCATTTAAAGACCTCGTTAATGAAGTCGACCTGGACATTTTAAACCGATACAATCATGGCAAATAGTATGGCCATTGTTTCTAGAATAACTTACGACGTATAACTAAGTATAAATATTGTCGTCTGTGTCCGTGTGGTTTTACTCACCTATTTACTCGAGAATATATATTGGAATAAAACATGCGAGCTACAAATAGCTTATTTATGAAGATTTATTCACCTTACAATGATATACAGAAAATTATAAGCAGTTATTGATTTATCTTTTAGGTGGTTTTTTTTTCTATTCAAGGAGTGTGGTTTCGAACAACTGTGTCTTTGCAAGGTGGTTATCATTTATCAATGTCAAAACGTCAGTCAAGGATAAGGGTAAATTAGTGTAAGGCGACCGGCGAGACAACACCGTGATGATAAATAATGGTGGAAATTAGTAGAATTTGTTTAATATTTCATCAATAACGACTTGTTTACATTAAAATTAAAAACGACGATGATATATTACGCTGGGAAGCAGCTCCGCACTATTGTGTTCCACAAACGGGTAGTTATAGGGCAGAAACTTTGTTCATGGAGTCTACATTTAGGTACAGATAGAGAATGGGGGAAATTATTATTATTGACAGTGGTTGTAGATGGCGAGTAGATACTATTGCATCTTATGAACCAGAATCTCGTAAATGTCTGCTCGAGATCGACCGGAAGGTGACATAAACTGCCGGAATATGCTGAGTGCCGATCAAATTAAACAATGCCAGGAAACAGATACTAACATTTATCGGATACTAATTACATTTTTTTTATAAAAGCAATAAAATGAAATATAATTACAATTTTTTTTAAAAAAGCAATAAAATGAAATATAATTACAATTTTTAAAAAAAAAGTAATAAAATTAAATATAATTACAATTTTTTTAAAAAAGCAATAAAATGAAATATAATTACAATTTTTTTTTAAAAAAGCAATAAAATGAAATATAATTACAATTTTTTTAAAAAAGCAATAAAATGAAATATAATTACAATTTTTTTTAAAAAAAGCAATAAAATGAAATATAATTACAATTTTTTTAAAAAAGCAATAAAATGAAATATAATTACAATTTTTTTTAAAAAAGGCAATAAAATGAAATATAATTACATTTTTTTTTAAAAAGCAATAAAATGAAATATAATTACAATTTTTTTTAAAAAAGCAATAAAATGAAATATAATTACAATTTTTTTTTAAAAAGCAATAAAATGAAATATAATTGCAATTATTTTTAAAAAAGCAATAAAATGAAATATAATTACAATTTTTTTAAAAAAAGAAATAAAATTAAATATAATTACAATTTTTTTTAAAAAAAGCAATAAAATGAAATATAATTACAATTTATTTTTAAAAAAGCAATAAAATGAAATATAATTACAATTTTTTTTAAAAAAGCAATAAAATGAAATATAATTACAATTTATTTTTAAAAAAGCAATACAATGAAATATAATTACAATTTATTTTTAAAAAAGCAATAAAATTAAATATAATTACAATTTTTTTTAAAAAGCAATAAAATGAAATATAATTACAATTTTTTATTTAAAAAAAGCAATAAAATGAAATATAATTACAATTTATTTTTAAAAAGCAATACAATGAAATATAATTACAATTTAAAAAAAAAAGCAATAAAATGAAATATAATTACAATTTTTTGTTTAAAATAGCAATAAAATGAAATATAATTACAATTTATTTTTAAAAAAGCAATAAAATGAAATATAATTACAATTTTTTTTTAAAAAGCAATAAAATGAAATATAATTACAATTCTTTTTTAAAAAAGCAATAAAATGAAATATAATTACAATTTTTTTTTAAAAAAAGCAATAAAATGAAATATAATTACAATTTTTTTAAAAGCAATAAAATGACATATAATTACAACTTTTTTTTTAAAAAAGCAATAAAATGAAATATAATTACAATTTTTTTTTTAAAAAAGCAATAAAATGAAATATAATTACAATTTTTTTTAAAAAAAGCAATAAAATGAAATATAATTACAATTTTTTTTAAAAAGCAATAAAATGAAATATAATTACAACCTACCGCATCTTTCATGAATAAATATTGTTTTGTTTTGTTTTTGTTTTTTGTTGGTTTTTGAGAAAATAAGTAGAAGTTTTTTTTTTCGTGCAATTAAAAACTAACTTTTTAGAGTAAAACTTTAGTGGTTACAGTTGGGGGTTAGGATTTAGCAAAAATAACAGCATTTATTGGATATAAATTATTGTTAATTTAAAAAATAAAAATCGAAAAATAATAAAATACAATAACAACCTAGCGTAAGTTTCATTTTTTTTATTCATTTTTCTATTTTTTGTAAATAAGCAAAACCATCGCTAACAGAAGGCCGTTTTTTTTTTGTTTATTTTTTTTTTTGTTTATTTTTTTGTTTATTTTTTTTATCTTCGCTGCTGATGGTATCAATTTGCTTTCTTGAAAAAAGTTTATGACTTACTCCAGCGTCCGGAATAATTTATCTAGGCTCGTTAAATTCATAGTCGTCTGCTCTATTCTTCTGACTGATGAAAACTAAATTTAAATTTTTTTTTTTTTTTTTTTTTTTTGCAATTTATTAAAAATCATCTGCTTTGTGTCTTGTTGGCCAACTGCGTTTGTTATCGTTTTTCGATTAACTTAACAACTTGATCAGCGCTCGGTTATATCCAGCGGTTTACGACAGTTTCCGATCGAGCACAAGCAGACATTTACGGAAATCCGGTTCGTACATATATACTGTAATTTGGGTTAATTGCCGTACTTTGGGGCAATTGCGTCAAATCCGGGGGTAATTGCGCCAACTAAAATAAGCTGCTCTTTATATATCTATATCTGTATAATAAAACTCAAATGACATTGTAACGAGTGATGTAACCCACTTTCTGATTTACGACATCCGGTTGCACATGCGCGCATAAACATTAACCAATAATAACGTAAACAAATAAACACAAATCGCTTCTTTTGCAGATTTTGGCCTGCGCACTGAAATATTAACGTTATTATTTCGAAATTATTATTTAACATGGGAAGAGTGGGGGTGTTTTGCAACTATTCTTTATTACAACTATACTGTCGCTATTTTCTTACAACTAAACAACGTTATTTTTTTTACACAGTGATCACCACTTATCAAGGCCTGGAAGCCACTCAGGGATAAGGATTATTGCAAGTACATTACGTTAGTGTGGAGATTTGATGAAGTGTTTAATTAGGGGGGGGCGGTTCATTAGGAATTTTTTAACATTGAACTTGAAGACATCCAAGAATTGAAGACATTCCGGAGGGAAGCAGGCAGACGGAACAGAGTTCCACAGGCGTGCAGTTCTAAGAAAGAATGTTAAGAGTGTAGATAAAAATGGTTCTAAGTTAAGTTAAATGGAGAAGAAAAAATTGCGTTAAAATAACTTAAACGTAATACAGAAATGAACGATGTAAAAAAAAGCAGACAGTATTAACAATTGTTTATTTGGATAATTTAAACGCGAAAAAAAAGAACAATTGGGACGCTGAAAACATAAGTATGGCCAACAACTTATAATTCAGTAACTGTAAAATTAAAAAAAAATAATAAATAACCAATTATAATAAACAGAACGACTCATAGAAATCTATCTATATTCTTTTTTCATTTTAATATACTTTCATAGAAATGTTTCTGTTATGTGAAAAAAAAACTATTTTCTTTACGTCACAAGTGTCACGTTCATACATGAATTCCATAGCTAATATAAAATACTGACCCAACGGGTCACGAGTAGTCTAATATATATATATATATATATATATATATATATATATATATATATATATATATATATATACAATGACATCATACGTTGCCTGGGAACATGGATGATAACTAGAAATATTAACAAAAGTGCGTGCAATATCTTACTTTTAAATTTTTTCTCTTTCAGGGGCATTTCCATTTCTCTGTCTTTATTAAATTTGAAATATCATTTTTCCACCCGATGCAAATGCCATCTTCTCTAATTTGTATCCGGTTACTGACTTTTAAAAAATATGTTTATCGACAGCCCTTTTCTTTTAGTCTAGTGAAATCGTTATCCACATTGCCAAGAAAACATTCAAAATGGTTCAAAAATCATACAAAATGGTTTAAAAAGCGCTCTAAATTGACAGCAGGTCTGAAAGATTCTTTTGATACTTATATCGACCCAACTGGACGCTATACTACTCAGCAGCTGATAAAAATCAAGGTGTACTCTACCACAAAACTAGTTTTTTAGACACAGCAGAAATGTTTGAAAATTTTGGGCAGAAACAATGTAGCTAAAATAATGGTAATTCAACATTTGGTGGTCAAATTTCGAGACACAGGGAGTGTATAAGCTGCCCCAAAAAGGTCTTTATCGTTCAGACATAATTCTTGCCGATATTCATATTTTACTAGAACGCTTTGAAGAATTCCTCAGAAAATCAACGCTTACAAGAAACAGACATTTTGAAAACATTAATTTTAGGTACTATTCATGATGACTTTTATCTCTTTTCTTACAAAATTTAGATCTTGCAGAGGCAAACTGGTCGTAATAAAGCAGGACAAAAAATATTTTGTGATGATATTGTAGCAGCCGAAACTCGCTAAAATCACAGGCAGCAGCTAATTCTCGCGACTTGAGATTTGAAATCCATTTTCTCCCTGGCATGTCCAATCACAAGCCAGCTCTCAATCACGTGACCGAGTACATAAAAGGCGAAATCTGAAACTCTTAACTCTCTTTCTCACTGGCTCCAGCTTGCAGCAAACGTCGCCCAGGATAAACGTGTGTACAACAATCCTAACATGGCGACCTTCTAACTCCCATTTGTTTCCACATGCGGTACCCAAACGAACTTTGTTTATCGTGCTATAGAACTGCTCTCGTCGATACACCGATACACACACCCTTTGTCCCGTCTCAACTATCGGACACACGCTCCCACGACACATGCACTGAACACCTTTCTCTTTCTTTTTCTTTCTTTCTCTTTCTTTCTCTTTCTTTCTCTTTCAACGGGCCTGACTAATGTCTAATCTTCGTCTCCACACCGGGAATTCTTTTCACGACTACTATAAATACAAGCGCTCACCAACACTGGACTCTTCTACTAACCCGTTTCTCTCGTGTACACGCTACTAACGAAGATGACAAATAAAGTTGTTTATTCATATATAATGAAGCTCCATTGCGTTATCCCTTATTCTATGATATCAGTTAAGCGATTGAAAAAAAATGGCTCTGGCCTATTTGATTTTATTTCTTTTAGTAACGAGGCTCACTGTCACTGCAGTTGGCATATCAAAAAAAATAGAATATGTGCTTCTAGGCTCAGACTCAGGCTTAGCCTCCATAAACACATCTATCGCTCTATTTATCCAACGGAAAGTGATTACGGCAGTTATCCGTAAAAAAAAGGTGACTATAGAAAACATTATTAACTGTAAAGAACAGACCTCTGATAATGTTTCAATTTCAATCAGATTTGAAGTATGCGATTTCTTATGATTCATCTACTATTTTGTAAAAAACTGCTTTGGGAAAATTTGGAGGTCCAAAAGAAAATAGGGCCCTTTTATTTTACTATCATGTACAGATGTCGGTATTAATCTCCGACGATCCAACCATGACATATAGTACTGAGTTACCTTCTATCAATAGCAATCTCTACTATTATATGAAAGGAATTTTGTCTGTGTGTATGTGTGTGAGAGTTCGTTCCCTATGGACTCCAAAACGGCTGGGGCGATTTTTATGAAATTTCACATGAAGGTACTTCATGTGCCTAGCAGTGTTCTTATGTAGGAATTTCTCCGATAAGTAACGATAATCGATATAATCCGACGAAAGAAGGAACAGGCCATTTTGACCAAACTTAAAACCTTACACACATCACAAGTGCATTTGAAAAGTTTTATTGCCACACAAACCGAAAAGCCCGACATATAAAATAAACTGTACTTCTTTGTGGCGCGTTGGAAAGTAATACTTCCGCTTAAAGCACAATTGCACCATGATACTTGACTTTTTCATTTTAAACTTGTATTCAAGCCATTATCATCGCACAAGCAGAACATTCATGCATATAAAGTCAACAGTAGGTTCTTTAATATGACGTGGGCGTGTTCGAAATGAATGTTTCTGTTTAGAGCACAATTGGAGTATAATACTTGACTTTTGCATTTTAAACTTTAATTAAAGCCATTATATATATAAAAATAATTTTATAAAATCAGCAGTAGATTCTCTACAGCGCAATGTAGACTACACTGTATTGTGAACTAAGTCACTGCGAGAGATATATGAAGCTTTCTCCCGGTGCACCGCAATGGGTCCTTAAGTAGAGCAAGCAAGCAATCGATTTGATTAAAAAATCGATTTCGATGACAATAAAAATATCATGTGAAACATTCGTTGATCATCATTCAATCCCGGGTAACGTCGGGTCACCCTGCTAGTATATTATAAGTTAGGCTATGACAACAGAATATTCTTCTCGTTGTTTTGACTCTCGGGTATATATCCGATACAGTTAGACACAGTTAATCACTCGAGAACCACATCACTCTATATAAAATCATATCAACGGATACACATTCGCGAGTCAAAACAATGAAAAGAATAGTCTCTTGTGATAGCCCTAATTTTAAGCAAACTGGCTATAAAAGTGTTATATAGTCGAAGTGTAATTTCATCAGCAATGATGTTTCTGGTTTCATAAAATACAGTCTTGATTAAGGTATTTCTTTAGTTTTTACAGATGTTTTACCATTTATAACGTATTTGATTTCTTATTTTGATTGATTATTTCGTGGACAGGAAATGGAGATCATCTATCATCATTTGGAAAAGATTTTCTCGATATTTTGTCCTTCCGAAAATAAAAAAAATAAAAATTTCTTCTGATTTCTTTGAGTGTTTTATTTTTCATAATGAGTAGATTTTTTTAGCCGAAGCTTGGATAGTTTGTGTTCAATCTAGAAATCACCGAAATTGTGACGTGTGCACATTAAAAGTACAAGACGCTTGAAAAACATATGTTCGCATGTGTAAGGTTCTTTTTACATGAGAGTCATCACTTGTCGAGGATAAGGGGGGGGCTAGCGCACTTACTGATCCGCGCTATTTTTTAAATCGTATTTCCAAGTTTAATTAAAGCTTTATGATATGTTTTTTTTTTTATTCAATTGTAAGACTAAAGTATAGAATAGGTACAAAACACTCTCCCCTCCACGTGTTAAAAATGGCTTTTTAAATAATAACGTTATTCTTTCAGCACAGATCAATACGTACTCTAGTATCGATAAGGGTCAGTAAGTGCACTGTGGTCACCGGGATAACAGCGTATTAATCGCTAGTGGTGAAAATAAGGCTCAAAAGAATTTGTTTACATTGAACTTTATAGACGACTATCTCGTACTCAGCTGGAGAGCAAGGCAGCGAAATAGTTCCACAAACGGGCATTTCTACGAAATATTCTTTGTTCATATAATTTGCATTTATATTAGATAGATGGCGAGTGGGGAAATTGTTGACGGTCTTTTAACTAAATTAGTGTTGTTTTTTTTTTGCAAAAGTTTGGCAAGGGAGGGTACATATATTTAAGCTACAACGAGCTCTTGCTATGAAAATAACGATAGAGCATAGACAGGCTTGCAACGCCTCTTTTGTGAGAAAGATGTTGCGGTAGAGAAAAAGGGCATAACATACTAGGCTTTTGAACTTTGTCCAGGCAGGACAGGGTGCTTTTAGCAGCTCCCGCCCAAATATGGCAGCAGTCCTCCACTTGATTGCATACAAGACACCAGTTCTTTTTTTTCTATACTGAACGTTTTCAAATGAATGTACTTAGAAGTCCACAGCAAAATTATTATAAAATGCACATGAGCAGACAATACAATAAATGAAGTTCAATAAAGAACGGTTGTAAATATTTTATTATTTCAACTTCGGGGTTTTTTTTTCTTTATTTTGCTTAAATCACCACAGGTTGTTTCATTGAAAGGACAATAATATTGTTCTGCCGATCTCATCAGATAATTTAAGTCCAAATAAATATTGTTTAAAAATTACAAGTGAGCATAAAAACAACAAGATATAAAATGCTGGATAGAGAGAGCAGGGGGGGTGAAAGCAATGAAAAGAAAACAGAAAAGAGAGGAAGAGCGGTGGAGAGGAAGACAGAAATTATCTATCCTATCAACTTTTACTAATTAATTACTAAATATAAATCTATTATTATCCACCTTCTTATACTGGAAGTATCTTTGCTCTATTTATCAACAACATAATGATTTGGTCATAACAGACTTTTCTAACGAGTGTATGACTAGCAGTGTCAGAAATTTCGTGAAAACTATTGAATAATTTCACCCGCTATCTTTCCAAGCTTATAACTCCTCGAAAAATGTAGTTCAATTCCTTTTTTTTTTTTCAATTAAAGGAGCAAGGACCAAGGTTTCATTAAAAAAAAAAAAAAACAAAAAAAAAACGTGGTTTTTAAAAAAAAAAGGTTTTAAGCTTCGGACTTTATGGGTAAATTTCTAAAAAACAGTACTTTTTTGTTTTAAATTTGAATATATTATTTATTGATCTTTTATCTTCAATTTGTGATATATAAAACTTTGGTGGGTAAATTAATTATTTACTTTTTAATAGACATTTGAAAATGGAGGGACGTGAATTAAAAAAGTTTGTCTAAAATATTATATTCGATTTATTGGAAAGAGCATAAAATTTCACACTGACCCTGAAAATATCGCAAAAATAGAATTCAATAAAAAGATTTTGATAGATTTTTAAAGTTTAAAAATTGAAAAATACTGAACTCGTAACATTCAATTAATTTCATTACTCTTTTTAAAAAAAATATTTCTATTACTTTTTATACAACTTTAATAGTTTATTTTGAAAGTATAATCCATAAAGAAAATAAACAACCCACCTTTAAAGGAGAAATTACGAGTTTTTTTATATTTTATTCGCAGTTTCGTGTTAGGGGTGTCAAAAATTCCTACAAAAATTCTGATACACCTAGTGTATGAATACTATAGCACGTGCAACCCATTTTAATTCCCTCACTAATTGACATTTACCTGACACATTCCTTTTAGTTATTTTTCTCTTTCAGCTACTATTTCTTTTCTTCCTCTCTTAACAAAGAACCCTCTCTTGTCTTTTTTTTATTTTAACTTTAAGTTCTTTCTTGCTAGACTTTAATATATAATTTCTAACTAGATATAATCTATATTTTCTCCTCACCCTCTTCCTCTATTTTTCTTTTCTTCCCTTTCATTCCTAACCCTACCCTCTCTCTCCGGCATTTTATATCTTGCTTTTTTATGTTCATTTGTAATTTTTAAACAATATTTTATTTTGACTTAAATTATCTGATGAGATCGGCAGAACAATATTACTGTCCTGTCGATTGAAACAACCTCTAATAGTTTAAGCAAAAGAAAAAAACGAGATTGAAATAATACATATATATATATATATATATATATATATATATATATATGCAGCATAATCACGTTGACACACTTGTTCCCGTTGTTAACACCAAAGTTAAGCAACGTTGAGCCTGGTCAAGATTAAAACGGTGACTATTTGGGATTTTCAGGTGCTGTTTTTGCTGTCTGTGGTCTCTGCTTATCTCGGCATAGTTCCAGTCGTCTTTGAACCTCCACTTCCCATTGGATTCAAGCAGTACTAATTCAGGAAAAGTGTGGTTGGTAACTGCGCAACGCTTGTCTCATAATTACATGAGCAGCTACTCTTGCAGGGAGTATCTCCTGTCTTTAGAGACTGAAAGGAGATTTCCATTACATAAACTGTAGACTATAAACCAGTGCGCGTGAACTCTAGCAGAGGTAACAAGTAAGAAGTTTTTTCTAGATTTATAACCGTAATCAGAACTTTCTCAAAGGGCATAATGCTTCTAAATAATCAGCAGTTGACACATAATCAAATCACTTCCTGTCAATATGAGGTATAAAACTAGAGCCCTAAACGTCACTAGGTTTTGCAAAGCCAAAAGTGAAACCGACCCTCCACAGACCACTAACTTCCTCATGATATGTAAGTTGTTTAACTAATTTTTTTCCACAATACGTATAGATAATGAATGATTTGATTGCTGAAAAGAGAGTTTCAAATATTTTAGAGCAAACAAGCTCGTGATCCAAACGTTTGTGCCAGACTTTCCAAACAATATTCATGATTATTTGAGAACAATAGGATAAAACCTCGTCGCCGTCGAGTCCATGGTCTTCAACGCTATCCATCGGTCTAATCACGCATTTCAACAAACGACCTTTTCCGATTAGAATATGAACTAAATTAAAATCTCGCCCACAAACTGGGACGTCTTCATCCTAGTCACACTGCCGTTCGAAGTCCACGGGCGGTAACTAATTAAAATCATTGTTGTCTCGGTAAGATTTAGTTAACGTTTGCCGACGAAATCATACCTGCTTGACTGGTTGTTTATATCCAAAGATTTTTCTTGACAGTACACACACACACACACACACACACACACACACACACACACACACACACACATATTGTCAAGAATATATGCGTGCGTGTGTGTGCGCGCGCGTATGTGGACATATTGTCAAGAAAAAACGTTGGATATCAACAATCAGTCGACCAGACGCATCGCAAACACACGCGCGTTCGTGTGCGTGTGCGTGTATGTGTGTGTGTGTGTGTGTGTGTGTGTGAGAGAGAGAGAGAGAGAGAGAGCGTGTACGTGCGTGCGTGTGTGTGTGCATACTGTCAAGAAAAATCTTTGGATATATGTGTGTGTTGGAACGATTAATCAAAATAGGGAATTTTTAAAAATCGAAACTTTTTGGGGAGGTATTTAAATCTGTATTAGAATCGAAAAATGTGTGTCTATTCTCCGATGCTCAAAACGATCCCTTTTATTGTTTTTATTTTATTTTTTTGCTTTAGTTCTTTTATTGTTTTATTTTCTTTGCATGGGCTCCAATCTCTCCGGCCCTCTAGCCATTGCTTACATGGGTGTACTCGAGAGACAAGCACTCAGAATCTGCCACTCCTACCCTCTCTTCACAAGATACATAGATGACATCCTCATACATACATGTTCCTGTGATGACGCTACTAAAATCTTCAACACATTCAACAATACTGACCTCCACTTGCAGGTCACTATAGAGCACCCAAACTCCTCCGGCTCTCTCTCTCTCTCTCTCTCTCTCTCTTTCTCTCTCTCTCTCTCTCTCTCTGTCTCTCTCTCTCACTCCTTGACTTCAAACTCAACATAACCGTAGACGGCTCTATATGTACAGTTCTACAGGGAGTCAGCCTGTAGATGTCTGTTCGTCCACTTTAGATTTGCATCTCACATACATGCAACAAGTGCACTAACACATCCGAGAAAACCTTGCACACTAAAAGCTTCCTACATACCCTCTTCATAAACGGCTATCCCAACTCTATCTTATCTTCACTCAGAAAGAGAAAAAAAACTCCATGCTCTCTCAAATACCTGTTTTCCCCAAGCCCCCTTCTTCAATGATATAATCTTCTCAGCCATCCGTAGAGCTATACACAATGATAAGTTAGATATACAACTTATCCACACGGGCACCACCTTGCGACAGCACCTAACTCGGAAACACTCGCCACACACACTTGATCCTTGCCCCATCCCAGATACAAGCTTATGTTCTGCACCTACGTGCTCTATGACCTACAATGCACCAAATGCAACCGCTTATATATAGGGAATACCACCAGACCTCTGCATCAACGTAATAAAGAACACTTAAACACTAGAACCTCCTCGTGTCACAAGCCTATTATCTTATGCAACAACACACAACGTAACATCCGCGTTAGTATTCTTGCCTCGGTCAGAAAATCTCAGAATTGTTGAAGCACGCCTTATCACCAAACACAAGCCTTCCCTTAATAACAGACTCGAATTGAGTTCTTACTTCATCATTTGACCCCTAATAACAAGAGAACTAATTATAACAACCATAGACATATTATATAAAAAAAAGAATTTGATAAAAAAAAAGAAAGAAAAGAGCCATACACAGTAATATAAGCATAGACTATAAAAATATATAGAAGATGACATTACTTGAAACATTGAAGTGAAAAGTGATGGAATTATAATATGAACGCGTATCTAGACACAGATCAAGAGCAAAGGTTGATAGTACGATACATATAACGAATATACACACATGATATATATATATATATATATATATATATATATATATATATATATATATATATATATGCATTTAAGTTTACATATATGTAGATATCGGAATATATTACTCTTTATGCATTAATAACACCAAACACAATTTCACTAAGGATTTTAACTTAGTCTTCAATTAATAAAGTTACGAGATTATGTCAATGAAGGTCAATTATTCGGGTGGGATGAGATTAAAGTGAAGGAAGGGAGAGATAAAATTAGGAGTGCGCAGGTTTTGGGAGGGATGGGAGTGAAAAATACGGGAAAGAAATTAAATAAACAGAATATTTATATTTAAGAATTCGACTAAAGATCACCTATTAAAAAAAAAACAGATAAATAAATCTAAACAAAATAAAAAAGAGAATATGATAAAAGAGAATAAGAGAATGTAGGCATAAGATGAGATAGAGAGAAAGAGAAGATGAAGTGAGTAAGTAGCAAATACGATGAAACAAACATAAAAAATATCAATATATCAGAACAAAGTAATATATATATATATATATATATATATATATATATATATATATATATATATATAATACTAAAAAGTAGGCCCAGTTTGCTTCATTATACCTAAATATAAATAAATAAAATATAAATAATAAAATATATTTATAAGGAGTTAAAAGCAGAAAAATAAATAAATAATAAAGTTAAGTACAGTTATATCACTTACACCGTAAATTACACAAATTTGGATGCGGGACTATAAAAATAAAAACATAAAAATCTCGGCTGTGTCGCTCGTATTAATAAACAAATGAAGAAATAAACAAAATACATTATCATAATAGGATAATAAGTTTAACCAATAGTATATTTTCTAATTAAAAAATAAAAAAATAAATAATTAAATAAGGAAATAAATAACATCACAAAAAATACAGCATAAAAGTAATCATAATTTTAAAAGATATATATCCCCAATTACGTACACAGATAACTAATCACTTCTGACTGCGATACTAGCCTCTTACTGCGGTTCTGGTCTCTTTTACCACTTTGGATAATACTCTTGTTTTCTTTTTGAAAAGGGGGAGTATTTTCTCCCAAAATTAATTAAAGTCGCATACCACCAACGGACTGTTGATTATTATCCGGTATATAGTAATGATTTCCAAAGTTATAGCAAAACATAGTGAAATAAACCTACCCTGTGACCCTCTAAAAATTAATCAGGTAATTTTTGTAAATGGTCTTCAAATACACGATGTTCATTTTCCTTAACTGTTGGGAAGACGTAAAACATGATTGGGAACGTGAGATTTTAAACGCGAATCTGTTCGAAAAACAAGACACACATAGGAAATTCTGTCGGCAGTCCCCAGGCATTTAACAATAAACTAACCTTGTTTCTCAACGGGTGAGAAAGCAAAGCAGGTGATTGTGCACCTCATAAAACTGCAAGGGCCATATCTCAACCCGACAGAGAAAAGGCCATATCATACTTGGGCATGATTGGTGGCTTTCAAACACTTAAGTGAGTCTAAGAGACTTCTTGAAACTATAATATTACTAACAGGGTAGAATACTTCTCACAATTTACAAGTCGACCCAAAACAAGCCCTTTTTTTACGTGCAATTAGTTAATCTCAGAATTTTACTGAAACTTCAGCTTTGTTCCTAACACATTGTTATGACCCAGTTTCTACTCCCGGATTACAACTGTCTCAAACATAAAACTGTTGTCTTTGTGAACTCCGTTTTCATTTCCAACTCCTGTCCAGACAGAATCGTAAGGTGTGTCAAATGTGATAAACTTAGACATCTTCCTAAGATCTTCAAAATTTCACACGTTCCAATGAAAAAGAATCATGTGCCAAACTACAAAAGATCAAAGTAAAAATAAATGAATTACCCGTGGGCGCTCTTATTGACATTGACAATTCTGCGAACTGTATATATTTAAATGTAATAAAAGTCCTTGCTTGAATAAAATGTCTACGGCTGACGTTTCTTTATGTGTCCGAGTAATTAAGAAACGACTGGTGAGGTGTTAGTAAAAGTACTTCTTTATTTATTAAAAAAAAAAGATTCAGATTTTATTCACACGTGCATATCAGAGCACACGCCACTGGAAGCCGACACAGGAAAACTCAACCTAAATCTTCGATAAGAAAAGAAGCCTACGGCCACGTAGCAATACGTGGCGTAAAAAAACTGCCTGTATTATTTGACGAATATATATATATATATATATATATATATATATATATATATATATATTGCGCGATCGGGTTTCGATCCTGGCTTCAGGTAGTTGCTTGTCTAGCCGCACTGATGAGCTGTGAAAGAGCGAAACAGTACTGTATGTGGATGACTATATATATATATATATATATGGCACGTAAAAAAAAAGAAAAAATGTTTTTCTTTATGAAGATTTGGTAATGAATCGAAATATCTTAATTTTATGTTTAAACAATCAGAACCGTGTTTCTTAAAGGGACTGACATAATTATTACAATAATATTTTTAAAATACCTACAGACACAAGGGTTTCATCCTTTCGAGAATCATCAGTGCAAAATGACACAATTACTACCAGTCGGAAGATTTGAACCCAGCCACAGAGCCATATATATATATATATATATATGTGTGTGTGTGTGTGTGTGTGTGTGTGTGTGTGTGTGTGTGTGTGTGTGTGTGTGTTCTCAAAATAAATGTCCCTGTTGGTATCAAAGTCGCAAATATATTTACCAACTTCTTGAACATATATACACACACACACACACACACACACACACACACATATATATATATATATATATATATATATATATATTTGTTCAAGAAGTTGGTAAATATGTTTGAGACTTTAATACCAACAGGGCAATTTATCTTGAGAACATGCCAATCATTGTCAATGTCCTGCCAAAATTATTCAACCGGTGTTTAAATGATAAAAAGCTTTCATTGTTTAAATGAAAGCTTTCCCTATTCTTTAAAAATTCCGTTGCTCTACTCCTGATGATCGTCTGCAACTCAATACAGATCTATTAGTTTCCGATGCATTATGAGTAAATTGTTTGGATCTGTGATTAATTAAGATGCCACTCAGCAAAAGCAATAAACTAGGGACAAGAAATATGGATTCCTTCCTTCAATAACAACTTTTTATATAATAACTGTAATATTAAATACGGTCAGTTAATCCATTTTATCCTAACAATGTTTGTAGAGCAGCAACTCACGACATTTCAAAGACCTTTGATAGGGTCTGGCAATAAATATCGCTTTATAAACTTGATGGCGATAAATTATCTTGCAAAGGGTTCACTGGGCCCTGTACATAGTCTCTCCTTCACAGCAAGAACTCGTCCAGCTCCAAGAATAATAAAATCCACACCTTTCTCTCCATCTCTTTGTGCCCAAACCCAAATGAACTTTCCATTTTCTGTTTCTTTTCCTCTCTGTAGAACAAGATTCAGCGAATTGCTTTCCAGCTGATTATGACATTGTCGCTTTAAAGTCTAATGTAAACAGATACTTGTTGAGCTATCTTTTGGCAAAATCATCTTCTCTTAAGTGACCTTCTCTCCACTTCACTCATCGTTCCAATGATCTCATGGCGGCAGCAATCATCGTGCAACTAGCAAAATATTTTTATTTTTATTGACGACTGACCAAACGCCTTGATAAACACTGACACATCAGTAACAATAGTTTATTTTTAGGGTTCATATCTAAACTAATTAATCGATCATTATAAATATGAATATATTCTAGGCACTGCGGTGAGTTACATGGGTAAATTTTCTGTAAACTTTAGCATTTATGGGGCGTTCCCCAAAACCAAGTATATATATATATATATATATATATATATATATATATATATATATATATATATGCATAGCTTTCCCACATTAACTAATTATCTGCCCATTATAAATCATGGAATAAATAATCAAAGAAACACGATAAGTACCGTGAGCATATTATCATGTTTTTTAGTTGGTGCGCTCCCCAAACTCACACTATCCAAAAGCATATTTTAAAATAAGCGAGATTTAAAATATCTATCTCCTATTTTATAAAAGTAATTTGTGTGAGAGAGAGAGAGAGAGTCTGTTTTCCTATGAGCTCACAGACGGCTGGGTCGATTTTTTTTATGCAGGTTAAAGAGTATCTTCGATGAACGGGACTTCATACAGACCAGACAACCCTGAAGCAGGATTATTTGCGAGTGGTATGCAGAAGTTTACCTCACATGACAAAGAGATAAAATTACGGTAAAACGATTAAAAATATTTCCTGGGGAATACCTATTTATTGTTTTGCACCCCAAACAAGACATTATCGGCATTTGGATGAAAGGGGCAATTATTTGAGATCGTGTCTAACAAGGGATTGTGAGAAATCGAGCAGCCAGATGTATGTTCACATTACATTTAAACTTCTGCAGGTTAGTATTCCTAGGAAAGCAGGAAACAAGGAAGGAATTTCAAAGTCTAACCGTTCGAGGGAATGAACTATTAGAGTAGAAGGCTTTCTGAAATCTATGGACCTCGACAGTGAATGGATGGGATTTTTCTGCTTGCCGGGTTAGTTGGGAGTACACACGTTGATGGGGCACAAGGGCTATGAGTTCATCAGTGCACATTCCATTAAAGTACCTGTAAAACAGGCATATGGATGCAACGCTACAGCGATGGGACAGAGGTTGGAGCATGGTCTTTAGTGGGAGGCCTATTAGATTTAAGACTCTTTTTTTCGGGCCCTGCCTAAGATTGAAAGGCTAGTGATAAATGCACGTGCCCAGATGTTACAACAATACTTCTCCGTGCATGAGAGAATTGTGGCTTTCTAAATATGTAGCACACTGTTTAATCTCAAAGTAACATTTACATAAGAAAGGTGAACGTTCTTGAATTAAAAAAGAAAGCTGTACTCACTTAAAGGAGACGAGAATCTTTTGTGTGTTATTTTTAATAGTATCATCTTGGAAGGTTGAATATTGCTTCAGGGACCGAATTACAAATTGCCAACTGGAGAAATTAAATGTTCAGTCGTTTCAATGATAAAACGATTAAAAAATAGTTCAATGCATTTTCAAAGAAAATTACTTCAATCTCGTCAGTGTTAATTAGAACATGTTGCCTTGTGGGGACGTTCACACAATCCAATTTGCAATTCGTTGTAGGACATTTGAAATCTCGAATCGTAAAATGTTCTTTAGCTTCTTTCATGGCGAAGCGATAATAAAAAAACTGGGATTTATTTTTTTTTTTTTAGATTTCAGTTTATTTATTTTTTTATTTTTTTATTTTTATTTTATTTATTTATTTATTTATTTTTTTTTTTTTAATTTTTTTTTTAGATTTCAGTTTATTTATTTTTTTATTTTTTTATTTTTATTTTATTTATTTATTTATTTATTTTTTTTTTTTATTTTTTTTTAGATTTCAGTTTATTTATTTTTTTATTTTTTTTATTTTATTTTATTTATTTATTTATTTATTTATTTTTTTTAAATTTTTTTTTTAGATTTCAGTTTATTTATTTTTTTATTTTTTTATTTATTTTATTTATTTAATTATTTATTTAATTTTTTTAATTTATTTTTTTTTTAGATTTCAGTTTATTTTTTTTATTTTTTTTATTTTTTTATTTTTTTTTTTTCGAATGAGTTACTACTTATCAAAGATAAAAATGCTCGAGAATCAAAGATAATCAGGTGGACTGACTGTGAGTTCAGTGATAATAGACACTAATAGAGGATTGAAAATCTCCAGATATGATCAAACTAATAACTAAAATGACAAAACAGGGAGAAGTGTGAAATACGGAGATGCCGAACGTACATGTATATTTTCTAATCTCCGAGATTTTGTCATTTTTTATTAACAAACACACACAGCTACACACACACACACACACACATATATATATATATATATATATATATATATATATAGTACTTGTTTATTGTTATATAAACATGCTCACATCCCGCTGCTACAAATAGCCACTTGTTTAAATCAAACAACAGATATCATCAGGCAGCGACTTGACTATTCAAAAGTTCAATGAATAACGTTATTATTAAGGTTATTCATTGAACTTTTGAATAGTCAAGTCGCTGCCTGATGATATCTGTTGTTTGATTGAAACAAGTGGCTATTTGTAGCAGCGGGATGTGAGCATGTTTATATAACAATAAACAAGTACTTTCAGCTCTTTTTATTGAGCACTATCTAACAACCTCGTTGAATTCATTAGTCCATTACTTTTGAATATAAAAAAAAACCCGAGTATATATATATATATATATATATATATATATATATATATATACATATATATATATATACACACATATATATATATATATATATATATATATATATATATATATATATATATATATGAAATAATATTGGTTTTCCTTTATTCTATTTATCAATATAGCTCTTAACAAATAAACTGCACACGAGAATCTGCTTCGGCAGCCATTTAAGATAATTGCTATCTTCAAAAAATTTGTGTTTGATTCTTGCATTCTTAATATTTTTTACATTTCGTCCGACTCAAGAGATTCTTTTAACACAGTTCTCCACAAAGATAGTCGAACGTATTTCTATTTTCGCGCTCACATCTACTTTAACTGCTATCCACTCCTTCTTCATAAGTTCGATATTTCGCCATAGCCCATCTAGTATTTCGATTTTAACCCTACTATTGTCTATTAGGTACAATCTAAATAATTTATTAGCCTAAATAATAAATGCTCTCTTTAACTAAAGTTTTATTCATCGAACATTCTAAATCTTTTCTTTCATATTCTCGATTAACGCAATATGCGAATAACAGATTGTTATTTCCAGAGAAAAAAACAGTTTTAGGATCAATGCGACGATAACCACTTACCTAATTCGCACTTTAACTATTTCGGTTTTTTTTCTTTCTTGTTTTTTTTACTTTCTTTTTTTTTACATTTATTAAAGCATTTGCTTTCTGTAACAACAAATAATAAATTTTCAGGTCATGCTGCGTACACAAAGCTTTGTCTACATGTTTCTATTTTACTTTATAAACTTCACGATTTGCATGTGATCAATCGAGATCGGTTTGATACGTAGTTCATGGAATAAATGCATAGATGTATTCATATTTTCCAAACTCAAAAATGAAGAACGCTATAAGAGCATTAACATTATCAATAGTATGATCTGCACTAGATTGCTTATGAGATGATCTGTGACAAAATTTTGTTGACATTGGATTTTGAGAGGAGAGAGTTGTAATCAGAAAGGAAGAAAACTCGTGGTAAAGTGTCCCACGAAGAGAATCTCTTGCAAAGAAAATATGTTCATGGAAATTCTGTTTTATGTAAGACACATGGTAAAAGAAAGGCAAGTCTTTTTAACTGTGATAGAAGGAAGAGCTTATGTTGTGAATATCTGAGAAGGGGTCATTGTCTCTCCAGAACATAAGAATAAGAACGTTGTATTTTAAACGAATAATGTACTTTTTTACAAAAATAAAAAGCAAAAATTATTCTATACTTAAAAGACATAAAATAAGGTATGACTTTTGATGGAGGTATATGTGGATTGTTCTCTATTCTACTACGGGTTTGGACTTGGTAATCTGTAAAACCAGAAAATCATTTAATTTGGGGACATCAAATCACAAAAAAGACTTAAATCAGAAAATTATTTAATCTAGGGACATCAAATCACAAAAAAAAAATGCTAAAATTAGAACATTATTTAATTTGGGGACAATAATCTCTTTTAGAAAACTTTAGATTATGCGGACTGCTCATCTTGAATAATATTCTCGCAGCGTTTCAGCCGATTAATCACCGACATTCTTTAACTGCATTTTGTCGAACTATGATATCTTTCTTGAAGTCGGGAATCGAAACGAACCTTTTATGTAATCTACGGCGTTCCGTCAGGCATAATCGCGTAACAGTGTTAAGTACATTTTAATTCCCTTGTAATATTGATTGTATTGAGGATGTAAAATGCAAAATCCAGAAGACTATCATTTAGAACTGATTGTACATCAACAATTTCATCGGTATTTCTATTATTATTTTTATTTATTTCCAACTATTATTATTACTAATAATATATAATGAAATCTTTTAAAATGCGTAACACATGCTTAGTTTCATCTGTGATGTAAGTATGAGCTTGTTAAGAGTTTTCAGCAACTTGTACTTTAAAAATGCTCAAGACTTTCCGGACAACCTAATATAATGAGCATTAAATTAATATCCGTATAAAATATGCGCAAGAATTATTTATTGGTTATGAAAGACAAGTATTAATAAGATAATGAGTCCAACCAAATGAAGGCCAATTGAGTCCCGCTATTATAATTAGTGATGGGATTTCACTCTTATTTCCGCGCCTTTAATCTTGACGTTATTCTAATTTTCTCGCCCTACCAGAGATGTTATTCTTCTGTTAAAAAATAATTATATCATTGCTTCGTCGTTTTTGCAGATATATTGAGTGATTAGTCGCAATTCGAAACATGCAGATCGAGAGCTTCTTGGTGAATCACGAACGAACACTAAAAGGACATTAGCTTTAATTGCTACCTTTTTTTTCTTCTCCGCTTCATTTTTTTTAACTTCAAAAGCAAGTAAGTTTTCACAGGAACGTGTAAACTCACGGTATTTTCGTTCAAAGAAAGCTCGTTTCAATCCCCAAAAGTGACAAGTCTATGTCAACGCGATAAGCCGACCCAAAATTAGAAACTTCCATAAAATGAGGAAATAGCAACCAAAAACGGGACATATTTCTCAAGCCGGCCGCACCTCGAACAAAACTTCAATAGCATACACTCAACTCCCAACCCCACCCTCGTGCCAGTTATCACGCTACACTATCAAATGTGAAGATCGGCAGTGACAACGTCGGAAACGTTATGAAAAGAAAAAAGTGAAATGAGGATAGAAGTTCAAATAAGCCGAACAATACTAACTGTCCATAGTCATTACGAAGGTTTTGAAGCTTGTTTTAGAAGTCGTCTCGAAAGAAAAAATTAAAAAGAAAGGAAAGGTTTCAATAATAAATAAAAAATCATACAAATCGTTAAAGTTTTAAAGAAAATGAAAGAAAACATATGACTGTAAACGAATCCGAACGTAAAACCACAATTCTGAACTAATAAGTAAATAAAATAAGCATTTTTGGTACTCGTAGATATTTTGAATCAGACAAAACCGATATTTCTTCGGCATTTTCCGATTGTTTATGTAAACAGCTTGTAAACACCAAAGCGATTAGCCAACAAAGGCTACAGAAGAGGACAATATATGTATATATATATATATATATATATATATATATATATATATATATATATATATATATATATATATATATATATAAGGAGTAACGATATATTTTTTTCACTTTAGGCATCAGCCTCTTCGATTTTACAAAATAAGATTCATGGATAGTGCAGGTGATGCAATACTAATCGAACATCGAACTCCGATACTTGTGACCTCTAATGAATACAATTAAAGAATATGAATCACAAGAAAAGTTTATGTTTTGAAATAAAAATTAATACGGAACAGGTGTAGTATAGCCTAACTACATTGATCAAGTCGTAATCAAGCGAAAAAAAAGAAAATGCCAAAAAGACATTTCATGAATGGCAATTACATCTAAAGGTTCGGTTTTGTATTTCCCGTCAAAGAAAGACGAAAATTAGTCACCATGAAATAAAACAGCTGCAACTCATCGAAAACAAAATGTTCAGCCAATCAGATTGTCGTCAATAAAATGAATCGATCAGGCACAATCGTATGTTTATACAGACATGGCAATATACATTGGAATAGAATTGTAAGCCAGTATATCGCAACCAAACAAGACAGATATTACCTGGCACAGGTTCGAGGATACGTCCTTGACACAGTCTTCGTTACTTTGGAGTATGACCTTGCATCTATTGAGTCGGGTAGGCCTACGAGGAACATTTTACCAGAACGTTGTTCTCTCGGCCGTCCTTCAGGTGAAGTACTATTGCTTACTGCCTGCGGCGCCCCTTGAGAGGAATGCTGACAAGGCTTCACAGGCAAATTTTAAAAGGTCAGAACGCTCCTTCTTTAAGGGTGCTGGCTTGATTTTCCCCTAATCCAACTTTATGACACAACTTCTTTCGGTAGGAATGAAGTAAATACCTACCTATGCGGGCATTCTAAGTGGAAAGTTGTTAACAATATTACTTTTCATGCTCGCATTTTTTCTATCCAATCCATGATTTTTTTTCAGGTTTTGCTTTGAAATGAAATGCGACAGTACAGCTGAGCGACAGATCGACAGATGTATCATTAACGACAGTTTTTTTTATATCTTGTTACGTAATCATCTCCGCCGTTCCCAACCATCTCTGCGTTCCTTACAGATTCTGAGAATTTATTTTATTATACCTTTTGTTTTACTGAACACAAATAAAAAAAAAAATTTCAAAATATAGGTGAGAAGGTGACTTATCAACTGTAAAAATTGTTTAGAAATTTAGTCACAAAATGAGTGAGCGGTAAAGCTTTAAAGCAGTTCTAGACGAGTAAAACTAACACTTAATTATATCATTGAAACACGGTAGTGTTTGAATGATATAATTAAGTGTTAGATTTTTTTTATTTTTTTAATTTTTAAATCATTATTTTATATTGGGTAAAATAATAAATGCGAAATCTGCATTAATCAAAATATCATATTTAAGCGTATATTACGACCGGGCAATGCCGGGCGTTTTGCTAGTATATATATATAATATATATATATATATATATATATATATATATATATATATGCATGTATGTATATATATGTATATGCATATATATATAAATTATATATATTATATATATATTATATATAATATATATATATAAATTATATATATATATTATATATATTATATATACTATATATATATTATATATTATATATTCATATATATATTATATATATATTATATATTCATATATATTATATATATATTATATATTCATATATATATTATATATATATATTATATATTCTTATATATTATATATATATTATATATGCATATATATATTATATATATAATATATTTATATATATATATATTATATATATTATATATTTATATATATTATATATATTATATATTTACATATATATATTATATATATTATATATTTATATATATATTATATATATTATATATTTATATATATATTATATATATTATATATTTATATATATATTATATATATTATATATTTATATATATATATATTATATATATTATATATTTATATATATATTATATATATTATATATTTATATATATATATATATTATATTATATATTTATATATATATATATTATATAATGAATATATATATATATTAATTATATATATATATTCATATATATATATATTCATATATATATTCATATATATATATATATATTCATATATATATTATATTTTGTGTACAGAAAGTTGTTAGATGAGACAAATCATTGGTACCGTCGGTTTCAAGCCCGATAATAAAGACCGTTTAAGGTATCCTTATCAAGCTCTCTTCAGCCAATATTCGTCTCTAGATAGTCATTGTTATTTCGCATAGCCACATACGGTAAAGCGCTGACTGTTCGCTAGGTGGTCGATTTTCAATCCTGTCTGTGAATAGCACACACACACACACACACACACACACACACACACACACATATATATATTTAGATCATATATATATATTTATATCATATATATATATATATATATTTAGATCATATATATGTCATATATACATCATATATATATATATCATGTATATATATGTATATATATATATATATATATATATATATATATATATATATATATATATATATATATATATGTGCAAATACTTAAAGTTTACGCATAAAATTATACTTTCGTATATTATGATATACTATATATAATACTAGCGGGGGTACCCGGCGTTGCCCGAGTGTTTGTTTCCGGGACGGGGGGGGAGTTTTAAAAAATGTTATGGTAGGTAAGTAGGAAAGATCCAACCCGGAGTCATGAGTAAAAGTAGGAAAATAAAGTGTGAAAAAAAACAAAAACATCTGCGACGTTAACAGTTCGGCCACCAAGAAAAGTACATTCCAGTTGTTTAGGAAAAAAAAAAACGACTACGGTAGGTCGGCGCGAACGTGAAAATATAATGTGAATTGTTCAGCACGCTAACCACTACGCCACAGAGCACTGCAGCTTAGTTTAGTGATTTTAAATAACTTCACATGAAAGAACTACGAAGCCAAACCGGTGTTCTCTTCTCAACTGTTCCTTGTGAACGATCCCCAAACGGTGTTAAGTGGTGGCAGGGAGAGGAGGAATTTATAAGAGAGAAAATATTTTACCACTTCCATTGATCTTAACCGATTTTGGCCATGACTTCTCAGCAGAAAAAGTATAGAAATCTAAGATTATCGAGGAATTTGAAAAATAATAAGCCTATAACACACCTCAGATATTGTTCTGCCGTTTGTGCATATTATATTTGCATGAAATATCTTGATTTTTAATCCTATTAAGGTCAAAATCCGACGGGAAAAAATGAGTTCATTTTATTTATATAGAAGATAGAAGATAGAAGAGATATCATATATATATATTTATATCATATATATATGTATCATAGCTATATATTATTTATATATGATATATATATATGTATATATATCATATATATATCATATATATGTATCATATCATGTATCTATATACCATATATATATATCATATCTATATATATATATGCATGTATATATATGTATATATATATGAAGAGATAAATAGATAGATGTATAGATAGATAGATGTTGTAATTCAGAACCATTGTTATTATTCTCCCCATAGAATTTTATATATATGATATGAATAACATCAAAATATGATATGTTTGAAGTTTTAGATAAGTTTTAAAAGAGGGTTCAGTCCATATAACTTCATTAGTGCAGAGAACTTTTAGGCGTTCGGGATCACATTTGTTGTGTCCCCCCCACCCCGAAAATTTCATACGGTCTTTAATATTCTTTAAATTTCAAAAAGTAGGATATATTTTAAGTTAAGTTTTAAGTTGTGCTTGAAGTTTGCAGGAGGTTATGCTCACAAATTTCTAGGTGCATCCTTAGGTCTTCTAGAATACTTCCATTGTCTTCCTCAGTAGATTTTACATAAGAATACATTTTTAGATTTTATGTTGATCCTCTAACCTTTATTTTTATAGCGAACACTCAAACATTATATATATATATATATATATATATATATATATATACATATATATATATATATATATATATATATACGCACAGACATTTCATTTATATGTGTGTGTGTATTTTTGTTCTGCAAGATCTACAGATGATGTGCTGACACCCACATGATCCAGGATCTGTGAATCTATTGACGATGGCTTCCAACTCTCTTACTTACTCAACTCTCTTATTAACTGCCTCCCAAAATACATTATTCGTCAAATCTATATAGACGATAGTATCATTTATGGTAACCATTCACAGGATGACAAAGATCAAGTTCTTTCTGATTCTCTTTCATCCGATCTAGAGTGTGCAGTACATTGGGGTATAATTAATAAGTTAAATTCGATGGATTCAAAACGAAACATCTATCTTTTCACCACCAACACTGCCGTCCTTATTTTGCTCCAGTTGAAATGAACGACTCTCGCTTTGAAGAAGCACTCTGTTTTGATAAACTTCTAGGACTGACCTTTGTCTTTGACTTGAAATAGAATACCTACATCAGATCTATAGCTAAAATCGATTGAAAAATGGTGGGATCGTCCTACCGCTTCAGAAATTATTCTCGACACCATCCTCTGCCTGCACAGAAGTCAAATACGTCATAAAATGAAGTACTATTGCAATAAGGCAGGTTGATTTGCAACTTTTTTCAGAAAATCAACATGGCACTGGTGATGATAGTTGGGATTTGATGTGATAAGAACATATACCAAAAATTAGATTCCTATCATCAACAGAAAATTGAGCATTTAATTTTAAAAAATCGTGTAGAAAAATGCTGAAAAATCCTTCATTTTCATAGCATTTTCACAACACTGACTTTTAAATGTCACTATTTTTAGAAAAAATTCAATTAAAATTTATATATTTATATGAAATGCATTGAAAGAAAAATAAATACATGAATTATAATTTTAATTATGAATCACAACTAGCAAAATATCTCAACTTTTACTGCATTTACAAAAATTGTAAAAACAAGCTAATTAGCAACTAAGTCTTTTAAATTTAACATTTCAAAAAGATATGTGGAGATGTATTACACAATATAACAACTTGATACAAGTTCCAAAACCATGTATTTTAATCTTTTTATCAAACGCAATAATATAAACTTATAATAGAACTAAATTGTTCTGTATAATTTCCTTTAGAGGAAAATGAAGGTCTAATTTGCTGGCACGATGACTTTGTAATAATGTGTCTATGTCTTGCTTCCTGTCCATATACAACTTTTTGAGAAACATCAATCAAATTTGACCAGTGTGTGGCTGCAAAATTGATAGCAGTAATCTTTTTAAGTTTTTTTTTTTTTGAGGTGTTCACTATTTCTAGAAAAAATAACACAAAAAAACAATTATTTGAAAACACTTATTTTTTATATTTTTGCGATGTAATATGAATAAAACTAACTTGGGTAAATTAAGAAAACTAATAAAATTTAATGGATAAATATTTATTTACCTAATGGACAAAATAGTTTGAATGCCCTCTTCTCTCACATCCAATTCATCTGAGTTTATCATCGATATTATATTTTCCGGAAGTAGTGTAAAAGCACTATATTTTGAACAGTTTAAAACAGTAATTTGGATTTCAGTTAACTGTTTTGTTCTCTGAATCATATTAAAATATATTGTTGTTGGTTAAAAAAAACATGTCGGTTTCGATCTCAAACGAACTAACTGCACACACTTGGATAATAAATTTAACCAAAATGTTTAATTTATCATAGTGTTTGAGGATAGATAACTCTAGTCCATAAACACATTAATCTTGTGGCTTATGTTAGCCATTTTCCTTTATTCAAGGGCCCAATTTTCTAAGCTAACTTCTCCACAAGAAATGCCAACAGCATACTCAAAAAGTAGCCTCTGGTCTTCACACTTAAATTATTTGTTTTTTCTGCTATCAGATAATGATGATCGGGAGGGTCACTAATTTTTTAGAATTCTACTTGAGGCAAATCTTGATAATTATTGATACAAAGTTTTCCCAAATGACCAGTAAATGTTGTTAGGCTTGTTGTTGTTCCATCAATTAATGTAAAAATTGCTGTAAATGGGTTCTTCTAGTGGAACCTGAAAATTGAAAATTTTGCATGTTTAATAATAGAGCCAGATTACATAATAAATGCCAATACATTATTTTATTTTCCACAAAAAAGGAACATAATTGCAGATCTATAGAATTAATTTTATCTCCTTGTTAGGAGGACAAGTGCAGATTATGTGCCTTGTTTGACAATTTTCTGTCTTGCACTTTACTGCAAAGTCATCACTTCTCAAGACAGAAGGTTTACAGCTACACGAAAATATATCAAACAGTCTGTCTAGCTGTTCCTTCATTCTTTTTACTTTGATTGCTGCAAGAAATTTTCTGTCAATCTGTTTGGTCCTCTTATAGCAAAATATATTGACCTTCTGTCCTATATAATATTACTTAACAAGGGCAATTGTGGATTGACTGCTTGCCGAATACTAATTATTTCCTTGGCAATTAACTTAGAAATCTCACTATTTTTTAAGTGGGGATAACTTTTCGAGGAACTAACTAAACTAGATGACTTGTCGTGAAGTTGGAGGTGCTGTTTCATCCAAACGACAAGGTGGACCAGCAAATTTTGTGAACCACGAATTAAAACTGAATGTCGTGCTTTTACTGACATTCTAATCTGAAAAGTAAAATAAATAAATGGATTATAACTGAAGGAAACTGTAT
This sequence comes from Euprymna scolopes, assembly GCF_053919585.1. Classification (NCBI taxonomy): domain Eukaryota; kingdom Metazoa; phylum Mollusca; class Cephalopoda; order Sepiida; family Sepiolidae; genus Euprymna; species Euprymna scolopes. Next base: position 54,242,201 of record NC_136505.1, read on the forward strand.
TAGGCTATCTATGGAACGTATTACCGTGGGTTTGCTTTCCGACTGGCTATAATACTGTCGTATTCCAATCCTATGTGAATAAATTCCTACTGGGATGTCCTCATAGATATTCCAGCCCTACCAAAGTTCCACTATGATCTTGTTTCACTATATACTCAACGCTTAATCCTTGTCCTAGAGTGGCTTCGGAGCCTTAATAAGTGGTAGCCTCAAATGTGAAAAGAAGACAAAGTTTTGTATATATAAAAATAAAAGTAGGAAGAAGGAAATTATCACGACGATGTCTGGTAGAAAAACATCACTCCGCAAGCTCTCTGTGGGGGCTCATAAGACGAGCAATTTATTGCAAATCAAAGCTTACTAAATATATATGGAACAATAGGATCTATTTCCTCTATTCCCATTCGTTTATCCGTGCATTCTTCGCAACGTCAGCGCATATCCATTTGCGCATACATAATCGTGATCTTCTGAATAGGCGAGGGCAAGTCACATTAAAAAATGTTTAAATATCAGACGAGCGGCCGCATTATGAATATTTATATAACATCATCCGTGTTTCAATGAATGGAATAAAAAAGGATGATGTTCTGGAAATAAGGCGTGGAGCCGTTGTTTAAATAACAGTCTGAAAAATAGAAACACAACAAATATTTTAAAAGAGTTTTTTTTTTTTTACGAGCAAATGTTGAAACTATCGATATGTGTTAAGGTCAACTCTGAAATTTGTGATCTGAGTAATAATTTGTTATTATTATTTAAAAATTTGTTGTTTATGTATTTTAAATAAAAGTGGACCAAAAACGTATATGAGACAATTCGTTCTACAATCCATTTCATCTTAAAGTTTCTTTTATAGTACCTGCAATTTCATAATATTTTTGGCTTTTACAAGTTGTGGTAATATTCCTTTATTTCCAGATTGTCCCTTACTTTATTAAAATTTTACCATAGTTATCATTTCACATGTAACTGTTAACATCAACAAGTATATATATTAAGAAGAGCGTTCCAAAAGTAAAGCCTCCTATTTTTTTAACTCAAAAGTTAAAGACGGGGGTAGTACTATTAAAACGAACGACCTTTTGTTCTCCAGAATGTATTTTTTGTTTCTGTATAGGCACGGCTATTTTCAATGCACTATTTCCAGCGATGAAAAATGATTGTATGGGTGTCCGAAGAGCACTTTCTCATGCGAGAGTCGTTCCAAAATAAATTCCTCGTTTTTTACACAAAAGTTGAAGAGCTACTAAGAAAGGAAGTTGAATCATTAAAACGAGTGGACTTCTGTGCTCCAGAATTTATTTTTCGGCAGAGCCATCACCGTCCTCAATGCATTTTTTCCAGAAATTCAATGACACATATTTGCTTCTGACGCACTTCCATGACAAAGATTACTTTCTCAGAGTCTCACACCATCAATATCTGCACCAGACAGACAATACTTAGAGTTCATGAATGCATAAGTTCCATCATCATAACAATGCAATTTTTTTTTTAATATCCTCTGATATATTCGAGCGGAATAAAAACTGAGGCATCACTTTGAAACGCCCCTCCTAGCAGGAGTATAATTAGTTGATTAAGGTATACGCTTTAATAAACTAAATGAATTTTTTTACCTCGGAGTCACCACTTATCAAGGCCGATAGGCCACTCAAGGATAAGGGTTAATGAGTATACAGTATTCAAAAGGACAATATAGTAATCGATAGTAATGGAAGTTCGGTAAATTTGTTAACTTAAGTGGAACAGCTCATCAGAAACTTGTTCACGTTGGACTTGAAGACAACCATATTATAGACGGCTCGAAAGCAGGAAAACGGAAGACAATTCCACAGGCGTGCAGTTCTAAGAAAGAAGCTTTGATCATGGAATCTATGTTTAGGTATAGACACAGATAAAGAGTGGGGGGGGGAATTATTGATAGTGTTTTCAGCTAGACGAGTGTTTCTTGTGAAAGTTTGGCGAGGGGGGACCATAGCTTGAAGCTCAGTCGAACACTTTCCATGAAAATAACGATAAAGCAGAGACAAACTCGTAACATCTCTTCTGTGAGATAGACGTTGAATCATCAATAACCTGAAAGCATATGGTTCGACAAAACGATTAATTCTGCCAAACTTTGAGACAAACGTTGCTAGAAAGTCTATATTACGCCTATACTAGAATTTAAAAATATATGTTGGTTTTTTTAACAGAGTGTATTTGAAAAGATCAAATCACAAACCATCTGTCGATATTAGCTAAAACGGTATACAGTAGTATTGAGAAAAAAAGTTCAGGCGACATTGCTTAAAAAGTATATCTTGCCCTACTTCTTTGTTGAGCGCTCTTGGATTAACCTCATTAAAACTTCATTGATTGCTTCACCTCTGGAAAATATTTACATGCAACTATATATCTATACATCTATCATTTTCTGCCAATATCTATATATCTATCAATATCTGTCAATTTTCGCTCTTCAGACTCGAAATTTGACACAAGGGGTATCGAGATTTGGGAAAAACTTTTTAATCGGTTTTCGGAAAGAAATTTGGCTGTTAAGGGGTCAAAGTTCAACGATTTGACTGTTGAGAACTCTACCAAACTCCTCCGCCAATTTTGGGTCTAAGCACTTGAAATTTAAGATATAGGTTACTTGAATATGTATCTAACTTTATAATTTGATTTGAGCCCCCAAAAAATAAATGTTAAGGGGTCAAAGTTTAAAAAAACAATTGACATCTGCAGTCTCTATGTAATTACTTAGCCAATATTTGGTCTAAACATTTGAAAATTTACATAAAGTGTATTCAGACGTAGTGCAAGCTTTTTAATCGCTTTTATGCTGAAAATTTAGCTACCATGAGATAAAAGTTCAAAAAATGTTACATTTGCAGTCTCTAGCAAAATATTAAGTTAAGTTTTGGTCTAAACATTTTAAATTTTACATAAAGGGTATTCAGACATGCAGCAAGCTTTTTAGTCAGTTTTTGGGCGAATGTTTCGCTGCAGAGTTGGTCAAAGTTGAAAGAATTGAACTTTGCAGATTCTACTAAACTCCTCCGCCAATTTTGGGTCTAAACACTTGAAAATTTAGATGTAGATTACTTGGACATGGGTCAAACATTTTAACTTGATTTGAGTCCAAAACAATAAATGTTAATGGGTCAAAATTGGGGTCAAATTAAAAAAAAAAAATTGATCTCTGCGGTTCTTACCAACTTTCTCTATGGTGGTTAAGAAAGCCTATTACATTTTTAATATATACATATGCACATTTATGTGCATATGTATATATTAGTTATGAACAGTACATAGGGCCTGAGCAAAACCGAGCTGAACTGCTAGTATATATATATATATATATATATATATATATATATATATATATATATGTGTGTGTGTGTGTGTGTGTGTGTGTGTGTACTAGCAGTTCAGCTTGGCTTTCTAAAATTCCAGGTTTTTAGGCCTAAAATTGTCGGAAGAGTTTGGTAGAGTCTGCAAAGTTCATCTCTGTAAACTTTGACCTCTTGGCAGCCGAATTTTCACTAAGAAACTGATTAAAATGCTTGCTGCATATCTGAATACTCTTCATGTATAATTTCAAAGGTTTAGACCCAAAATTGACTTAATATTTTGCTAGAGATCGCAATGCTCAAATCTTTTGAACTTTGACCCTTTGGCGGCCAACTTCTCGGCCAAAAACCGATTAAAAAGCTTGCCCTATGTCTGATTACTCTTTATGTAAAATTTCAAATGTTTAGACCAAAAATTGACTAAGTAATTACATAGAGACCGCAGACGTCAATTTTTTTAAAACTTGGACCCCAATTATGACTCTTAACATTTATTGTTTTGGGCTCAAATCAAATTATAAAGTCAAAGGCCAAATCGTTGAACTTTGACCCCTTAGCAGCAAAATTTCTGGCCGAAACCCGATTAAAAAGATTTTCCCAAATCTCAATACCCCTTATGTCAAATTTCGAGTCTGTGGACCAAAAATTGATAGTGACAGAGTTATTTAGTAGGGAAATGGACACAGACGGACACACATGCAGGCGCTTTCACTTTTATAGATATATAGATATATATGAAATAAGAATTACAATTAAATTACAAAGATAATCCAAAATAGCAAACTTAAAATATATTATAAATATTAAAGACTTAATATTTATAAAACAATCCTAACCGTATGTAAAAGCTCAATAAAATCAAATAGGAAATAAAGCTTATAATAAGAACAAAGAATTAATAAAGCATGTTAAAACGCTTTAAGAAGAGAGACAAATCAAGTGGGTTGTCCTTAATCCGCGGAGTTTCGAAATGTATATATCTATATATATATATATATATATATATATATATATAGAGAGAGAGAGAGAGAGAGAGAGAGAGAAAGAAAGAGAGAGAGAGGGGTAGAAAGAGAGAAAAAGAGAGAGAGAGGGGTAGAAAGAGAGAGAAAGATTTAGTTTTACATTAAGAAAGAGAGTTAGAGACTTATCGAGAGATATTAATGAATTGGAGAGAGTATGAGTTATATAGAGTTAGAAGTAGGGGGAGGAAGAAAAAGTGAGAACGAAGGAGATCGTAGCAAGAGTTAAATAGAGACACATGAAAATAGAAAGACTACGCTTTTAATCGAAAGAGACAAGTAGATTAAACTATGTAAAAAAAAAAGTTGACTTGTTTTGAAACAAGTTGCTTTGTGCCAGTTCTTAAGATGAAAGTATTAGAAGGGGTCAAACGTTTATTTGATTTCCATCGAGAGACAACATTTTCTTCATTTTTTTCATTGAAATTATTATCTAAGCTTGTGAAACTCAGTGTCATAAATGCTGCACCTTCACAATTATAACTGAAGTCGTTTAATAAAGAAAATTATCGCAAAATAGTTTTCTTTTAATTTAGAAATATTAAATAGTTTGGTTCTATTCAGAAATGCAGATAAAAACGTGCATATAGTTTTCAAAAACACAATGAAAGAACGTAGCCTGATATATAAATATGTTCTTTATTTCGATATAACGAAAATTAAAATTAGTGGTTCAATTCTGTCTATGCAACAGCAACAACCCAAATGCACATAAATTGCAATAGTTCAAACTTGATAAATATTCAAACACGTTTTGTCCCGAGATTTGACATCTCTTTTTGTCAACACTTTTTTGGTAATATTAAAATTCCTGAGCAGTTACGAATTTTTATCAGCGTAACAAGTGATTATAAGCTACCTACAGGGTGGAACTATAAATTTGTCGCTCTAAAGAAAACAACATTTCAGCTTTATTTTTAAAATTTTATGGAATAAAAATCAATTCAGGTAATTTGATTAATAAAACTATGACCTCTTAAAACTTATTGTTTTATGCTCAAATCAAATTATAAAGTTAGATCCATATCTAGTCAATGTACTCGCCTTCAGTCCCAATCGCCGCCTCGATACGAGTCTGGAACTGAGAGCATGCTTTCTACAAGCATCAGAAATAACTTGAGTCTCTTTGGAACTGTGGGCCGGCACCGACTCCTGCTGCCACAGACAGGGTCTGTGTTATATCCCGTTTTGACGGTATATAATAACATGACAATATACGCCGAGTGGAATGCGTAACAAAAAGGTTTATTCGTACTTCGAATAATACACAATACAAAATGGCTGCTCGCCTTGAAGTTGATATACGCGTAAATGAAGGTAAAGGAAAAAGGTAACTTAACGTGTGTGAGCGGAACGCTCGTCCTGGAAGCTTGGTTAATCCTGACTACACTTGGAGAGTGTAAGACGCGAGACGGTCGGGCTAGTGCGTACCACTTGACTGACACCAAGACAATACCAGACGCTCTTTTATACACCGTTTCGTATCCGGTGCTATCCGTAATTATGTCCCTTATAACACCTCCCCCTGAAGCTGAAATCTTCCCGATTTTAGCTTTAATATCGCTTCCGTTTAGGATCAGGACTTCAACGCCTGACGACTTTCCTTTTACGTGTGCTCTTCCTTTTGGTCAGAGTTTCCTTTGGTAAAGAATTCTGTTCAGCCCGTGCGGTATGTTCAGGGGATACATTCATGGGTCCATGTATACCCACCGGTTTTGGAATGTCAAATGTGTCGAACAGCGTTTCCATTGGGATTTCCTCTGTATTTTCCGAAATTCTGGAACGGATTTGATTAACATGTCTTTTACAGACAAAACTGGGACCTTGAATAGTATAGACCATGTTCCCAATTCTTTTCTTAACAATACCGTCTACCCAATGATTTTTTCCATTCTGAAAATTTTTAAAATAAACTTTATCTCCTGGGGAATAGCACTTTACCTTAAAGTTTTCTTTTCTGGTAACTTTCTTTTTATCCGGTAGAAGTCTATCGAAAATGGATCTAATTTTTCTGGCGAACATAAGTTCTGCAGGGGATGAATTTACATCATTGTTTGGATTTGGGGTTACTCTGTAGATCTCTAGAAATGTTTGTATTGTCCGCTCATCTGTGTCAATGTTCATGTTTTCCCTTAATGCCCGCTTAAACGTGTCTACAAATTTTTCTGCCAGCCCATTCGATCTAGGATGGTAAATAGGCGTCGTGATGTGCTGTATATCCAGTGAGTTGCAGAATTCTCTAAATTTGTAACCTGTGAATGCTGTACCATTGTCACTCACTATGGTCTTTGGTACACCAAACCGGCTGAAAATTTCGTCAAGTGCACTTACAGTATTCCTTGCTGTTGGATGTCTGATCTTGAATATCTCTGGCCATTTGGAGAAAGAGTCCACTACAATTAAGTAAAAAAAACCTTTTAGGGGTCCGGCATAATCAATATGCAGTCGTGACCAGGGCAAGTCCGTCTTCGGCCATGGGGTCGTTTTTACAGGCGGATCTCGGGCTGCTAACTGACATCCTTTGCACGCTTTGACACAGTTTTCCACCCCTTTATCCATACCAGGCCAATACACGTAACCTCTAATTAGGGATTTCATCCTTGAAATGCCAGGATGACCTGTGTGAAATTCGTTTAGCATTCTTTTTCGTAATACCTGTGGAATTACGATTCTATCGGCATACATAAGCACATCTTCGCAAATGGAAAAAGGTGTAATTTCTCTTGCCATCTTATTTCTTTCCGTCCGTCCTACTTGATTTTTCATTTTCTTTATAAAAACTTCTTTTGCAGCTTCTCTTTTAATCTCTTCTAGAGTTACCGGGAGTTCACGGATCATACTGCACATTGAATTTGAGCATTCGCTTTCATCTTTAAGAGCTGCAATTACCGTCTCTTCGAAACTTTCATTTCTTTTTGGAATCAACCTTGACAGTGCATCCGCGTGTCCTAACTTTTTTGATGACACATGCTCCATCTTAAACTGATAGTTTAAGAGAGTTACAGCCCATCGCTGTAGTCGATTTGCAGTATGCGTAGGGATGCTCTTCTTCGATCCAAATATCGTGATTAGTGGTTTATGATCCGTCTGTAATATGAAGTTTCGTCCATGGAGAAAACGGTTAAACTTTTTGACACCAAATATTATTGAGAGAGCCTCCTTTTCAATCTGGCTGTAGTTTTTCTCAGCTGCAATCAAAGTTGTTGACGCGTGAGAGATTGCTTTTGTTGTTCCATCCTCATACTTGTGGAGTAATGCAGCACCAACTCCGTAATCACTGGCGTCCGTTGCTAGTACAATCTCTTTCTCTGGATCGAAATGTGCTAATGCCAGATCTGATAGTAAACATTTCTTAATTTTCTGGAAAGCAGATTCACATTCCTTTGTCCAATTCCATCTACTGCCTTTTTTTAGTAGCTCGTTAAGAGGAGCTCTCAAATTATGTACATTAGGGATGTATATCGCATAGTATTGTACCAATCCCAGAAATAACTGTAGTTTTGATACTGAGTCTGGGGCAGGCATCTTATCAATTGCTTCGGTCCGTTGTGGATCTAGCCTTCGTCCATCTTCGTCAATTATTTGACCCAGGTATTTGATCCTTTTCATGAAGAAATCACATTTCTCCGGACTCAATCTGAAACCAAACCCCTCTATTCTCTTAAGTACTTCTCTCACGTGCTTCTTGTGCTCTTGCAAATTACTGCTCTTTATCAAGATATCGTCAAGGTATGCCATCGCAAATTCCAACCCTGCGAGCATCGTATCCATTATCTGTTGAAACAAAGCAGGGGCGACCTTTAAGCCAAAAGGAAGCCTCTTTAGCTTGAAGATACCCTTGTGCGTATTAATGCACAGGTACTTTGAACATTCATCATTGACCTTGATTTGCAAGTACGCGTCTGAGAGGTCTATCTTGGAAAAAATTTTTCCTCCGTTTAGTTTTGAGAATAGATCTTCTGCCGACGGAAGGGGATAATTGTGGTCCTTTAAACAGTCATTAAGGCCTGTTGAAAAGTCCGCACAGACCCTGATTTTGTTATTTTTTTTTTCTTCACATATACCGTCGGGCTGGCCCAATCCGTATGGTCAACTTTTTCAATAACCTCTAACTGTTAACGAGCATCTCTCCCCCCCTCTCTGGCTTTCTCACTCTTTCTGTTTTCTCTCTCTGTGTCTCTATAAGAGAATAGAGAAGGAGAGAGGGAGAGAGAGAGAGAGAGAGAGAGAGAGAGAGGTGAGTAAACGTGGAGGTAGACACGTTTACCAGAACCAAAGGTCAGCTGACCAAATTACGTATGTGTGACGTGGTTGGCTGGATCTGTGAGATTTGATTTGAGCTTTGAAGAAGACGGACGTTTTTCCGTGGTCTCCCCCTTTTAACTGGGGAGGGGGGAGACTAACGCTGACGTGTGTGAAGAAGAGCCCACACAAGCGATTTCACTTCAACTTCTGCAGAACCTCTGGGGAAAGTGAAATAAAAAAAACTATAAAACCATTTCATCGTCTTGGAGTGATAAATCTTCGTCAAATAGGTATCAAGTCTCCCTCCAGGATGAGAAATTTCCAGATTGTTCGTTTTGAAGAAGCAGGGGTAGGTTCAGAAATTACATGTCACACACACGATTCCCTTTATGATAATCAAACACACAACCATTTATATTAGAGACAATCATACGCACACGGAATCTTTGATGTTATACAGTGTATACACCCAAACGTAAAAAGTGCCCCTAAATGAAGAACTCTATATAACATATTCAAATGTAACGAAAGCTCAATTTGGTACCCCTCAAGGATAACCTCGATGATAACGAATATATAACATATTCAATTTGGTGCTCGTCGACCAGTCGCATCACCGATGCGATAATCGAACCTGTGTTTAAGAAAATACAACGTGGAAGCATGGAGATTTAGTGTCAAGAAAAAAGAAATAGACTAAAAAAAAAGGACAAGAAAAACAATAAAATGTATGGAAAAAAAAAGAAAAAGAAAGAACAGTAAAAAAAATACAAATCAACACACACACAACGTAGGGTCCATTAAAACACTAGGCGAATTAGAAAAATAATTAAGAAAAAAAAAGAAAGAAAAAAAGAAAAGCAATACACACGTACAACCTTTTCACGAAGAAAGAAAAGGAAGACATACAGACACACAGATGTAAAACTTTATATATAGAAAATAGTTAAAAAAAGAATGTTTATCGTATTGGGAATTAGCTCGTTATGAACGAAGAAAAATATCACTTAATGTCAAAATTAGAAGGGAAAAACAAAGAATGGCCTTATTTTGTAAATTTTTAACAACAGCCAGTGAGAAAACCAAAAAGAAAAAAAAGAAATAGAACATATGACTGTAATGATAAACACGTCAATCACAAATATGTGTTATGAATATTTTGTGTCATTTTAAAACTGTGAACTAAGCGTAACTTTTAAGGAAAAACAATATGTACTTTTGATGAAAAACAAGTGATAGGTTCTGAAATGTGATTTTTTTTTCTTTTTTTTTTCACTAATTGTACGATTTTATTTCTTAGGAATTTTTTTTTTCTGACATGGACAATTTTAGTTCCATCGAGTGTTCTGAGACTTTATAAGTGAGTCTTTTTATTTTATTTTAGAAACGACTGTATTTTAATTGTAAATGTCTAGGTATTTTTTGTAAACGACTGTGATTTTTCTTAAATTTTGAATTCTGTGGAATGGTAAAAGATGATGCACTATGCATCCGACCTAGTTGATGACGTGGTCAAATGGGTTTCCACAAATCTGTGTTTTGTTATTTGGAATTCTGTTGTTAGTGAGATGGGAGTTTGTGATTGCTTATAGGATATTTTTGTATTTTTTAATTTATTATTTTTATGTAATTGATGTGTTGTCAAACGGTATTGGCAGAATTTTCTTGTTCTTTGACATGTATTTTTTTTTCGCAGAATGGTGAGGTGAAATCTTTGCTTGTGGGGTCTATTGAAAGAATGATTAATAAAAGAAAGAACGTGTTAATTAATTAATTAATTAATAATCATAATAGTAATAATAAAATAGGGAAAAGAGAAAGAAATAAGATTTAAACAGTGTAATAAATGATTTTAAAAAAAAAGTTTCGGAAGAGTCAAAAGTTCAGTCGGTATTAATTTCAATTTTCGAAAAGTAGAATAAATGTTCTATTCAACATGAGTGACGTTTTGACCACATAAGTAAGGTAGAAAAAAAGGATAAATATAGGGTTAAATAAACTATATGAAGAAATGAAAGAAAAAAGTGGGGCGTGAATGGAATTTAATTTCTGTGGCAAGCATGTTAGAATTTTGGAGAGGTGTTGAATTACATGGGTAGTTATTAATTTCATTATTCTCGGGAAATGATTCGAATTTTATTTTTTTATCGTGATTTCTGTTGATTTCGAGTAGAATCAATATGGAGCAAGTTTGAGTACTTCATGTGTGGAAATCCGATGTTTTCCGTGAAGCTATGTGTCTTCAAGGCAGGTTGCGCTTACCGACTTTGGAAAAAAAAAAGTTTTTTCTGACATAGCAGTAAACGGAATGTATTCTGTCCAGCGTGAGCGGATCTAGTTGTAATCAACTTCAGAGAGCAAATGAAATGCCCTCTGACATGGCGTAAGGGGCAGAGGGGGTGCAATGGCTGACGTGGCCATTATGTTACGAATCGCTCAAGAGAAGATGAATGAAATATGTATGCAAGTACTTAGGAAAATAGAAGGCTACCCACCATATGGAATGTTAAGAGGTTTTTTGTTCCCAACAAAATACTAGTAAAAAGAGTAGGCTTGTGATGAATAGGATAAGGCTTGGGATGAAAAATTTTTTTAAAGTGTAAAAAAAAAAAAAAAACCATGCTGGGTGAATTTAATTGGTATTATTAAATTAAATTATTTTGGAATAGATTTGGTTGGTTTAGTTATATTTTAGGGACGTTGAGCGCGTGGTTGCATTTTTTCATGAGAATTACAAGGCGATTAGGCTGTAGAAACCAGTTTTTTCTGTTGTTTTATTTTTTTTATAAGCCACGGTATTGTCACAAATTAGAAAATTTGGTAGGGGAAATACTATTTTAGAGTAATGAGTACCCTGTTAAAACAATACTAGTGGTTCCAGTGAGTTGGAAGATGCCACGTAGGCCCAAGCAACGGCAATAAGTCTTGTCCAACAAAAGTCTGGCGTGCGAGGTCGCGATAATTCCTCAGGGTACGGAGCGACTGGACAGTCGGTACCAAGCCTAATCACGGGGAGATAGAAGAAAGGGAAAGATGCAGATTACGTAAGGGACAAGATAGAGCCTTATTATTTTTTTATTTTTTTAGAGGAATGTGTGAGGGATATCTGGGTTGGAATCTTGGGACTTGCTGGGAATGCGGAAAAATCACAAAGGGAAAGCTACTTAGTTAGAAATCGATGCGCAAGTACGCTTTGGCGCATTAGTTAGGGAGTGATGATTCCGTATCTTGTCGGGTTCCAGGAACTCAAACAGGCTCCGAGTGAATCAGTGTGAAGGCGTATCTTGGCTTAGACCAACCAAGGGAGTTAGTAGAAGAGCTTTGTGAAGTCCCGAAGTAGTAGATAGAATAGAACAAAGCTCCAGTAATAGGACCACTCAGAGAAAGACGTCAGGGCATTACAGTAAAGAAAAAAAACTGGGACTTAGGCCTATGCTGAAAGTCGAGAACGCGAGTTGGATGGTTGGGTCGGTAGAGCATCAGACTTTTAATCTGAGGGTCTGGGGTTCGAGTCCCCATGCGATAAAGCTACCACCAACATGGAGCATGCGACGTTCTGGTCGTAATTGCGATATGCTGGCCCCATTTCGAAAAAGTGATCGAAAATGGAGTCTCCATTTGTTTGGCCAAGTGGTCCAAATAAAGAGCAGAGTCAGTGGAAAATATCCAACAATGCGACCGCCTAGACAAGATGTATATCTGCAAAGCTGTATCGTTGTCTAACTTGGAAGCAAGTTAATGTCGAGGAGAGACTTTCGAGAAGCAGCAGAAGGGTTGATCGTGTAGTAGAAGAGTACTGGTGCCTGATCTTTCTTGGAAAAGGGGTGAGTCCGGAAAGTGAAAAAATAAAGATGTACTTCGGACATAATTATTTTTTTTTAGTTAGTTAGTTATTAAAAATGTATGGCTTGCCATACATTTTGATAAAAAAGGGGTGGAGGAATGTTAACGAGCATCTCCCCCCCCTCTCTGGCTTTCTTACTCTTTCTGTTTTCTCTCTCTGTGTCTCTATAAGAGAATAGAGAAGGAGAGAGGGAGAGAGAGAGAGAGGTGAGTAAACGTGGAGGTATACACGTTTACCAGAACCAAAGGTCAGCTGACCAAATTACGTATGTGTGACGTGGTTGGCTGGATCTGTGAGATTTGATTTGAGCTTTGAAGAAGACGGACGTTTTTCCGTGGTCTCCCCCTCTTAACTGGGGAGGGGGGAGACTAACGCTGACGTGTGTGAAGAAGAGCCCACACAAGCGATTTCACTTCAACTTCTGCAGAACCTCTGGGGAAAGTGAAATAAAAAAAACTATAAAACCATTTCATCGTCTTGGAGTGATAAATCTTCGTCAAACAGGTATCAAGTCTCCCTCCAGGATGAGAAATTTCCAGATTGTTCGTTTTGAAGAAGCAGAGGGAGGTTCAGAAATTACATGTCACACACACGATTCCCTTTATGATAATCAAACACACAACCATTTATATTAGAGACAATCATACGCACACGGAATCTTTGATGTTATACAGTGTATACACCCAAACGTAAAAAGTGCCCCTAAATGAAGAACTCTATATAACATATTCAAATGTAACGAAAGCTCAATTTGGTACCCCTCAAGGATAACCTCGATGATAACGAATATATAACATAACTGTTGAAGTCTTTCCAAATCCTTCTCGATTGCGTCCATCGATGAAAACGGTACATTTCTTTTAGGTTTGAACACTGGGGTGGCATCTTTCTTCACTCTAAATTTGGCTTCGACTTTCACACAATGTCCAAGTCCTTCAGCAAAAACCCTTGGAAATTCTGCTTTTACATCGTCCAGAAAGTCTTCCACTTGGTTTGCTTTCTCTGTGTTCAACCTATTACAAAAAGAATTAACTGGTCGCTCCCATAAGTTAAACAGGACAAACCAATCCACTCCAAACAGACTTGTGTTCCTTCCTGGAACCACGTACACTTTGGACGTGCGTGTCTGACCATCAAATGTCACGTTGCACCTCAGTTCTCCTTTAAATTCCAACTTTTTGCCGCACACACTCCTCGCCATCTTGCTGGTTTCCATTAGTTCGCGTCGACCGACCCTTCTCCAGATATCTTCATCTATGATGCTGATGTCCGAACCACTATCCAGGAGTAATGTTACAGGATGTCCATTTATGTGAACACTGACATACTTACGCCTTTCGCAACTTTTCTCTTTCCTTGTGCGAAGCGCATTCACTTTGTCAGTCTTTCGTTTTTTCTTCTGGTCACAGTACGTTCCCTTGTGGCCTTTGAACCCACATTCGTAACATATCTTATTCCTGAACCAGCAGGTCTTTTTGGTGTGTCTCGTACTTCCGCAACATTCACAATTTTGGTACTTGTGCATTCTAGGGGTCCTTTGTTCTTGGGTCTTGTAAGTTCTAGGGGTCCTTTGCCTTTTTACATGTTGTACCTTGTAAACGCTTTTTTCTTCAATGCGGGTGTTGTCTCTCTTGATATTAATGAGACGTTGACATTCCTCGGTAACTTTTTGTAAAGTTATATTTGGGTCCGACTCCATAATTGTCAGGATCCGGGATCTGATATCTTTGTCCCTTGGTTTTGTGAGTCCCTGTACAAAGATTAAACATTTAAATAAATCCGCAGAAATTTCATTTAATTTAAATGATTCACATAAGCAATTTACAATACAAGCATACTCTAAATAGTCTTCAGATTCCGATTTCTGTAAATTCAAACATTTATATCTAGAGTGAAAAAGGCTATCTCTTTAATCAAATATTCTAGACAACGTATTAATTGTCTCTTCAAAGGTCACTTCCTCCGGTTTTTTGGGTAAAATTAAGTTAGCGTACTTAGTGTTTTCGTCAGTACCCAGTTTTTGGAGCAACAGCGTAACTTTTTCTTCGTCGGTCCAATCCGAACACCTCTTTGTAAAAACTGTTTCATACCTTCTATAGTATGCTGGAAATGTAACGCCAGTATCGGGAGAGTAGTGAAATTCCGACAAAGAATTTGAAATACCTTCTGCAGAAAAATTCGTTTTTTTCTCAGTTGTCAAGGTTTGAATTAATTTTTCCAAATTCTTTTGTTGAGTCGACATTTGGTGTTGAAGTTTTTTTGTTTGTTCTTGTTGTGCCTCTAAAGTTTTTTGTGTCATTTCTTGCTGTTGTTGTTGCAGCTGTTGTTGTTGCACTAAGAATTGTTGTGTCATTTTTTACTGTTCCTGAACACTAAGAGTTAGCACTTTCGTCAACTCAGCCAATTGTTCCATATTTAAAAAAAAAAAATGTCTTTCTAAAATTTACAACAATGATTCCACAAAATTTCGTAAATATACGTTTTTCGTCAATTAGCAACAAGTCTTGCAAGAATAAATGTTTCCACACAGTTCATACAATTTAGCAATAGTAATTCTGCCTAAACATAATTTTACACAATAATACTTTTCAAATTTACACAACGAATAATGCCCGAAAATGAGCAAACTGTTTTTCAACAAAAATACGGTTGCACGAAAGAAAAAAAAAAATTATAACAATAGTCTGTTTAATTTAGAGAAACAAAAAATCGTAAAAGTTCTTTTTTTTTTCATCCAAAAACGTTGTCCAAAGGTGCCGGGTTCGAATTCCGCCTGCGTTCCTCACATATTTTTTTCTTCAAAAAATATAAATAAAGTTCACTTTACCTTGTCAATATCTTTCAAGTACAATTTTATTACCTTTCCGTGAGTTCATATCTGAGAAATCCGTACTTTATGTAAGACAATTTCGAATAGTTCTTTGCCGTACGTGTTCAGTAACGAAATCCTTGTAAATTTGAATAGTACACAGTCCTATTAGTACGGTAATTTATCTCTGTTAAGAGATAAGAATCATCCTCGTCGCCAACTGTTATATCCCGTTTTGACGGTATATAATAACATGACAAAATACGCCGAGTGGAATGCGTAACAAAAAGGTTTATTCGTACTTCGAATAATACACAATACAAAATGGCTGCTCGCCTTGAAGTTGATATACGCGTAAATGAAGGTAAAGGAAAAAGGTAACTTAACGTGTGTGAGCGGAACGCTCGTCCTGGAAGCTTGGTTAATCCTGACTACACTTGGAGAGTGTAAGACGCGAGACGGTCGGGCTAGTGCGTACCACTTGACTGACACCAAGACAATACCAGACGCTCTTTTATACACCGTTTCGTATCCGGTGCTATCCGTAATTATGTCCCTTATAACAGTCTGCTAGTGGCCGCCTGATTGCACCAGGGGATCACCACACCCTTCAGCACATCTAAGTACACTGTGATTTTAACTTTCAAGCCGACTTCGAAGATGTGAGATGGCATGATGTGGCCCTCAGTTGAAACAACACCAAAGACTATAACCGTGACCGGAAACTTCGTTGAGCTGTGCCCTCAAGAGTTGAAAAGTCCGGATTTGCATTTTTAGAGTGCTGGCAATGGTCCTGTTCTCATAACTTGGATTGGTAGAGAGCATGAATTGTACAGCGGCGCATCTTCGATCTCGCTTGTTGAACATTGTGTCACTTTTAGATATGATATAAGGTTTCTATCGCTCTAGTAGGTGGTCTGTAACAAAAGAAAAAAGAAAACCAGTTTTTAATAAACGGAAATGGAATCATGTCATCTTTTCTAGGGCGACATATTTATTGTTCCACCTTGTACTTCTCTGGAAAGTTTTATTAATTATTGTAAATTCCCCTTGAGCTTTCATAATGTAACTGCCGGTAATTTCTTTGATAATAAGGAGTAAGGACTCGAACAGTGTTTCAATCAATGGATTCAACGTCAAAATAAAGGGAAGATAAATAAGAAATTCTTACTTTTCCAGCAATCATTGTATTTTGATAGGTTTCTCGTGCCACAATTGTTTCAAAGTTACTGTCTGTGCCACACATGCTCTCAGCTATTCCCAGCAATTAGTACATCGTTGCGGTGGTATGTAACCTATAATTAAGTTCTTCTTTATTTTATGTGCCAATTTTAAAAACAATTCTGTAAATTCACCCACAAAAATATAATCATAATTAATTTTGCAGTTTTCATTTGATTAATTTAATGTCTTACAAATTCATGTCAGTTTTTTTTTGTTGTTGTTTAGTTTCTAGCTTTAATGTTAATGTTATTTAATTACACGTTAAAATGTTTGTTATTATTTATAACCTATAATGGCATTACGAATTAATAGTTATTAGTAATTAAATAAAAGAGTAATCGGAAAAAATAGTAATTTAAATTCAATTTTTTATTCGGCTATAATATACTTAATCAATATGAGTCAAACGGGCGAAATATTCCAAAGTTCTTATACCATTGAATCACTTTTTATAATCTTTTTTGTCATCCAAAACAAACTACAGAGCAACATCGGGTAAGGATGGCTAGTATTATATATAACTATGTGTATGGTATTTATGATTTTCCCTTTCTTTAGACATGTTTTTCAGCCCCATTAAAACAGCTCATGTGAGTTAGGATGTAGTTTTATGTGAATATCAACTTGCAATTCATCACTTCATATTCTAATTTTCTACTTCTAATGGTCAGCCATTTTGTTAAGAAGTTCCAACCCAATCCAACATGAAGAAATCCGTTTGATTTTGTTTTTATTTATTCAAGATCGATAAAATAGTTCATCGTTCCTCTGTTGTAAAAACAGTGCATGCGGCCAACAAACTACGCCAGTCTTTTCACCCCGAGACTGGTTCATCACCTACTGTCATGCACTGGCCAAGTTTGTTCGGCATGGCTCCAAGTTTGGAGCAACGCCATGCCGCGAGTACTGGTAGATGGCCATAGTTGCTAGTGTAATGGCGGTTGAGTATCGAATCTTAACATGAAAATATTTGCCACGATTAGCAACAATGAAAAGCTATGATATGGCAGAGCAATGGTTCGTAAATGCTCCTACTTTCGGATTGAGCTCTCGTACATTGGATAATTATTTTCACTGTGAAAAAAGCATTACGCTTCTATATAGAGTTCTCTAGGTAACAGGTAGCGTTAAATGTAAACAAAATTATATAAACGCTATAGTCTCTCTTACTTTCGCGGCGATAGTTGTGGAGTAAGCAAGGAATAGATAGCATTTAAGCTTAGGTTTAAAGTTTCATATTTCACATTTTATTTTCTTTCTTTCGTCCAGAAAAAAAAAAACGTAAATGGCAACGACATTTGTGAAGATTTTATATATTTTCTTGGGAAGCACATTTTTTCTTAAATTTCTAGTTAATAAATTATCTGGTAGTTTTTGTATAAATTATCTGGTAGTTTTTGTATAAATTATCTGGTAGTTTCGTATAAAGTATCTGGTAGTTTCGTATAAAGTATGTGGTAGTTTCGTATATTTTTGTAAATATTTTATAAATATGCTACACGAGAAGAATAGAAAAATAATCCTCCGAACAGGGTTTGTGCCACATTTATCTCCCCCTTACAAAGATTAAAATCCGTATATAATAATACTAAAACTTACCTCTGTCAGAGTTTGAGAGAGGAAGGATCTTTGAGTTTAATATACGTACCCGTCACAGAATAAAAATGTCATATTCCAAAAATCACGTAAATTGATCAATTAGTATGTTTATATAGTAAATCTTTGAAATCACTAACAAATCTCCGTTGTGTTTCCATTGATCTTGAGTTCATAGAAGATTACAACAACTAAGCGATCAACGGCCTCGCACGGAAAGATCCATTGCAAACGAAGTGAATCGTAGCAAAACGGTCATCAGAAATTTTTCAAGAAATCCAGATCAATATGGGCACAAAAACAGTCCAGGTCGACCAAAAAAAAATAACCCCATCACTGGATCGCCGTATCAGAAGAAGTTTAAAAAAACAACTCCAGTATGAGCTCAAGTCGATTGAAAAGCCAAACAGCAGCAGAATGGAATCCTAAAACCATCAGAAGGTATCTGAAAATGAAGGGTTTCAATCATTTAAAACGACTGCAGAAACCACGTCTTCTTGAACAGCACAAAACTAACCGACTTAAATATGCCGCCAAATACCAGACTTGGAATGAAAAGAAGTGGGAAACATATATAATTTTCTCCGATGAGAAAAAGTTTAATCTTGATGGTCCAGATGAATTTCAACACTATTGGCATGATAAAAATTTGCCCAAAGAGACTTTTTCAACTCGGCATAGTGGAGAAGGGTCTTTAATGATCTGGAATGCTTTCTCGTCAGCTGGGACCCTAAAGTTGCAAGTAGTGAAAGGCCGGCAAACATCATTGAAGTACATTTCAATGCTTGGAAAGGCTTCTATCAGGACTGAACGTCCACGTCTGTGTGGAAGAAATTGGATTTTCCAGCAAGACAACGCTGCGATACACACTTCTCGACAAGCACGAGAATACTTTTCTTCAAATAATATAGAATTGTTAGATCATCCAGCATGTTCTCTGGACCTCAATCCCATTTAAAATCTTTGGGGATGGATGGCAAAAGAAGTGTTCAAGGATGGAACCCAGTATGATTCGATAAAGGAACTTTCTGATTCAGTTTTCAGTACATCGGATAAAATTCCTTCGCAACTGCTAAAAAAAAAACTTAGTCGCAAGCATGGCGAAGAGAATTTTTGAAGTAATTCGTAATAATGGAGGCTATACTAAATACTGAGACCCTTTTTAGTAATTTATAATTGTCTTTTGTTAGATAAATTATCAGTGGTCTTATCATTTTGACCAGGTGAAAATGTTTGCTTTTAAAAAAAAATAATTATTAGCTCAGGGTTAAGGTTTCGAATAAAGCAGATTTCATTTTTTTCCGTCATATTTTCCCTTTTGGCAATGATTTCAACCATTTGTTTGATTAAAAATTCGATAATATGCGTAAACGCTTACTTTCTTAAGTGATCTTATGATTTTTTCCAGGACTGTATATATATATATATATATATATATATATATATATATATATATATATATATATATATATATATATGTATTTGTTTAAAAAATGTTGCCTACCAAACTCCACTATCAGTTTTTGATCTAAAGACATCAAACTTAAAATATAATGTAATCGAACCCATGCGAAGCTTTATATTTGAGTTTTAGCTGGGGGAAATCGGTGCAAAAGTGTGAATGTTAAAAAAATGGAATTTCTCAGACGAAAGTCGAACGACGGCGTTACGAATATGCATGCGTAACGTAATAGCTATTGGTGTATCTTTTCATATTTAGCCCCACAGCAAACATGTCTTTATAGCTCAGGCATTAACGTCAAAGAAAAAAGTAAATCGTAAGCTAAACGTTTTGGTTTCAATTCTCGGTGGTAGTGCACGAGTCATTTTTTTTCTTTTTATCTTTTAAATCATTACTATATATTGGGCCCAATATATTATAATAATAAATACGGAATCTGCATTAATTAAAATATCCTATTTAAGCGCATTTTACGACCGGGCAATGCCAGGCGGCCTGCTAGTGTATGTATAAAGTGCGCCGAGCTTTTTCGCCATAGTCATTTTCAGTATCTACAGACACCAATGGGTGCTTTTAAATGTATGCATAAGCCAAATGCCTTGTTGCCATTTTGTCGATGCTTGTGCGCGAGTGGGTGTTGGAGTTTTCCACATCCATGATAGTTTATTAAGCCAACGAATATAGAATTAATATAAACATTAGTTCACAGGACATAGACACAGATTTCAATAAACATAGCTGTTTGGTAAACTGACTACTAACCTCCGCAATTAATTTTATGCGTGCATGGCGCACAGACAACGGGACATACCTTGCGTTTCTTGTTCCTTTGTTCGCTGGCGGTTGGTACTTACTTGAAACTCTGTAATAAATGCTACTTACATGCAAAGAAACACCATGACAAGGTCTTGTTAACTTTAACATGACTTTTATTTTAGGCCTTCATATTTCCGTGGTTCTCAGAGTCGCAATCGACTTTACTAGATTTTTCACTTCGATCGTAATGTTTTCAGGGCGCAAAGTTACGACCTATACGAGCAGATCTCAAAAGTCAACTCCCTAGCACAGCCGCTAACCTAATATCTATTAAAGCATCCCATTTGTTCTCAGAACCTGATTACGTAATCTCTTACGTTTGTAAAAGGTGAAATTTTGTTATTGTAAACCTATTTTTACTATTGTATATGTTTAACATCCCGTTTCAACTATTTGATTTTTTTTTCATATTTTTTACGATCTTGCCTTTATATATGATTAACCTGGGTACCCTGCGTTGTCCGGGTGTGTGGAGGTGTGCGTTGAACAAACAGAAAAGTGGTAGTAGGCAGACAGGCTCGAACCCGTTCCGCGAAGGAGGAGAAAAAACGTGAATAAAAAAGCGTGATTGTTTTGCTGTTGCGTCTATCGCCAAACCGGAAGAGACGAAGGTTTAAATTAAGGCTAGTCAATCGAAAAGAAAGGATGTCTTTAAAAAAAATATCGGCGATAAAACCGACCCCTCCCTGTAGAAAAGTGCCCAGTTTAGGGTGAAGGAATTAATGTTTGTAGCCATTTTTTCGATATTTGTCGTCCGAAGGATTGAGCTTCAAAACGATACTGATCTTGTGAAAATCCGTCGATTCTGTCGAATTTTTTAGGAAGACATACAAACATACATACATTTAAACAGAGAGGTGGGATTTATATTATAGGCTAACCCAGCTATGCAGTTTGCATAGCTAAACTAGCTAACGTTAAGTTCTTCTAAACTTGAGCAATTTTATTTTTGTTCAAATCCAGAGAGCACTTTTTTGGAGGTTGAAATTTGCCACCTTAAAGATCGACCTTGTGTCTAACTTTGCCCCCATGGGGAGTAAAGTAAATGGAAGCCTTATAACTCTTGCTTAATTAGTGTTTAATGATCATAGATCAAATTCCATATTTTAATGTTGTCATTCTCTTGCATATCAGAAGTAAGAGACTGTCGCGCATGCGCATTGAGATACCGAAAATGATAAAGGGTGTCTGGTTAAAACTAAGGACTCTGGCGCTGATTGAAACTACGCGTTTATATATTCGTTTTTGTTTATTCTTTCCGTTTGTTACAGCTTTGTGAGCCGCACCTACGAGATTATAAATATATCTGAAATGTCTAAATTTTCAAATGAGATGGTGGGTTGATCTGATGTGTCCTTTAAAAACTCTTAAAAACTATTCTGGGGAACTAAAAGCTGGGGAATATTTACGAACTGATGTTAAAAATAACCGATTGTTAAAAATGAAGTTATTTTAATTTTCACAAAGGGCTTATACACTTTTTTACCCCATATGCATGAAATTAATTAAAATTAAAATATTGAATATTACGATTTTTTACACCTATATCTCAAAATTCATAATGGCTGTTTAATTCGTCTAAGAGTGAACCGAGAAAATCAAAAAGTTGAAACAGATATATAAAAATATACGCCTTTCGAACTTTCTCAAAATACCGAGAATAATCTGAATGACATTCACATATCCTCAAGGGTATGAGTTCTATATAGAAAGCGCACTTGATGTGTATTTTATTTTATTCAAATTAAACCAACGTTTCTATATGGAACTCACACCTTTGACGTTATTCTTGCGTTGCCTGCGCACAGTTCCAACATTTCAAAATACAACCGCTGAGATACAACGCGTGGCTCTTTACAAACAGACTTTCTTTCTCCAACTTTATAACATGGCAAGGAAAACAACATACTGAGGATGTAGTATAGCTCTGAATTATATTTGTTATAAATTTCAAACAAGTAAAATATTTTATTTTCTTAATATTACGTTGTGATTTGGCTTTCAAGCGCACTTGGTGCGTATTTTATTTTATTCGCATATCTGTTCGAGATGTTGCCACATTATTTAAGAACGTGGATGTTTGCAAAACAACTGGTTTTGACAAAATTCCAGTTATAGTAATCAAAAAGTTTCAACTAGAAATAGCACCTATGTTTACAAAGCTGTTCAATCGGTGCATAAAAGAGAATTGCTTCTTAACGCCTTGGAAAACCTCGTTAGTCTGTTAAGTATTTAACAACCCTTGAGATCGGTCTTCTGTATTTCAGTACAGACCAATTAGTCTTTTGATCGTTATGCGTAAGTTGTTTGAATCCGTGCTAAATAGAGAAATTGTCAACCACCTCGGCAAAAACAGCTTATTCAGTGACAATTAATATGGTTTCCGTCATGCGAGATTTAGAGCTGATGTACTGACTGTAATTTCACATACGATCCCTGTATCTATCGATGGTGCTTCCTCTCTAGAGCAATAGCTCTCGACATATCAAAGACATTTGATAGGGTTTTGCATAAAAGTCTACTTCACAAGATCTCCAGCTATAGAATATATGGAAATGTCTTAACGCCCTAAAATGGAGTACTGTTGCCAGGAGCTGCTTAGAGCACCCTATCCTGCCCTGATAGAGTCGAGAACCGGCTTCGAAGCTTGATGGGTGATGCTCTTTCTTCCTCCCTACAACCTCTTTTCTATGGGAAAGCCCACAGAGTCTGTCTCTTTTCTTACGTTATTTTCATGGCAAGTGCTTGCCTGTGCTTCAATCTATAATTTCCCACGCCAAACGTTCAAATAAAAGTACTCATTTGACTACAATCACTACCAACAATTTCCCCTACGCTATCTGTACCAAAATCTGAACGCAAATTGCATGAACAAAACTTCTTTCCCAGAACGACCCGCCTGTGGAAGTTGGTTCCAGTTGACTATAACATGGTCGTCTTCAAGTCCAATGTAAACACGTTTTTGATGTCTCGACCCCTTAAAAACCAGATTTTTTTCCAACTTTCACTATTAAACCTTATACTCGAGTGCCCGTTGGGCCTTGATAAGTAGTGAATTCTTTGCAAAAAAAAATTTAAATAGAGCTTTGTTTTTATTACAGACGGTACTAATGACAAAGATAGAAACGAAAAACTATTTTCGGATTAAATTATTTGGATTTCATTTGAATTATGCTTGGAAATTTAAAGACATGCATAAAAAAAACACTTTCGTTATTGCTAGAGTTATCTTAAGTTTTTTTTGTTTATTTTACCCTACGGAAGAGGTCAACTTTCAGCTCTATTTTTTTCTTTTTATTTTGTTGTGGTTACAGTAAACCATCGACCGGAAGTCGTAATGCTAGTGCTTTTGGCAGGAGAGATAACGTCAGCCATTTTCTCGTCATATATTCTAACGAAAGAATCAGAAAGTCGAAACAATTAATCTTCGAAGTAAACGGTAAATATAGGGTTCCATGTGTGCGGGCTTTACTGAGATAAATTTCAAAGAACGCAAGCGAAGTTACTGAGGTCGCAACACTTGAAATAAGCAATGTCGCAATACTCTCCGCTTTATCTTCGAGATAAGAGGTAAGACCTATTGACTATATTTGCTACATGTTTGTTAGTTCTTTTTATGTCGGTTCGATAGCGCTCGCTGTGAAAACTAATTTCGCAGTAATTTATAATGAGAAAGCTTTAATCTTCTAATCTTTGACCGTTTAAAATGTATAAACGTTCAACTATACACCAAAGATATGCACTGGCATATTATTTATGACAAATGCACGAATTTATTCGGATGTGTCGATAAATGACAAAATAACAGTCGAGAACTCGTAAACAAACAAAACAAATATCTTATGGCAAAAGAAGTTAAATTAAATCTTCGATACTTGTACAGTTTAATCAAGACATTAAAAGTTGAAAAAATCGAGAAAAAAAAAAGGTTATATTGTACGTGTCCGTTTTGAACTGAAGATCTCCGAAAAAAAATTTCAATTAATTTGATCGAGTAGTTTTTTTTTTTTTTTTTTTTTTTTTTTTTACAGCGGAAAAACATGTTTTTATGAAAGTACGTTGAATGTAGACATCTTTGAATTTTTTTAAAATTTTTGTTTGAATTTTTAGAAACGCCGTGGGGAGATAACTCAATTTAATGCGCCGACACTCCCTCCCCATCTTTAATACTAGCTTTTCTTCCTAAAAATCGAACCTTTTGATCTGTATCATAGCAAATTGTTTTTTCGCTGTAAAAAAAATACCTGATGAAATTAAGTGGATTTTTTTTTTTCGGAGAACTTCATTCCATAACGAATACGTACAATTTAAACTTTTTTTTTTTCGATATTTTCATTTTTTAATGCCTTGATTAAACTGTACAAGTACCGTTACACCGCTATTTTTAACAGTATTTTCTAGTTAAATTTAACTTTTACGATATATTTGCTTAAGAATACTTACACAACACCTTCCCCTTCCTATATTAAGAATGGGGTTCGAAATAATGACATTATTTTAGCGCGGTAACATGCACAAGTACCAAATATTTATTTGTTCAATTTGCAGTTTATTTACAACCGACCACTCACCTTTAAATTGACGACTTAGATAAGTTTTCGATTCTGCTGAAGACGAATATTACTTTTAAAAATCGTGCCGTCAAATAGTTTTCCTGATATTAAGACATCCCTTTTCCAATGTGTTCTTTAATGCTATTCATTGGTTGCCATTTTGTTTTACTTGTTGAAAAAAAAGACTTTACGCGCATGCGAGTTGTTTATGCTACCGTGAAGTTTGTGTTACTATACACATAGATTCGAAAAAGTGTTATCAAAGGTAGGATAAGTTACTCTTCTACCTACCTAGAAAAGTTTTTAGTGGTCTTACTCACTTTAAAACAAGGGTCTCAAACTCAATTTAGTTGAGGGCCGCTGGAAGCTGAGGGCGGGTGAGGCTGGGCCGCATCAGGTTTTCCACAAGAAAACACTAAAAAAAATTCTAATCCTCTCAAATGTCTTTATTTTTATTTTTTAACACAAAATAAGATGAAAAAAAATCAATAAACAAATGAATAAGAAAATAAATAAGAAATGAATAAAAGTAATCAATGAATCATTCAATCAATCAGTAATGAATAAATAAATAAAATAAAAATTAGGATTGAAACGTCTGTATTAACAGTTCTTTAACCTTCTTCTGAACATGAATTGTCCTGAACATGAGTGGAACATTTGAGAACATGTACTTATCTTCTGAACGTGGCTTCTCTTGCCTACATCTTGCTGCTAGAGACCTGACAGCGCTTCCTCTCGCAGAGCTGAGCCACATTTGGCTTGAGGGAGGAGGCTGCTGAGACCCTTAGTATGGCTTGAAGATGATCATCAGTAAGTCTGGACCTGTACTTGGACTTATTGAAGTTCAAGATGGAAAAGAGCTTTTCGCACAAGTATGTGCTCCCAAAAAGGCACATGGTCCGCTTGAACATTCGGGAAAGCTCAGGGAGACTGGGGGTCAATTCTCTGAAAAATTGCCCAAGCATGTCTACTTTCCTATTCATCTCCCTGAACTTCGCTTTCAGTTCAGAGTTGCACTGCAGGTCAATGAGCTCCATTTGAAGCACAGGTGGGGCATCTTGCACATCAAAGGAGAAGGGGTCAGCAAACATTTGAAATGTGGCTTTGTGCGTCTTGAAGTCTGCAAATCTGTGATCAAATTTCTCCTGAAGCTTCAAAATGGCATTAACATACTTCTGGCCATTGAATGGTGTGCCTGCATCTACAAGTGCCTTGAATGTTGGGAAATGGCACAGGTTTTTCTGAGAGAGCTGGGCTTTCCATAATATAAGCTTTGTGGAGAATGCTCTAATGTTGTAATATGCAGCACTGACAAGTTTCCCCTGGCCTTGTAACTTCTTGTTCAGTGCATTAAGCTCATATGTGATATCAACAAGAAAAGCCAAGTCCATGAGCCATTTGGGATCACTTAGCACAGAAACAGCGACCCCATCTTTCTCCATGAAGGCTTTCACTTCTTCCCTCAGCTCGAAAAATCTCCTCAATACTTTTCCCCTGCTGAGCCAACGTACGTCGGTGAAGTAAAGCACATCCCCATATTCTGACTCCATTTCCTCTAAAAAAGCACAGAACCTTCGGTGCTTTAAGCCCTTGGGTCTGATTTGGTTGATGCATTTCACAACCACAGACATCACATTGTCAAACTTGAGGCATTTGCTGCAAAGGGCCTGCTGATGGATAATGCAGTGCTTAGCAATGGCCTCCTCCACACCCTCCTCTTCCAGTTTTTTTTTTAACAAGTGCCACCAGTCCATTTTTCCTCCCTGTCATTGATGGGGCTCCATCTGTAGTAATTCCAACAAACCTCTTCCATGGCAAACCGGCACTCTCAATGGCATCACACAGCTGGTGAAATATCTCCTGAGCAGTGGTCTGGTCGTGCATTGGAAGTACTGTGAGCAACTCCTCCATCACTTCAAAATTGTCATCCACACCACGGACATAGATTGCGAGCTGGGCAGTATCGGTGATGTCTGTGGTCTCATCAAGAGCGACTGACTATGCACTGAAACATTTGTCTTTCTCACATAGTTGATCATAAATGTCACTTGACAGGTCAGAAATGCGCTCTGCCACAGTGTTGGCAGAAAGGCTTATGTTGCTAAACTGGGCTTTCTTTTCTGGACAGACAATACTTGCAGCCTGTAGTATGCACTTTTTGACAAATTCACCTTCTGTGAATGGCTTTCCCGCCTTAGCAATCATCTCACTAACCACGTAGCTTGCTTCGATTGCTGCATTATTCTCTTTGGTAGCTTTCTTGAAGAAATCTTGTTGCCTCAGTAGACATGCTTTAAGATTGGCAACCCGGTTGGATCTCTCATCTCCCTGGTATTTTGCATACTCCTCAGCATGTCGAGTAGTGTAATGACGTTTCAAATTATATTCCTTGTGCACCGCACCTTTCTCAGTGCAAATAAGACAAGTCGGAGTGCCCCTGTGCTCAATAAAGAAATATTGCATTTCCCACTTTTCCTGAAATTGTCTGTGCTCGTCACCAAGCTTTCTCTTCACTGCAGGCTTTGAAAAAGACATGTTTGGGGCTGTAATATATATGATCCCACTTGATGTCGCTGTCGCATTGAAGTTTCAATCAAGTGTTTAGCCGACGCACAAAAAACGTTTTTTTTTTTGTGTGTGTGTGTGTGTGTGTGTGTGTGTGTGTGTGTGTGTGTGTAAGATATTCAAGTATTTTTTTTAAACTGAAGAAAGGTGGAAAAAATGTGGTTTATTTTACTCACGTCTACGGTTCTCTTTGAAAGCGTTTGCGACGTAAATTTGACAGTTACTTGTAATTTTCCAGGAAAACTCCAAAATGTGTTTCTTTTCCTTTCTTCAAGCCTGGTTAAAATTAGTTGTTGATTCCTTGAGGCTGTAAGTTCTTTAAGTCGGATCGGGGTCAGAGAAAGAGAGAGAGAGAGAGGGGGGAGGGAAAGAGTTAGTAGTAAATAGCAGGAGAGAGGAAGTTCAACTTGAAAAGAATTATATTTGTATGTTGAAATTGTCTATATGTCTATCAAATGTATATATAATGTATAAATTTGAAGAAAGGGGGTGCAAAAAGTCCGCAAATCATTTGTCATTTTTCTAAAAATGAACTTGAGAAAGAAAGATTATATTTCTCTATTTCAACATATAAAAAAAAATAAAACGTATATAACCTAATTTTAATCTTAGCGACATCAATTACTTTATGATAGCAAAAACTATTCTGGGCAAAAACTGGACGGACAGTCGGTAGACAACTAACTTCAAAGGGATAAACCCCTATTGCCACCACTGAGCCCATCCCGTCCTTGTTTTATTTCAGATTGGGGAAGTTAAAACTTTTGAAACTAAAAACAAAATCAAAACAAAACTCAAAAACAAAAAAATGTAGTTTTAACATAACCAGAAATGGATTCTTATTTTTCATTCTTTTTGTTTTTTAGAAATTTAAAATATATTCTAAAAAACGAATTAAATATTGGCAATAGCCATCTTTTATGCTAATACGAATATGAACAAGAATAAGTGACCATTTTATATTGAAATAAAAGTTCAATTATTCTTGTTTCAGTTTAATTGGAATTTACATACATCAATTACACTTGGTCTATTAGTGACGGTCGGCACAACAAAATACGTGGTTTATTTAATCACATTTAATTTTCGCACCATTCAATATTTTTAATTTATAAAATAAATTTAAACCTAAATTAGACATATAGCTAAGGTATGAGTCGGGATCGTACTTGGGAATTGTTAATCGTTAATCGGAATCATTAATCAATATTTTCCTGGAATCGTTATCGGAAAAAAATTAGGAATCGTTCTATCACTATTAATGACATTATGCTGCAACCTTAGACTGGGATTAAGTTGTCCTGCTGGACAAAACAAAAACAAAACATTTTTTGGAAGTGTTGTGAACGCCGCGATCTGGTACGAATGTCCGCGTGTGCCTAAACGAGGCAGTCAGCCATTAATGCAGACAGCCAGGCACGGAAGAAAATGCTTCATGACAACGCTGCTGTAACTTTCTGCTTGCGTCAAGCCCGGTCGACGTCCCACCCTCGAGAGCCATATACTCCACCGTGATTGGTAGGTTCGTTGAGCTCTGCACAAAACACTGTAAAGTGCCATTCATATCAAACTCGTGGGCCGCACTAACATTAAACTTTCAAAATAAGGCGGGGGCCACAAACTATCGACCCGCGGGCCGCAAGTTTGAGACCCCTGCTTTAAAACATGTAATCGGTTCGAAAATCACAGTGTTTATCGATATATTTTAAAAAGAAAAATGCCGGTATGTTGCTATTAAACATGGTAAGTTTTGGAAAATGAGTTCAAACAAATTATACAAAATACTGTTAGAAACCCACCGAATATATGTCCCCCTATGTCACGGTACCATATATATTGAGTGAGTTTCCAGCAGTATTTTGTACAATTTTTTTGTTGTTGTTTAAACTCGTTTCTCAAAATCTACAGTGTTCAACAGCGAGTTTGCCGCCATTTGCATTTTTCAAATACATCGGTAAACACTATATGTTTTTCGAGCCGAATAAATACGTTACATTAAATAAAAACACTAAACAATTATCCAGTTAGGTAGAAAAGTAACTTATCTTGCCTTTGATAACATTTATTTGTCATATATTTGTTGACAACTTTTTCGAATCTATGTGTATAGTAAAACAAACCCCCAGCATGTAAAGTTTAAAAACATGGCGACAACTGAAGATCATAAGGTATTACATTAGAAAAAAAAAACAATGTCTTAATATCAAAACTATTTGTCGACGCCAGTTTTAAATGTGATATTCGTTTTCAGCAGACCCGAAAAGTTGTCAATTTAAAGGTGATTATTTAGTTGGAAATATACTGCAAATTGACCTTTTATTTTAACATTCTATTTCGAAGAAAGATGTTTTATCGACATACGAAAAATATGCTTGACACTAGCGTATTTCTAAGCAAATTAATTGGGTACTTATGCAAAATACGGACTGTACTGAAATGATAATATTTATAAACCATTCTTAACATAAGGATATAGGGTCTTTTTAACTATTCTATACTTTCACCTAACAATTTTATAAACAAAAGATAACGTTCAAATTTAAAATGTTGGCTTTGATTTACTATACACATACAAAAGTTGCCAAAAAACAAATATATAACAAATAAATGTTACTTTTCTACCTAACTGGATAATTTTTTACTGTTTTTATTTAATGTAAAATGTTTATTCTGTTTGAAAACCATACAGCGTTTATCGATATATTTGAAAAAGGCAAATGGCGGCGAGGTATTAGTTGAATACGTTAAGTTTGGGAAAATGAGTTCAAACTAAAAAATTATATAAAATAGTGTTAGGCTGACATATATTGAGTTTCTATGTCACTGTAACATATATTGGGTGGGTTTCTAACAGTATTTTGCATAATTTTTTAGTTTGAACTCATTTTCCCAAACTTAACGTATTCAATAAAGATCTCGCCGCCATTTGCCTTTTTCAAATATATGGAAAACACTATGATTTTCGAACTGAATAAACATTTTACATTAAATAAAAACACTAAAATCTTATTCGGTTAGGTAGAAAAGTAACTTATCTTGTCTTTGGTAACATTGATTTGTTATATATTTGTCTTGACAACTTTTTCGAATCTATGTGAATAGTAAAACAAACCCGTTTTCCTTTGTTTTTAATTGCTTTCCAGTATACAATTAAGTCATCACATCGACCACGATTTTATTTTCATGCTTTTATAAGCCACATTAACAAAATAAAATTCTGAAATATAAAACTTCATTTCGATGCATTTAAAATATACTATTTGCTATTACGAGTTGTCGACTGTTAATTATTCTGGACTTTTTTTGACACAGGAAGCACCACTTATCAAGGCCCGGAGGCCACTTGAGGATAAGGGTTAATGGGTATACATTAGTCAATATGATTATAGCGTAGTGAACATAAGTAGTGAGAATTTTTTAAATTGGATTACTTAGGAGGACGGTTCATCAAGAACTTGTTTACATTGGATTTTAAGACAATCAAATTGTAGTCAGCTGGAAAGAAGACAATCGGAAGAGAGTTCCACAGGCGTGCAGTTCTAAGAAAGAAACTTTGTTTATGGAATCTACATTTAGGTTTAGGCACAGATAAAGAGTGTGGGAAATTATTGATAGTGGTTTTGGCTAAATGAGTGTTTTTCGTGGAAATTTAGCGAGGGTGGGGGCATAGATTGGAGCTCAGACGAGCACTTGCCATGAAAATAACGATAAAACAGAGACAGGCTCGCAACATCTCTTCTGAGGGAAATATGTTGCAAGGAAGAGAAAAGGATATCCCCCACTAAGCTACGACGTCTATTTTGACCTCTGTCAAGGCAGGATGCTGCTTTTACGCATATGGTTTTCCCCGGCACCAGATAGATGCCACACGTTATTTGATTACTATCTCGCATCATAAATGGCATGGACTCATCAGATGGTAAATGTCTGAAAATGGTTTAATATAGGGTACTTGCGTAGAATACAGATCCTACTATTTTAAGTAGGAATTTCAAGTTAACCCTTGGGCTGCGATGATATTTTTACACTCATAGCCTACAATGGGTGTGAATTTTTTTCACGTCACATAAAATCAAGTCTAGGGTATTTCGAAAAGAATTTTTTTATCAAAAAACAATACAAGCATTTAAACATGAGTTTCACGCATGAGTTTCATTCATTGATTAATGCAGTTAGGGAAAAGAAGAATTCCATAGTCTTGAAGATCCCATTGTTGCAGTTGTTTTTCACAGTAAAAACTAGATCTTAAAAATTAACAGCCAGCGTAGCCTAAGGGTTAAATTCAATTTTTATGGTACTTTTGTTGGTGCGTATGTATTTTTGCTACTGCACTATTTGTAAATAGTTTTTTTCAGGTTAAATTCAAGTTTCACGATATCTTTTTTTTTTAATAAATTGTTAGGTGGAAGCACAGAATAGTTACAAAACACCTTCCCGATGTTAAAAACGACTTTTTTTTTTTTACATAGGCATCACCACATTATCAAGGCCAAAAGGCCACTCAAGGATGAGGGTTAAAGAGTGTACAGTAGAAATTGGACATATAGTAATCATTAGTAATGAAAATTTGGTAAAGTTGATAACTTATATGGAACGGCTCATCAAGAACTTATTTACGTTAGACTTGAAGACAACCATATTGTAGTCAGCCGGAAAGCAGGAAAACGGAAGACAATTCCACAGGCGTGCAGTTCTAAGAAAGAAGCTTTGTTCATGGAATCTACGTTTAGGTTTAGGCACAGATAAAGAGTGGGGGGAATTATTGATAGTGTTTACAGCTAGACGAGTGTTTCTTGTGAAAGTTTGGCGAGGGGGGACCATAGATTGAAGCTCATTCGAACACTTTCCATGAAAATAACGATACATCAGAGACAAACTCGCAACATCTCTTCTGTGAGATAAAGGTTGCAAGGAAGAGAAAAGGACATCTCCTACGAGGCTACGAAGTCTATTTTGAACTCTATCAAGGCAGGCCAAGTCCTTTCTAGCAGCTCCTGCCCTGATGTGGCAACAGTATTCCATCCTTGGACGTACCTGGCTCTTATATAGATAGAGAATAGCATCAGCAGTGAGATATCTACCGGATCGATAGAAAGATCCCACCATTTTTCCAGCGGCCTTGGCAACAGATTTGATGTACGTGTTCCATTTAAGATCAGGAGTAATGGTCAAGCCAAGAAGTTTGTCAAAACTTGAGGCCTCCTGAAGACGAGAGCCATTCATTTCAATTGATGTCAGATGTGGATCAGAATGTTGATGATGTAAAGAGAGAAGCTTGGTTTTAGATGCATTAAAAGTAACCAGCCATTCTTTACCCCATTGTACTACGTGCTCAAGATCAGAGGAGAGAGAATTGGAGAGAACTTGGTCGTTTACTGTCTTAGATGTGCTACCATAAATGGTAGTGTCGTCAGCATAGATGTCTACAAATGATGTAAGGATGTGATTTGGAAGATCATTAATGTAGATCAGGAAAAGAGTTGGGCCCAGGATGGACCCCTGAGGGACACCGGCATTAATACTGTGAGCTTCTGATTTTTGCCCCTCAACTACTACTCTTATGAACCTATCAGAAAGAAATGATTTAATAATTGAGAAGACATTTCCAGCAATACCATAGCTAGAGATCTTATGAAGTAAACCTTTATGCCATACCCTATCAAAGGCCTTAGATATTTCAAGAGCAATTGCCCTAGAAAAGTTGCCTCCGTCGAGAGATTTGCTAATCCTATGAGATATAACTGTAAGCACATCTGCTGTAGATCTAGCAGAACGGAAACCATATTGAGTGTCACTAAGAAGGTTATTTTTGTTGAGATGGTTGATTACTTCTGTATTTAACACAGAATCCAGCAACTTACTCATGACGCACAGGAGACTTATTGGCCTGTAGTGAGAGGGGGATGAGCGATCACCTGAATTCTTAAATACAGGGCATACTGATGAAATTTTCCAGGGAGATGGGAAACTATTCTCCTTAAGACAACGTTTAAACAGTTTTGTAAGTATGGGCGCTAGTTCAGGTTGAAGTTTTTTGAGAACTATAATTGGAATACCGTCAGGGCCAGTTGCTTTACTGGAATCAAGGTTTTTGATTAGCTTCGCAACATCATTTCGAAATAACGTTATTATTTCAGTGCTGTACCAAAAGTACGTAAGTACCGTTTTGTTTATTAAATTGTTAGGCAAAAGTACAGAAAACATTAACAAATGTCCTTCTCTCCCTATGTTAAGAATGGTTTCTAAATAACATTATTTCAGCATGGTTTGTATTCTGTATAAGTACCTAATATAGTAATATAAATAACGGTTCTTTCAACAAGACATACTAATTGCCTATACCGCTCCTATATATGCGGTAGTGGAAATCTTCAATTATGAGTACGCAAAAATAAAACCCGGTGGAAAAGGAGTTAAAATTTACCATGATTCCACTGTAACAATCACCATTAAAATGACTACTTTTATAAGATTT
Source organism: Euprymna scolopes (assembly GCF_053919585.1). Lineage (NCBI taxonomy): Eukaryota > Metazoa > Mollusca > Cephalopoda > Sepiida > Sepiolidae > Euprymna > Euprymna scolopes. The sequence goes on from NC_136505.1 coordinate 54,276,156, forward strand.
TCGGGTATGCTGAAAACGAATACCGCATTGAAATTTCCGTAAACAAGTAATTTCCTGGATATTAAGCAATGCAACTCCTTTGTTATCACTATTATTGCTGTAGGAGTTCGTGCGCGCACATTTTTAGTCACCAGTGATTACAAAGGAATTGCATTGCTTAATATCCAGAAAATTACTTGTATAATGAAATTTTAAATGCGATATTCGTTTTCAGCATACTCGAAAAGGTGATTATGGTGGAGAATAAAAATTTACCCACTGATTATTTACCTTGTCGTATTTTAGTATTTTTGCATCCATCATCTAACCTGCAAAACCGGAACCGTTACATTTTTTAAACCTTAAGGCCAATATATCATCAGACTTTCCATTAGTAATTGGATTAGTTAAGGTTGTTCGAACATGTTTTTTCCTCACATATATACACCCACATACGCACAGACACGTACATATATTCACGTTCACACACTCACATTCATGTGCATACACACACGCTAACGTACACAAATGTACGCACACATGGGAAACGTCACTTCCCCTGAAAGGAAATCTAGACATGCGCAGTCAGAACACTCATCCCGATATAAAAGTCAACAACAAACATCCAACTTCCCTTTTCCTTCCCTTTTTGCCCTGATTCGTCAATCAGGCAAGTTCGCGTCCACAGCTCTTGGCTTGAAGACTTTTCCACGTGGACGACTGCTATCATGAACGCGCGGCTTTGCTGGGGCCAACTCTCTCTCTCTCTCTCTCTCCATGCGGGACTGTCATTTCTCGTCCTTTACTTCATTCCTTTCTTTTCCACGCGCGTAGCCGTCAACGACTGAATGAACACGTGTTCCACCTAAACCCTTTATTTTCGACAGAGAATAAACATGTTTACTTTATCCAGCAATTGAGTTTTGTTTCCTTCTTTCCATTCGTTTCATTATTTTCTTTTGTAACGAGTTAGGATATGTATATCCTGGCCCGCAACAAAGTATAGCAGAGTTAACAACGATACTCTCTCTCTCTCTCTCTCTCTCTCTCTCTCTCTCTCTCTCTCTCTCTCTCTCTCTCTCTCTCAATGTTAAGAATGGGTTTCTAAATAATGGCGTTATTTACATGCTTGGCGACGGTTGGGCTATTCCGTTCTGTTCCGTGAATATTTGTATATTCGTTTTGCAATAGGATATTATGGTGTTTCTGTAAAAGGGTACTCAAATGTTTTCCGATTGAGATTTACGGAAAGAAGGCCAATATCCATTAGTCGCGTTCTCTCGTGTAATGAATGAATGCGTGAATGTAGGATTGACATGAAATTCGTAAAAATAAACTAAAATGACCGAAAAATGGGCTGAAATGACTTAAATAAAAAGTAAATGACTTAGAATGACTTTAATAAACTTAAGGATTAATTGAATGACCTTAAGAATGACTTGAATGCTTAAAAAATAACTGGAATCCTTCAAAAACAACTTGAATTATCTGGAGAATGACTTGAATAACTTTGAGACTGATTGGTTGTAACGTGGGTGATCATTTTACATTAAATTAATACAGAAAAGTGATCCTCCCTTTATATCACAAAGTTACAAACATAAGTACAGCATGTAGTAAGAACAGATACTAGACTTTGATCTTGGCCAAAAGGCCAAGAAAAGGGTATTTATTTGCTCCCCCACCGAGCAAATAAGGCACAAGGCCGATTTTTAATGTGAGGAGTGAAGGGTAAATGGGGACCATTCCCCGGAGAGTAGGAGAGCTTGATAGTGGCAATTGGTATGCAATTGGTATGAAGGGTTGCCCCTACATTGACCAAGGTCTTATATGTGGGGGCGATCCCACATATGGTCTTCGCTTGCAGTATCTGCCGGAACAGATCCTACACTTTGATCTTTGCTTAAAGGCTAAGAACAGTATCTATTAACAACAGACCTTTGATCTTAACCAAAGAGGCCAAGCACAAAAAACTAAAATAGTCAAAGTAGTTAACGATCAGAAAGCAGAAAAAAATGCAAAAAGAAAAAAGACGACACTAAAATATACGAATTTAAAATCAGGTTAAGTTAAAGTTTTAAGATTTTCAGACCCTCCATTGTCAGCCATCCCCCAGTTCCCGACAAAAAAAATATAAATAAATAAATTGACATAACTTGCTAAAAAGAAAGAATGAATTGGTTAACTTAATAATTTGAAATTATTAAACGGAGTTTTAACACAATTTAACCAAATCATAAATCGAAGAAAAACGCAAATGTTTCGTTTGATCTTCATGCTAATCGACTGTTCAACAACTTCTGTAATACAGAAATGTAAATACGAAATATTAGGTTGGTGCAAAAATAATGCCGCATTTTATCAGATATATATACGTAATAAAACATTATTTTTGCACCAACCTAATACATGGGAAATTCATTTGTAATATGCACATGTGCCGGCATTAAGGGATGTTCTATTTTATGTACCAATATCGAAACATTTCGCATTGTTCTTTAAGACTTGCGAGGAAAAATATACAATGAAATTTTGGGGATTTAGCAGAGAAACCCACAAACAACTAAGGTAGAAAACCAAATATACAATAAATAAATGTTACCATAACTAATAAAAGTTACTTTTGTACATGTCTGGTTTATTTGTTATGTTTTAAAGTAATTTAAATGCTTTTTTATCTCAAATATTCGGTTTTTACGATCGATTTTGCGAACAAGTTGGCGGCCTATAATCTTCTTCATGGGAAACAAACCTGCCGCCATATTGTTTGCAAAACCGCTCATAAAATCTTAATATTTGATATTTAAAAAATAGCATTTAAAACCACTTTAAAATGCAAAAAATGAGCCAGGTACATACAAAACTTTTATTGGCTATGGCAATATTTGTAAATGTGCGCTGCTTGTTTAACCGAAGACTTTATTTTTTAGACTGTTGCCTTTTTAAGGATATATAGGGGTAATCCGCTCCACTACGAACGAATATTGCCTTTAAATTTATCGCTGATAGCTAGTTTGAAAGATACTAAATCCATTATTTCATGTTTTCCTGTAGTAGTTTTGCCTGACAGTCACATTGTGTTAGCTTTATAGCTAAGAGAAATTTCAGGTCGTGCGCATGTGCATTCGTAAAGAAAAAAAAACTTTCTGAATACGGAAAGAAACGGAAAAAGGTGGTCAATGTGACCTCACTGAAGGCTTTGACAATCGTTTTTAACATGGGGAGGGTTGGACGGTGTTTATTCCGAAAACCGTTCTTAACATGGGGAGATTGGAAGTGTTTATCCCGAAAGTTGTTCTTAACATGGAGAGGTTGGGGGTGTTTATTCCGAAAGTTATTCTTAACATGGGGAGGTTGGGGGTAATACCCCACAAACGTACCTCTTTACAGGTAAGTCTTTATTTAAAAATTAAAATTAAGAGCAAGATGGTCGAATTCTTTTTTGAGAGACTTTCTTCAGTTACAGATATTCATTAAAAGTAGTGCACTTGTCGTCTGCTACAAAACTCGAACAAGGTTTGCACGTGCCCCATGAACAACTTCTTTCCATTAACGAACATGGCGGACAATTTAAAATACTAGAAAATAACATTGCCCGCTGAATGTGTTAATACTAAAAAAAAAAAAAGACCACTTGTCGACGATAAATTTAAAGGCGATATTCCTTCGTCGCGGGCCGGATTACCACTATATATCCTTAAAAGTCAACATTCTAAAGGTAGGTTTGCGGTTGGCAAGCAGTGCACATTGACCGCGATATTTATTTATTGTATATTTGAATTTTTTTTTACCTTTTTTATCGTCTGTTGGTTTCTTTGCTAAATTCACATATTTTATTTATAAACTGTTGAAATTTTACAGTGCAATTTCGAAATTAGTTTGAACTATGTTACTTTTTCAACGAAGTTGTATACCAAATTTCCGTTGATTATAAAATCACTTACATATCGACAAGTTACTTTTTCCATGTATTAATATGATAGATAATTTATTAGAACGCTATCTCCAGGCAAGAATATACCAGGTTGTGAGAAAGAAATTTAAATGTAACTACAAACGAATTTTAAAACTTCTACAGAAACCAGTAGCTTCTTTCCCAAAATTGTAAGCCTATGGACAGGGTTCGTACAGATTTGAAAAATCCTTGAATTTTAACTTTTACCTTGAAAAGGCCTTATTTCTATTACCACCTTGAAAAATCTTTGAAATATGGAAAATTTCTTGAAAGGCTTTGAAAATTGCATTCTTTATGTCCAGTAAAAATTTGTGTCGAAATATAAAAAGTAAAATCAAAATTAATACTATGAAATTATCTTTAAAGTATTAATAAAAATACCATTAAAATATGTTTTAAATATTGAAAATAAAATCGAAATACATTGTTTTGAAATTGTGGATACAAGAGTTATGTCACCTTGTGTAGTTTTGTGATAAAGGGACATAACAAAGCCTAATTTTCTCCCTCTATTTTTGCTTGCATTTATAATTTAATTGAGGGGCACAAGGAGGGAGGAGTCGTGGCGGTGGCTATTAATAAAAATGCGAGTTAAAAATTGGTACTAGTACGGAATAAGTACCAATTTTTATCTAAAGAACTTCAGTACTTACGGTGATTCACGAACTATAATATACGTAGTAAAGAATTTATTGTATTATTTTCTTGATTGTCCAGAAAATGCAATGCTTCAATTTTGTTTTTTGTTTTGTTTTTGTTTTTTTGTATATTTTTTTTAGTTTATTTGTTTTTAAATTCCTGAAAAGTGTATTATGGTAAAAAAATAAATAAATAAATAAATGAAATTAAAATTGTTCCAACTTAAGTAAAACAAAATGGCGACCAAACCATTAAGTAATACATTGGAAAAACCGATCTCTTAATATCAGGAAAACTATTTGACAACACCAGTTTTAAATGTGATATTCGTTTTCAGAAGACCTCAAAATCTACTTAAGCCGTCAATTTATGTTAACAAAATCTTTCTTATATGTGTCATTCGTCTTTGCCTCCCAAAACACAAAGTGTTTATTTACAAAACCGTTGTATTTCATAGGGTTTGAGCCGAGGGGTAGTTTTGTTCAGTCTCGGGAGTAACTACGAATAAATGATGAAAGCTGGTATTTTTTTAATATTTTACTAGCAGACCGACCGACGTTGCCCGGTCATAAAATACGACGCATATATATTATTCTAGCGGGGTGGGGGGCTGACGTTGCCCGGTCTTAGAATACGCTTAAATAGGATATTTTAATTTGCCCAGATTTCGTATATATTATTATAGTCGTGATTTCAAAAATAAAAAAAAGTATTTGGGTTCCATCAGCTAGAATCGAAACCGAAAGCAGAACTGAAGCATTCAAAGCTGGTGACGTTACCACTCTACCAATGTGACATGCATATGAACTAAAATAAACTAAGATGAATGTACAAAATGTATAACGATTTTTTTTTCAATTTTGACCCTTTGACTCCTTAAAAAAAATTAACCGGCTAAAGACCTATAACTGAACGACCCATAAAAAATCTAATCATTTGGGGTCTCTAGTGCCGCTCCGAGACTTTTAGTTTCGTAAGAGATAGTTTGGAAATATGAAGACACAGACAGTCATATAGCATTTTATATATTAGATTTATTTTATTTTTTAAGTTTTTATTTTCTTGCGTCTCCTAAGATGGAAGTTATGTTTTTAGTCACGTTTGTTTGTTTGTTTGTTTGTTTGTTTGCGTACAGTATAGCGTTAGTATTACTTGGCAAATCGTCACTAAACTTGGTCATAAAATCCCTCCTAAACTATCTTAAAGTGATTTCATATTGATATACCTCGATATCTCAAAAGTCAAGATCACAGAAAAAGTAAAAGTTACAGTCAATTTATGTTAACAAAATTTTCCTTATGTGCCATTCGCTTTTGCCTCCCAAAACAAAAGTAACTCCGGTGCTGTTCCTCGTAGAGACTCATTTTTTTTTTCAGATTGAATATACGCATCTGACGCTCTTTGTAAACAGTAATGACCATGCAACGTTTCAGTCTTATTAGAATTATAGATTTAGCTTACTGCACACAATATAGATACGTATTTGACTCATCCTTACGTTGCCAGCCGACAGTATGCTGTCTCACCACTGACTTAAGTTATTGATTTTGTTTTGGACATGTTGATCATTTTTTTTTTTTTCTCATCAGGTTCACAACAGCCAAAATGCGAAGTATTTAATCATTTGTTAGAGACATGTCGGCGATACGTTCTCGACAATCAGTCCGACTGATTTTGTTACTGTCGGACTTGGGTGTAGTTTTGTTCAGTCTCAAAGGGTCCACTCTCACTGACTTTACCTTCTCTTTGAAAGGAGGTTAGTTTCAGACTAATCGTCTGAGACGCCCCTACTGAGGAATGCCAAATAGGTTGCTCATACATTTTTGTAACCAAGTGTGCTTAAATTCTAGTGCATTAGTTTTTTTTTTTCACCTAATCACGTGACCTTGTATATAACTTCCTGGAGAAGTAAATAAAATAAGTGCCCTCAATGGAAGTCTTATAACTAACGAAGTTAACCCACATTTGAAGTAAACAACGAGAATAAAATAGAGGTGTCTGTTTCAAAAGGGCAGATAACTCTGCTTAGTGACGGGTCAATCTAAAATAACTACATGAATAGTATAGGTATTTTTTCCAAGCGATTTTTATTTTATTTTCGTCTACGTAAGGCATTTGAAAATATCTTAATATTTTCTTTTTGCTAACTTTAGCATTATTGATTCTTTGCCATAAATACGTGACGACAGATTGTCGCCAATTTCTGTGCCATTTAACTTACCTACAATTTACCAACAAATGGCTGACATTTATGTCTAGTTGGAACGAAAGTTGTGTCCGTTTTAAGGGACCCAATAAAACAATAAAAATAATAGTCTTACACGCATAACCATGAATGTAGGTGCCGTCTTTCCATTTATCCATTCAACTATCATTTATACTGCTATGACATACAATGAAAAAAATCGTTAGAAATGGATGAAAAATTATTTTACAACAAAACATGAACCAACGAGAAGTTTAACCTTAAAATATTATTGTCCATTTTTTCCTCCGCGATATTTCCGTTTAGATATCTAGGATATCTTAACGTTTGCCAAAATTCTTTCAATGATAAGCTCATAAACTTTGGAACTGAAAAATGTAATTTTGATTATTTGAATTATTCGGACTAATGAGTGTTATTTTCACAACGTTTCAGCCGATGTAACCTCCAATCCTCTTTGGGTGTACTTTGTCGAACTTTATAATCTGTATGGAATTTCGAACGAAACCCTTTATTTGATCCACAGGGGTAGCTTTCTGTAAGTAACTTTAATAGAATTGACTATAGGGAACTTTTACTTATGAAATTATAATATATATATATATATATATATATATATATATATATATATATATATATATATATAAGGTAAAATTAAAAGCAAAGAACAATGCGAGATTTTTTTTATAGAGTAAAATTAAATGAAAACAAAAGAAATAAATTTCTTTTTTTGTTGTTTGTTTTTTTTCTTTTTCACACTAATTTTAACTCTAAACAACTGAGAGGTTGAGGGGGTGTCATTGTTATCGTTCGGGGCGAAAGCGTGCAGCCATTTAAGGTAACCACAACACCTCTTTTCCTGTTTTTCAGCTTGATCACCCTTTATACCCACCTCCTAATAATATTCCACTAGATCTAAAACTTTCAAGGTTAAAGCATAAAATCTTCAGAATACTTGAACGCGAACAACACCATATTACCCCCAATCTTACCAGGAACCAATAACTCACCCTTAAATCCCTTAAAGACAAAGATTTAGTTTACTTACCCTCTGATAAGGGCAGAGAATTTTGCGTTATATCACAGGAATCTTATAACAACCTTGCTATGGAGCATCTTTCCAATACCGACCTTTACACTCCAGCACATATCACTGCTGCTCGTATTGAGAACAACATTAACAAGACATGGTCTCAAATTTGTTTTAAAAGAAATCTCCCAAAACAACACAGACTAAATTTTATTACTAAATACAGCGAATTACCTTCCTTTTATCACCTTATTAAAACCCACAAAAATAGCACACACACACACACACACAGATCAGACCCATTGTTTCAAGCGTTAACGGTCCCCTTTATAAAATCTCTTGGTTAATATCCCGCCTACTTAAACCTCTACTCTCTACCTTCCCAGCCCATGTTAGTAGTTCCAACGAAGTAATTAACAGACTCAACGATCTACCACACCATCTACTCAAACTATACAGATACCCATTTAGCCTAGACGTCGTTTCTTTATACACCTCCATTCCTGCACATCCAGCCATCAATCTCATGGCAGACATTATAGCATCTAAAAACCCACAATGCTTCGGAATTACTCCAGGAGATCTCTTACAACTCCTCCGTATTATAGTAGACAACACTTACTTTACTTTCTTACAAAGCACATTAAAACAAGTATCTGGACTACCCATGGGCTCCAGTCTATCCGGTATTCTTGCCATTGCTTATATGGACAAACTCGAAAGACACACCCTTAGTACCTGCTACTCTTATCTCCTTTTTACTAGATATATCGATGACATTTTAATTATCACATACTCCCGCGAAGAAGCTATTAACATTTTCCACAAATTCAATAATGCCGACCCAAACTTAAAATTTACTATAGAACACCCAGACTCTTCTGAATCTCTTTCTCTACTTGATTTTAAAATACAAATAAAAAAAATGGTGCCATATGCACTGAATTCTACAGAAAACTCGCCAGCAAACGCCTCTTCGTACATTTCAAATCTGCACTACCTCTCAAGGACAAACTAAACTACGCACATGCCGAAATCTCACGCATACAAGACAAATGCACTAACATCTCCGACAAACATACACACACTAACAATTTCCTACAGCTCCTCTCACTAAACGGCTACCCTAATACGATCCTATCCTCACTTAAAAAGAAAAAACGCAACACCCGACCCTTCTCTAACAATTGTTTTCTAAAACTACCCTTCCTCAGTGACAAAATCTCATCTTCAATCCGAAAAGCCATCCGCAGCGAGGGACTCAACATTCAACTCATCCACACTGGATCTACTTTAAGACAACAGCTCAACCGAAAACATCCATCGCATACACCTTCCCCTTGTTCACTCTCTAATTGCCCAATATCACACACAGGTTTATGCTTTAAGAACCACGTTGTTTACGACCTACAATGCGCTAAATGCAGTGCATCTTACATTGGAAGCACTACCAGATTGCTTCACCACCGCATTAAAAAGCATTTAAACACTACTGCTTCGTCGTTCTATAAACATATTCGCACTTGCATTAATTCAGAACCGGATTTTCACATCAACATTCTTGCTTCTTCAAGAAACGTAGGTCAACTTCGTATTCTCGAATCTTTAATTATTTCAAAAAATACTCCCACACTAAACAATAGACTGGAATTGAGCTCCGCTTTTATAATATAAGTTTAAAACATAAGAAAAACAATAATTAAAATAATAATATAAAAAAAAATTATTGTTTTAAAATAATTAAAAGATTAATAAAATCTCACAGAGTTGCCTCCCTTCAACCCTTGATTGAATAGTCATCTCCCTTGATTCACAAACGCAACAAGTATTTTAAACACCAACTGATTTATTTTAACGTTCTCCTAACGTCATTTTTTGTTCTATATTTCGCGGTATCACGTGGCAAACTCTGTAGCTGCTTTTCCAATTTTGAACACTCTTCCGCTGTCTTCTCTTGAAAAAGGTCTAATAGGTCTTAAATATATTGAGATTTATAACACCATTGTAAACAACAGGAAAAAAAAATTCACTGTTGTTTAGAGTTAAAATTTGTGTGAAAAAGTCAAAAACAAACAACAAAAAAAGACATTTATTTCTTTTGTTTTCATTTTATTTTACTCTCTATAAAAAAAAATCTCGCATTGTTCTTGGCTTTTAATTTTACCTTATAATTTTCTTCAACAATGCTTCAAGCAAATTACAATCTACTTATATATATATATATATATATATATATATATATATATATATATATATATATATATATATATATATAATTATAATATATATATATATATATTATACAATTAGGGTAAGCAGTTACACATGGTCGCTACAAATAGCCATTCTTTGTGGCGTCGAGATGTTCCGGGTTGCCTAAGGAAGTCTCATTGACTGAAACAGATGGCTATTTGTGGCGACCATGTATAACAGCTTACCCTTAATAAATATATATATATATATATATATATTGCTCTTTTTATTGAGCACTTTATAACAACCTCGTTGTTTTCATTAGTCCCGACATTTGAACATCTCAAAACTGAAAGGTATGTGTGTGTATGTATGTTTACATATATATATATATATATTAGGTACAATATAATAAAGAATTTGTTCTATAATAAATACGAAATCTTCATAAATTAAAATATCATATTTAAAAAAAATGGAGAGAGCGCTATTAAAATCATATTTAAAGGAAATTAACGGCCTTATAGTGTGTGTATGCATATATATATATATATATAGCAGAATACCAGTCGTTGACTGGGTTCAAAAACAGCCTACTAATGGACTGTGATTAATGAAAGTACGATAGGTTATGAAAAGGAGGGAGTTGTAAAGAGATAGGTTTTGATATTCAAAAATCTTACCCTAAGCAAAATATGATGAAAGTAAAAATAATTTTTGCGAAAATATATATTTTTTATATCAACTTTGTTTCCATTCGTAGCCAAGAGTGACCAACAAAATGATGTTTCCTTACAAAGAGAAAATGATATATATATAATATAAATATACAAGAAATAATTGTTACCATAGTCAATAAAAGTTACTTTTATGGTAGAAAAGTTCATTAGTTTGTATTTTTAAGTAGTTTGTAAAAAAAAATTTTTTTTTTTTAAATTCACGAACCGGTTTTAAAAAAATCAAAATGGCAGCGATTTTGAAATGGAGAACCCCGTTTTCAATTTGAAGCAGGAGCACCTGAGCATTATGTGTTAATAATTTAAGAGAGTTCCGTCAATGTAATTTATAAACATATTTTAATTTTTTCCGTTATTTTGTGCTTGAGTAATATTCGATTATGGCATGTGTAGTTTATATAAAAATTCATTTAAGTAGTTATCTCCTAAAATTTCGTTTTAATTTCGGTTCGCTGAAATTATTTCCAGTAAAAAGCATTAAAAACTATTTCAAAACAAAACAAAAAACATGAACTGAACTTTTATTGACTATGGTAACATTTATTTCTTGTATATTTATTTTTACGGGTAGTCGTTTGTTGGCTTTTCTGCTTAACACTCTTACTAAATAAGATCGATGAAATATCGAAAAACAAAGAAACAAGAACAGTTTTGAAAAATAATGAAGCTTTACTTACTTTAGTAAAATAATCCGAAACAGCAAAATAGGATATTAAAAAAGTAAACACGTAATTACTTTATTCTTTAAAGCAAAGAATCGATATAAATATGACTAAGAAGAAATTGGATTCATTTCCAAGCAGAACAGCTTCGTTTCAGTTTTACAGTATTGAACGATGTAATGTTGCGCCGTCGGATTCAGGGTTGTACTTTTGTAATGTAAAGAACACGCAGAAAGGGTTGTAATCAACTGAATCCCTTCAAGTACACTGACAAACAAAGCTTAAACAGGTATATAAATAAAAATAAAAAAGGTTATATAAATGTTTTTAAAAAGACACGTAATCACGTGAGCAGGATTTTCCCTTCTTTTGACACGATAACAAGTAACGTTCTTATTTTTTATTATTATTTATCTATTTATCTATTTTTGAAAGAGTGCCACGTGCAAGTGGAGAAGTAAAAAAACAGTTATGCAAAATTTGTGTCGAGAATTGTCTAAAGTTCTGACCTTTTATTTTTGGGGGGCTTTCACTTTAATAAGAACGTGAATTTATGAGGTGAATTTAATCGATACAATATAATTCAACTAAAAAAAGAATAAGCTAACGTGAATTAAGATAAAAGTTAAGGTGTTATTGTGACCCCCACCCCTTTTAAAACACCTTGTTAAACTTTGTGACATATTTACATTCTATGGCGGTCAGGCGCGAACGAACACCCCATAATTTTATTATACCATATTTCTTCAAACTGAAACATAATTATCAAAGTATACTTACGCAAATAGATATGAAAAGTCTTTGATAAAGTTTGTGCCCGATGAAAAGAAGCCTAAACCTCTACCACTGGTCCATCTCGCACGACTGCTGGATATCGCGATTTTTTTCTTTTTATGTAGATGTTATTTCTTTATTTTTGTTTTGTTTTTGTTCGCGATACTTTTTAAATGAATTCAGTTATTTATATGTCAGTGCATTTTTACTTAAATGCAAGGTGAGAATAATTTTCGCTTTTACCAATTTGGTACCCTCCAAATCGGGAGCGGCATATATATTGTTTTTTAAAATATAATTTTCCACTGACACGCGTTTCGTCGTCTACTTTTGTTGTTATAAAAAAAAGATTTTTTTTCCCTTTCGTGCGACGGTAGAAGTGCGTTTCATTTATATATAATAACTAGTCTGGGTGTTTGGAGGTGTGTTGAGCAAATAAAAAAAAAGGTGGTAGTAGACAGATAGGCTACGCGAAGGCGGAAAAGAGCATAAAAACGTGACGTTTTTGCCGTTGCGTCCATTGCAAAATCGGAAGTGGCGATGGTCTAAATTAAGGCTAGTCGATCGAAAAGAGGAGATGGCTTTTGAAAATATCGGTGAAAAAGCGACCCCCTCATTGTAGTGCCCAGTTGAGAGAGAAGAAATTAATTTTTTTACCAATTTTTCGATATTTTTGTCGTCCGAAGGGTCGAGCTTAAAAACGATACCGATCTCGTGAAAATTCGTCGCCTCTGTCGAGAGTTTTAGGCAGACATACATACATGCATTTGAATCAGACAGGTGAGATTTATATTATAGAAGATAACCTTAATAATTATAGAACAGGCCAATTAATATTTATGGCCGAATGAAACTTTGGTTTAAAATATATTTTTAGTCTACAGGTGGGAATATGATCTTCTCGGGCAACGCTAGAACACGGGTAATTTATATTATATTTCTTTTAGTTTGTCTGTATGTCCGTCCTACTTTTTCTCGGGAAATAATCAGTCGATCTGGCTGAATTTTTTCATCGGCCTTTTATGATAAAGTACAGCGAAATAAGTTTTATCGTACCTATTTAATGCACGACTGTGGATTAATAGGGATCAGTGTTTAATGTAAAAATTAGCTGAAATTTAATCGCATTCAACTAACAATTTGGCATAAAGCATTCATTCTAAGCATGCGTTTTTTAGCGGGATAAAGTCTAGTTTCAAATATAACTGAGAAGTTGAACACTGTTAAACAATTATTGTTACAAGACCCCGACACAACTGAAGTAGCATCTGATACTATTCTTACATTTTAAAAATCTTTTTCTTTTTTTTTTCTTTTTTTTCTTGGTTAGACTTCACAGACCAATTTAACGTTTTCAATCTCCTTGATGATTGGTATGTCAGTTACGGCGCGACTGAAGTCTTAAATTGGACAAACATCGAATGCATTGCTGTCCATTTCGACAAGTAATACATGCACAAAAATAACTTTAAGAAAAAAAAATGTAAATGGAATTAGCTACCTCTCCTAACTAGCAACAATCACAAATACCAGAACGATGTTTTATAAAAGCTAGACTAGACGGACAATGGGATTTTATTCCTCACGCCATATTTAATGAGTATATGTTTCGTAGCCCAGCTGAAAAACTATGAAAAAAAGATGAAGAGCATTTGTTTGGATTTTTATCGTACGCATGAATTCTTTTTCAACAAGCTTTTGGATCGACTTCTACTTCAGATCTGAAATAGAAGAATTATATCAAATCCGTTGCATAAGTTAAGAAGATAAAGAGTAAAGTTACATTCACATTGAAATATCTTTTGGTTATTATGCATGCGAATATACTGGATATTAACTTTCGTTTCATTTTATCCTAATTCCTGGTGTATTATCTTCAAAGAATTTGAGTTGATTTACATTTTAACTTATTTTTATTTTTCCTTTTCTTAATCTTCTCTCACTTCTTCAGAAATTAATTTGCCTTAATTTATTCATATTTTAGAATTTAATTTTTATCAGAACTTTATTGTAAATTTTATGAATTTTTTGGACAATTTTTTAAATTAAAAAATAACTTTAAAGGTTTTCGCAGTTTTTTTTAAATATTTTTATAATTTTCATTTTCTTTTCTTATATTTTTCCTATAATATTTTTATCCTTTATTTTTTTCTGTCTGTTCTCTTTTACCCTCATCAGATTATATATATAATATAAAATTGGTTTCCAATTCTGATATTAAACATTTTCCATTTTTAATCTGAATGTTTCCAAAGACGGTGTTGTCTTTTTATCTTTGTATAATATCGGATTTTTCTCCTGTTCTGACGAGAAGCATTTAGCTTCGAAATGCCATGGAATAAAGAGGTTTCTTCCTTATTTCTCTTTCTGCAACCTTTATTGACTTGATAATGTAATGAAGTTCATATGTAACTTTACTCTTTATCTTAACTTATTCCATTGTTTGCTCCTCTTAGCAAATAAAATTAAGCTGAAAAATAAATTTTCAATGGTAAGGCAAATCTATTTAGATAAAAAAAGGCTTTACTCTGTTAAGAGGAGCAAACAATAGAAAAAGTTAAGATAAATAATATTTAAGATATCAAAATCAGCCCAGCCTTGACAGTCGTGTTAAATTCTTTTTTTCTACGCACATCTTATCTTCCTTTTAATAACATTATTTGAACTCATTCCCTTTTTCTTGCACCCATTCGTGAATTATTCCACGAATTTCTGCCTTTTGGATTACTTTGGACCATCTTCCAATTACGCGATTCCCTTGATAATGTTGTGGAAATAGAAATTTAACCAACTTTTTTGGATTTGGGATTTTTGGATTTTACCGTACTTGGATATTTTACCCTTCGCCAGACTATCCATTCACGTGAAATCACATTTTTCTTCGCCATATTCCCTCTGCTTCACTATTTGTTACCAAGTAAGATATATGACTTACTTGTAGTTTCATCAAATACTTTTGCAAGCAAAATCCGATCCTGCATTTTGCTAAATCCATCCTACCCTTTGATGAGAAGGAAAGTATTTCTTCGAAACTCCGCGGATTAAGGACTATCCACTTATTTTGTGCTTCCTTTTTAAAATAAATATTTTTTAACTCTTTTTCAAAGTGTTTTTAACATGTTTTATTAACTACTTGTTCTTAAATATATATATATACATATTATATATAAGTTAAGGTATATATATATATATATATATATATATATATATATATATATATATATATATATATATATATAATGTGTGTGTGTCTGTCTGAGAGAGAGGGCGTCATAATATATTACTTGTATATGGGCGTATACGTGTGTGCGGGTATATGTACGTGCCTGCTGAATATGCGAATATATTGTGTACTGTAAATTTTTTTACTAGATTATAACGTTTCGTTCTTTAAATAATATGATTAAACATTTTAATCACCTCAGTATTTCGCATCTAAAAGAAAAGAAAAAATTATATAATGCACTCGTATATTTATAGAATACCGAACGTGTCCAGGATTAAAAATCGTGCGAATTAGGATTCTAATCTGATGAGTCGATTGCACACGTTATCATGTAATATTTAGTGAACAAAAATTTTTGATGTTCTATCAGGATATTCTATTAAATAAATGATTTTTTTTTGCTTCCGTTATGATAGTTGATAGAGATTATGACAGATTATGATTATGCTAAGTAGTTCTCACATAGTTTTAGCCCTCGAAGCACTGGCCTAAATGTTTAAAAAATATTGAATAGTTTTTTTTTATTCTTTGAATAACGATAAATTCTGCACGCGCAATAAATCTTTGTATTTAATATTTTCGTTTTCAAAACAAAATTTTAAAAAATTATTTTTTAAAAATTACTCGGACTGAATGTTTCTTATAAATATAACAATTCTGATAATTTTTAATTGCATTAATATTTTTCATTTCATAATAGAGCAGAAGATAGGATCGCCAAATTTATATATGTATATTATTTCATGTTATTTTAACTCTATTCTTTTTACACGGGAATCATCACTTATCAAGGCCCGGAGACCACTCGAGGATAAGGGTTAATGGTATACATTAGTCAATGTGATTATAGCGTAGTAAACATAAGTAGTGAGAATTATGTAAATTAGATTACTTAGGGTAACGGTCCATCAAGAACTTGTTTACATTGGACTTGAAGACAATCAGATTGTAGTCAGCTGGAAAGCAGGCAATCGGAAGAGACTTCCACGGGCGTGCAGTTCTAAGAAAGAAACTTTGTTTATGGAATATGCATTTAGGTTTAGACACGGATAAAGAGTGTGGGAAACTATTGGTAGTGGTTTTGGTTAGACGAGTGTTTTTCGTCAAAGTTTGGCGAGGGGGGAGGGCATAGATTGAAGCTCAGATGAGCATTTGCCATGAAAATAATGATAAAGCAGAGACAGGTTCACAACGTCTCTTCTGTGGGAAAGAGGTTGCAGGGAAGAGAAAGGGGCATCCCCCACTAAGCTACGAAGTCTATTTTGAACTCTGTCAAGGCAGGATAAGCTGCTTCTAACAGCTTCTGCCCAGATGTGGCAACAGTACTCCATCATTGGCCGTACCTGGCTTTTATATAGGTAGAGAATTGCATCAGGGGTGAGATATCTACTGGAGCGGTAGAAGGAAGAATGGATGACACATCACGTAATAATTTGATTTTTATCTCGGATAGAAACTTCATTTTTCGAAAGATAATCGCTGAAAGTTGGGGCGACAACATTCGAAGAGAAGGAATAACCGTTTACATTAATTTTACGATGGTACTTAAATCCAAGTGATGCCCAACGGAAAAGATAAAATACATAATAATTCTTGCAAATACGTGTTTTCGCGAGAACTTATACCAAGGAAAATCATTCGAGTAACAGATTGCACGCTTGATTCAGATAGACTCACAGACCGTTCTGAAAAGAATGGCTTTTGCTTTCTCTGAACTTCTATTGCAATGCAAGCATGCCGATGTCAACCGAAATGGGAAAACTGGAAAAGGATGAATAGCTACATGCGAAAAGCTTCTGTTGGCTTTGTCGCACTTTAGGCAAACCGTTGTCCGCAGTGGTAGAGTAATTAGGAAAGGAGGCTTTAGCTTAGAGCAATGTTTCTCAACCTTTTTTTAATCATGACTTTCTTCTTAATGTATTTTGGTGAACCCTTTTAGCTTATTTTATTTTTACGTAATGTAAAGAAAACTAAAAACATATATCAACAGTTTATCTTGAAGGAAGACTGAATCGATATTAACGTTACATGTACCATGGGGTCCACGTGGACCCCGATTGAGAACCATTGGCCTAGAGCGTTTAAGCTTACGGCTAAAGCGCGATTTGATTACTTTTATCATTTCACCTGATCCTTTAAGGAACAAGGGAGACAACTATGTGTGGCTTACAAATTCATCAAGAACTTTTTTAGCAATTTGTCAGTATTTTTTTTTATTTTAATATCAAGGACAATTTGTCGTTCGGCGGTTCTGAAAATAATTAGCCATTTCTTAAGTATACAATTATCTATTGAGCTTGTGGTAGTCGCTACCGATTCGAGCATTATTTTTCAGATAAATCAGATTATTATTGTTCGCATTCGTTTTCCCGATATCTTTCTTTTTGTTAGAATTCTTTCTAGAAAGACATTGAGTACTTACTATAGGAACCACGTGAAGGTTACCAACATTCCTAAGTGGAAGTGTTTCTGTGGAACGAACTGAACTATAACTTGGCACACCGAGGTGTTCAGTTCGTATCATTAACCACTATTTTGCGATACAAATTCGCATTAAAATAAATGTACATTTTGGAGTATCCTTTATATTTGTAAAAAAAAAACGAAGATACTATATTCTTTATTTTGTCGTTGACTAAATGTCTATTTTAGTTTTGAAAAAAATATCTGTCGAAGGGTTTTTTTTTATCTTTGCTAATATCGAGGGGGAATTAAAATCCTTGGCAAATGAAGTATTCGTTCGTAATTTCTTTTTTATAATAATGGTAGTCGTTTGTTGAAACGACTTTTTCTAATTTGTGAATCAATTTGTTTTTTTTTTATATGAAAACAGCGAGTGTGCTATTTTCTTTGTTACCTAGTGTTTTCTTTTTTCTTTGATGCCTGTAAAAAGGAAATAATTTACGATTTGTTATTCTGTAAATAAAATCTTTATTTTAGAAATTAAAAACCGTCTGTCAAAAAATAATTATGTCGATTCTGCTGTTCCATATTTATTGAAACATCGTATAGCTAACATTATATGCTCCTTTCCTAACATTTCGTTGAAGGGTCTTATTACAGCGTGGAACGATAAAGCTGTCGCCTTACAAAATATATGATTCCATTTCCGTTTGATCAAAACCGGTTTTCTGTTTTCTTTTTGTTGCAGACCATCTATTACTTGGCCAGTTGTGTACAAATCTCACAAACGATAGGAGCGTTCTATTATGTCTGAAAATGACAATGCTCAACGAGCGAGATCGGAGATGCGTCGCTGTACATCTCATGCTCTCTACTGATTTAAGTTATGCCAACAGGACCATTGCCAGCACCTTCAAAATGCAAATTTGAACGGTTCAATGCTTGAGGACACAACTCAACGAAGTTTCCGGTCAGGGTTAGGGTCTCTTGTGTGGTTTCAAGTGAGTGCCTCATTATGCCACCTCACATTTTCGAAGTAAACTTGGTTGATAGCACCAAAGTGTACCTGGATGTGCTGGAGAGTGTACTGATCTCCTGGTGAAATCAGGTGGCCGCTTGCAGATCCTGGGTGCAGCGTCAGGACTCGGCGCCGGTTCACTAGTCCAAGGAGACCCAGGCTTGGCTTCAGAAGGAGTGCTATAACTTTGTACCTTTCTCTCACTGGACCCCCTCTTCCCTCAACCTGAACTCGCTGGACTACTTCGTTTGGTCATACATCAAGAACATCACCAACATGACCTCCCACAACACCAAATCTAGCCTGATCGCCGCCATCCGTCGAGTATTCGCCGAGCTCCCAACGGCGCTTGTGAAAAAGGCATGCTTCCAGCGCCGGACCTGTATCGAGGTGGTGATTGAGACTGAAGGCGGCTACATTGAATAGATATCAGCTGTACTACTATATAATCAAGTTTCCCGAATTGTTTTTTTTTTTTTTCAATAAAAGTTTTAAAATAAATCTGCAGTGTTGTTTTCTTTAGGGCGACAATTTTATCGTTCCACCTTGTAAACACTGTCCATTTTTCTTTCACCTATACCAAGCGGTATAGGTAATTAAATAAATCCTTTTATTGTTGTTATAAAAAGGTTTCGTTATTTTATTATTTTTTTTTTTTTCGTGTGACTGTTTTCATAATATACTTCTAATACATAGAAGTGCAGCACCTCATTTCTATAAACATTCGTCGTCATTATTTCGCTGATTAATCTGCGAAAATGGCGAGGTGCCACTTCCGCCTTTTAAAAGTAATGCAAGCATTTCTTCATCGCCAGGCATTTTCTTTAAATCTCATTTCTATTTCTTTTCGATTAATGCAACAACGTCTTTCAGCGAGGTTTTCTAATTATGTATGGCAAATTAAGGTATGAAAAAACACAAGGTTAGGTACTTTATTTTAGCAACCTATAATTTTTATGCCAAGCATAACGAGAAGCAACCAATTTTAATTTAGACGGACTGGCATGTTTTTGGGGGGTTTTTTTTTCAGACTAACGGGTCTAAGTTTTCAGGGGGTTAAATAATTTATTGATATATATATACTTTTCGTTGTCATTTTTTTTTTGTAAACATTTCCTATTAAAAACAAGCATTTACGATTTTACAAAGTAAAAAAAATAAATTTCTGTTAATCAACATTTTTTTTTTCATTTTTTATATTTGACTTGTATTTTATTTCAATATTTCCAGCATAGTCTAAAAAAATTTATAAAGATTTTCAACAAAATAAAAACAAGTGAAATTTGTTGTTTAAATTTGCCGTGCCTTCAGTAGGAATAGCTGTTTTGTCGTGCCTTAATTTGTCGTTTATAAAAAGTAAAACTGCCTTTCAACTAGAAAAGATTTTTCCTTATTTTGATTCACTTCTTTCGTCACGGAGTGTTCTAAAATGTCGAACATATTCTTCATATTCATACGAATTTATAACATAGAAAACAAAAGAAAAGACAGTATTTTAATGACATATTTCTTTGAATAATGTAAAGGATGAGAATTTGTGAAAAACTCACGGTTAGTTACAGAATTATTATTTTTTTTTACTCACTCGGAGACACTATCAGTGAAAAAAAACTGGAATCTCGGCGACAAGTTTCCCTCTTTTTCCAAAACAACCAAATCGCGTCTTTCATGAAGGTTCTTCTTCACAAATATTCGTAACCTTTTTGATCATTTAAACTCGTGTGAATTTCAAGTGAATAATTTCTCGGCTCTTCAAAGTGGCTATTATGAATTAATAATTATTGATAAATCGGACAATTATTGTTGGCATTCGTTTCCTCGATATCTTTCTAGTTGGTATTCTTTCCAAAAAAACCTCGAGCACTTACAGGAAAAAATCACGTGAACGTTGTAAAAAATTCCGAAATGAAAGTGATTCTATTTCTGGATTCGTACTTGGGACACTCAAGGTGTCAGTCTGTGTTTTCCCTCACTTAGTACCGTCATTTCGCGACCATTCAATCACTCCCGTCATTTCGCGACCATTCAATCACTCCCGTCATTTCGCGACCATTCAATCACTCCCGTCTTTTCGCGACCATTCAATCACTCCCGTCATTTCACGACCATTCAATCACTTCCGTCATTTCGCGACCATTCAATCACTCCCGTCATTTCGCGACCATTCAATCACTCCCGTCATTTCGCGACCATTCAATCACTCCCGTCATTTCGCGACCATTCAATCACTTCCGTCATTTCGCGACCATTCAATCACTTCCGTCATTTCGCGACCATTCCGTCATTTCGCAACCATTCAATCACTCCCGTCATTTCGCGACCATTCAATCACTCCCGTCATTTCGCGACCATTCAATCACTCCCGTCATTTCGCGACCATTCAATCACTCCCGTCATTTCGCGACCATTCAATCACTCCCGTCATTTCGCGACCATTCAATCACTTCCGTCATTTCGCGACCATTCAATCACTCCCGTCATTTCGCGACCATTCAATCACTTCCGTCATTTCGCGACCATTCAATCACTTCCGTCATTTCGCGACCATTCAATCACTTCCGTCATTTCGCGACCATTCAATCACTTCCGTCATTTCGCGACCATTCAATCACTCCCGTCATTTCGCGACCATTCAATCACTCCCGTCATTTCGCGACCATTCAATCACTTCCGTCATTTCGCGACCATTCAATCACTTCCGTCATTTCGCGACCATTCAATCACTTCCGTCATTTCGCGACCATTCAATCACTCCCGTCATTTCGCGACCATTCAATCACTCCCGTCATTTCGCGACCATTCAATCACTCCCGTCATTTCGCGACCATTCAATCACTCCCGTCATTTCGCGATCATTCAATCACTCCCGTCATTTCGCGATCATTCAATCACTCCCGTCATTTCGCGACCATTCAATCACTTCCGTCATTTTACGACCATTCAATCACTCCCGTCATTTCGCGACCATTCAACGTGTGCCATTTTTGATCTCTGGAGAATTCAAATTTTTTTGATCAAGACACTGTTCATATATGGTTTGTTATTTTGACATAGGCTTGTTACTATTTCGGTCTGAAACAATGTTCATTGGTTGAACATCTTCCGTGAAAAATCTAACGTGCTTTTGGAGGTGAAGAGAACGTATCCCGACGAAACTGAGAAAGAAGAAGGGTATCTATTCAAATGTCTCAAATGTTTTTTGTACGTTTTGTAGCATAAATATTTCGGTTTAGAATTCACATTGTTTTTTTATTTTTTTTACTTAGAATATCATTCAATACCATTCAATCACTTCCGTCATTTCGCGACCATTCAATCACTCCCGTCATTTCGCGACCATTCAATCACTCCCGTCATTTCGCGACCATTCAATCACTCCCGTCATTTCGCGACCATTCAATCACTTCCGTCATTTCGCGACCATTCAATCACTTCCGTCATTTCGCGACCATTCCGTCATTTCGCAACCATTCAATCACTCCCGTCATTTCGCGACCATTCAATCACTCCCGTCATTTCGCGACCATTCAATCACTCCCGTCATTTCGCGACCATTCAATCACTCCCGTCATTTCGCGACCATTCAATCACTCCCGTCATTTCGCGACCATTCAATCACTTCCGTCATTTCGCGACCATTCAATCACTCCCGTCATTTCGCGACCATTCAATCACTTCCGTCATTTCGCGACCATTCAATCACTTCCGTCATTTCGCGACCATTCAATCACTTCCGTCATTTCGCGACCATTCAATCACTTCCGTCATTTCGCGACCATTCAATCACTCCCGTCATTTCGCGACCATTCAATCACTCCCGTCATTTCGCGACCATTCAATCACTTCCGTCATTTCGCGACCATTCAATCACTTCCGTCATTTCGCGACCATTCAATCACTTCCGTCATTTCGCGACCATTCAATCACTCCCGTCATTTCGCGACCATTCAATCACTCCCGTCATTTCGCGACCATTCAATCACTCCCGTCATTTCGCGACCATTCAATCACTCCCGTCATTTCGCGATCATTCAATCACTCCCGTCATTTCGCGATCATTCAATCACTCCCGTCATTTCGCGACCATTCAATCACTTCCGTCATTTTACGACCATTCAATCACTCCCGTCATTTCGCGACCATTCAACGTGTGCCATTTTTGATCTCTGGAGAATTCAAATTTTTTTGATCAAGACACTGTTCATATATGGTTTGTTATTTTGACATAGGCTTGTTACTATTTCGGTCTGAAACAATGTTCATTGGTTGAACATCTTCCGTGAAAAATCTAACGTGCTTTTGGAGGTGAAGAGAACGTATCCCGACGAAACTGAGAAAGAAGAAGGGTATCTATTCAAATGTCTCAAATGTTTTTTGTACGTTTTGTAGCATAAATATTTCGGTTTAGAATTCACATTGTTTTTTTATTTTTTTTACTTAGAATATCTGTCCTGAAACATAATCTTGCAACCAATTTTTTCTTTCCATTTTTAAAAGTATGTGAGATTAATTTACAAATCGACATTATTTCCAGTTGTTTGGTTTAGCAATTGTACATCTTAGGTTTTTAGGACAAGTTGTTTTTTTTGGGGGGGGAGTATTTTTGAAGAATCCCAAGGGAAGACAATTCAAAGAGGGTAATAGTTTACTAACATTTTTCCTAAATTTCTGTATGAAATAAAATATACGAAAGGACATTATTAATAATGAAAAAATATATATATGCAGATAAAATAACAGGATTCGGCTTTATTTGCACTTTTACTTTTTTATTTCAAATTTTATATGTTTATGAAATTATTGGAATCAAAATATACTTTTCAATCATATCATTTTTTTATATTGTATTCTAATAAATTGCTTCAAAATACAAATACTGAATAAAAAATCGAAGATACTGTTTAACCCTTTTACCAGTTCCAGTAGCGTCACGCAGCAAATTAGGGAAGACGCTAGCTGATTGTTAACTCAAAGAGTTGTTAAGTTTCGCGTAACTTATTGGTAAAAAAACAAACGCATTAAATGACCAATAACAAAATAAAACATTATCTGAATATTTATTGGAATAAAATAACTTAACTTTGATAAAATAATTAGAATTTTGAAATAAATTAAACGAGCATTTCTTTTGTATTCATATGAAGATGTACAACTTAAAAACAACAAAAACGGACTTGTTTTTTTTTTGTATGTTTTTTTTGTTTGTTTTTTTGGGGGGGGAGGGGGAAATGTATGACTTTTTAGATAAACCTTTTAAATCAATAATTTCTCTAAAAAAATAAAATTTCTGAAATGAATGAAAATAGTTATATGAAAATGTATGACTTTCAGAAAAATGATTTTTTACAAAATTAAATTAATAAATCAAAACCATTAAAAGTTAAAAACTTTAAAAACTGTCACCGAAATTTCAAATGCACAAGTGCCGTTAGTTTTTTATTTTTACTAATTTTGTTTTTTGTCAATTTAATTCCCTTCCATCTCATCGATATTGATGTCATCAAAATTTTCATGTGCATTATCATTATTTGCTTCATCATTTGCGTTCATTTTCTCATTGTTGTTTTGCGTTGATAATGGCGATGCATCTTATTACAGATTAGGTGAACAACTAGGTGTGTCAGAATTTGGGGGGGGGATTTTTGACACCCCTAACAAAAAACTGCGAATAAAATATTTAAAAAAAAACTCGTAATTTCTCTTTTTTAAAGTGTGTGGTTTATTTTCTTTATGAAATATACTTCCAAAATAAACTATTAAAATTGTTTAAAAAATAATAGAAATATATATTTTTTTGAATTTTTTAAAACAGCGTTTACAAAGTGCCTGCAAGCCTTCAGGCAGCCATTTTGTTTAGGTAATGAAATCAATTGAATTTTACGAGTTCATTTTTTTCAATTTTTTTCACTTTAAAAATCTATCAAAATGTTTCTATTGCTTCAATTTTTAGGATATGTTTAGGTTCAATGTGAAATTTTATGTTCTTTCTAATAAACTAAATATAATATTCTAGACAAGGGTTTTTTTTAATTCACTCCCCCCATTTTGAAATGTCTATTAAAATGAAAATAATTAATTTTCTCACCTCAAATTTATATATCACAAATTGAAGATAAAAAATGAATAAAATATGAATAAAATAAGCTAATTTAAAACAAAAAAATACAAATTTATTTGTAAAGTTCAAAGTTTAAAACTTTTTTAAAAACCATGTTGATTTTTTTAAGTGAAACCTTATAATGTTCTTATACTGCACAGAAAGTTTCGTTTAATGACGACACGTATTTCTATTTCATTCAAGGAATTTTTTTTAGATATTAAAAATAAATTCACTCCATAAAGTAGAAATGAAATATATTAACTCAAAAACTCATTTCTTTGAGAAAAGAAAAAAAGAAAAATTCCCCCGACTGTTTTTTTAAGGCAAAAACTTATAAGTAAAATGTGAGTATTTTTACCTATCTAGACACATATTTCTTCATACACAAGGCTAGACAGCTAACGCGAACGTGCGGTTTTTATTTCCTTCTGTCCATCCGTATTTCAAAACAAGAATAAACACCGCTTCCGGCGTTGCGATAAAACGTAACAATGCTTACGTAATGGCGGTATTTTCAAATAGTTGTTAAAAAATTATTTTATTTAAAAAGTTCATGGAATTTAAATTATAAATATGGATAAATTCTTAATGAATAATGAAAGTATGAAAATGAATAGTATTTTTATAGGTAAGTGATTTTTGGAATTTATATAAACATATATTTATCGAAGCAAGTTAAAATTCGTTGATTTTCTTTAAATCTTTTTTAAAGAAAACCGATTTAAAAAAAAACAAATATTGCATAATTTTTTTATATTTGGTATTTGCTCCTTTTAATTGAAATAAAATAGGGTTTGAATTACATTTTTCCAGTAGTTATAAGCTTGGAAAGATAGGAGGTCGAAATATTCAATTTTTTTTCACGCATTTTTAATGTTGGTTTCTGACACTGCTAGTGAACCACTCGAACTAACGACACAGAGTATAAACAGGAGGGACCACGTCTTACATTTTTGTTTTTCGGAAGCCTGAGTAGCCTGATGGGAGGCGATTATTGGTGTTTAGTTAGTAAAAAATATTTCGATAGCAAAAACGGATTTTTGAATAATAGAAAAAATGTTATCGCAGCGGATTAGGTTTTATGAATAATAAGATATTTATGTTAAATATTTTAAAATATGTTGGAATTTTAACATAAGCAATAGTTTAGGGTAATCGTATCAAAGCAAAAACAGGAATTTATATAAACAAAGATTATTTATTGGTGGCGTCAGAGAACCAAGGAAAGAAAAGATTTGGGATAGATATACACGTGGGCAGCGAAGATAGAGGAGAGATCAATTCGGTACCCAACGAGTTAGCGAACGGACGGGGGTCTTGTGCTCTGGGATTTGGAGTTGACGCCTGGTGGTGTCAAAGCGGGCGAGATGTCAAAATGTAGACTTGTACAAAGCGTGCCCCACTCCAAAAAGCATGGAAATAAATGATATCCAAATTTAATTCACGTCTTGGTTTATTCCCCCTTTTCGGGGGAAAAGCATCTTTAATTGTAGAAAGCACGAAAGAAACTTAGAAAAAGTGTCCAACAATGTTATTCACCGTGTTGTGAAAGATTGTCCAATTAAATACACGCGTATACATGAACATACATATACACCCACAATGAACTGCAGATAAGCGTAACGAACATTACTAGACGATTAATGGAGCGACTGTCATAAATATATACACGTTACACGCATTCAATAGACACGCGGATCTATAAACATTAGACGGCACAAGTAAACACATGTATATTGCGTCATATACACCCCGGCTATACAACACACGTAAAAGTTTCTATAAATAAGGGTTTCTATGGAACGAAATGGATTCGAACTTGAGAAACCAATGTTGTCAGTCTGTGTTGTAAACCATTTAGCTACCGTCAACTCCCCGTACTTCTAGCTGCGCCGGGTTTGATCTTTGGAGAACTCGGATTTAGTTGACCAAATCACTATCTTTACAAGGTTGGTTAATTTGAAACGGGTTGGTTACTTTATTAAATTTTAAACGACTTTCATAAATTGAAAAAATATTGAGTTAACACCTTCATGTGAAAACACTTACTTGCTTCAGGGCGTGAAGAAGAGAATGTATCCCAACAAAGCGTAGGAAGAAAGAGGGTAGCTATTTAAGCCGGACGCTCTCTGGCATTCGATCTAATCGCATCGCTAGGTGTGTCAGAAATTTCGTGAAAAATAGTGAATAATTCCACCCCGTCTTTCCAAGCTTATAATTAATCGAAAAATGTAATTCAAGCACTAATTTTTTTCAATTAAAGGAGCAAGGGCCAAGGTTTCATTAAAAAAC